>NC_088360.1:12363945-12378945 GCF_034508935.2 Berghia stephanieae | reverse complement strand
AAAAAAAGTGAATTGTGAGTTGTTTTCAAAGCTCAACATATCGAGTTATTTGTTTCTTTGCAACAATGCCAACGAATTTTTTTTTGTCTGTCGTTTGCTGATCGGCGCACTGTACTGTGACGTAGTATTTACAGAAGGCTTTGGGTAAATGAAGGCTACGGTCTAACAGTTCCCCATAATTAACGTCAAAATACAAGATGACGATCACCAAAAGAAAGTGAACAGTTATTTGTCGGTAGGAGTAATCAAGGAACTAATTGATCCAATTGGTTGTATGTACAATTAAATTCAACACAATATTCAATTTCTTTGAGCAAGCTGATTTTGGGATAATATTTTTCTCGCATTTTTCATTCTGCTTTATCTGGCACACTGTCTCATACACAACTTTTCCTTTTTTAATCCTGCACCAGTCTCGCTCCATAATTTGTTACCCAGAAGTAGCAAAGGCAAAAAAAAAAAAAAAAAAAAAAAAAAAAAAAAAAAGGGGAGGCGGGGGGGGGGGGGGGGGGGGGGGGGGGGGGGGGGATAACATGTTTTTGTTATGGATACTATAGTACAGTAAATTGGATAGACTTTCAACTTGTCCTCGACAGAGACTGAGAAAGCTGAATGAATAAACCAAAATACCCATATGGGTTGTGGGGTGATCTCTCAGAAGGAAACTTTCAATGTGCCCAAACAGTAATATACTAAAACTATAGAAATTATACCATTCTACACAAGTAAAGTGTGCGGGATTCGCCCTCTTATTTTCTTTTCACGTGAAATACCAATCATCAGGTATTATACTTATACTGCCAGCGTAATTGGTGCTTGTTTTTTGAGACCGTCCATAAGAATTAAACATGCGACTTTAATCATTGTAAGATGAATAACTGAGCATTTATATTTTCTTGTCTCAGAAAATGTTTTAATGGCGCTCTTATCTGTCTACAAGTACTACTATCAACCAACGATGTTAAGACTCATTTTCTCCTGTTATGAAAACAATTAAACTTACATATTTTAAAACCAAAAGTCGTTTCCCGACTGTCAAACACTTTTTTGCGCCTTTAATGAACGGCATTGTAAAAATTACGTCACCGAGCAACAACAATGAAGCTTACAATGCATTCTAGATGGGGAAAGGCTTTTTGGCACTTCGGTAGCCGAGCCTAAACTAAAAATTGTTGGTCTGTTTTATTCCCAAAACCTCAGCTCCCGTCTAATAATGCTTTTAACGCTGTCTGTATTAGTAAATTGGTTTATTCAGACTTATATAAAATCGGACGCTACCAATCAGGAGGCCGACGCTGAAAGTGAGGGAGGGCAAACCAGAGGCAGTAGACAAACAGAACAAAGGCAACCGTCAGTGTCTCCCATGACGAATGCATGCAACACTTGTGGAGAATATTACAGACAAATCTGGTGAGTCCATTGTGTTTAGAAACATTAATTAAAATTAGAAACATAAATTAAAATTACGCCCTTCCGCTACGGCATCATAAGATACCTTCGCTTAGGCATTCCATGAAGGAATATAATATAGATAGTTAGTGATAGTCCATCAAACAAGATGTCTGATGTCAACAGGAATCACCCATGTTGTCGAAGTGAGCAAATTGGGGGTTAATAACCTTGCCCAAGGAAAAAAAACGAAAACGCCCGAGGCGGGGCTCGAACCCGGGACCTTCCGGATCAAAGTCCAATGCTTTAACAACTCAGCCACTTCGCCCCCCACCCCATATGAAACATTAGAAACATTACCTGGATACCTCTGTATAGAGCTTTTAGACTTGGTGTAGTCACCTTAGCTCCTCCTCATCTATTAATGATTGGACCAATTTTTATAATTGAACTTGTTTCCTAGGATGTTGCTTATCTCCAACTCTGCTTTGAATTTATTCAAATTTTTTGCTGATACTGTGGTTTCTTGCAGTTTATTCCAGTTATTAACAATTCTAGATGAAAAAAGTTCCTTCTTTCATTTGTTTTAAAACGTTTGTTTTCCAGTTTCTTGCTGTTTCCTCGTGTCTGAATGTTCTTGTTTGGTTTAAGAAATCCTGCCTCTACCCTGTCTATTCCCTTTACTATTTTATATGTTTGGATCATACTTCCTCTTCTTCTCCTGTAATCTAAGGTCGGGAGATTTAATTCTTTCAATCTCTCACAATAGGTTTTGTCTTTCAGGTGTGTGATAAATTTTGTTGCTCTCCTTTGCACTCTTTCCAAACAGTCTTTGTCTCCCTCAAACTTCGGATACCATATGCAGTTGGCATATTTCAGCTATGCTCTAACCATAGTCTTGTAGATGGTACTCATGTGTTTTGTTTTCAGATTCTTGAAATTTCTTTTCACTATTCCGAGTGTTTTACCAGCCTTAGATTGAACATCTTGAATTTGCTTCTTGAAGTTTAGCTTCCTATCAATAAATACTCCTAGGTCTTTTTCCCCATTCGATTTCTGCAGGGGTTTTTCTTTCATTATATAGTTTGCTTCTCTGTTGTTTTTTCCTAGGTGAAGAACTGCACATTTATCTACATTGAACTCCATCTGCCTTAATTACAGATTAATTACATCTAATGTATTAATAGAAATATATGTATTAATGTATTAATAGAATGTATAAATAGAAATATATCTAAAGATACAAGTAGGGTCCCGATAGCTTATAGATCGATTCCGGGTGCAGTTGAAGACTTTTTCTGGAGGCCTTCCGAAAGCTCCTACATCCTCAGTATTCTTTGTCTTTTATAATGTTCTAGTAGGGGGTTTGGGAGGGGAGAGACTTAAAAAAAGTCCCCCCCCCCTCCCAAACCCCCTACTACGAGGGCTCTTTCAGAAATAACCGAAAAATGCCCATTGCTCAGCAACCAGTAGAGATTTTTTAATTCTGTAAACGACATGATATTCCTTATTTCCTTACGGATATTCCCAGAAATTATGAAGTGCATCATTTTGCGCAATGAATTTCTAGACGATTTTAAAGATGGCGGCTCACCTTGAAACTTGGTCAAAGGAGGAAATCAGAGCTGTCATACGTTTTTTGAACGCCAAAAGTCTGAATCCTACCGAAATTCATAAAGAACTTCAGAGTGTATATGGTGAGCATGTTATAAGCCGTACACAAGTCTATCACTGGTGTAATTTGTTTGAAGCCGGCCATTCCGACTTGACAGACAGGGAAGGGAGAGGGCGTTCGATAACTGCGACGTCAGAAGACAATGTGAAGCGAGTTGATAAGCTTATTCGTCAAGACAGGAGGTTGAAACTTCATGAAATCGCAAGCAGTCTTGAAATTTCGGAAACTTCTGCCCATAGAATTGTATTTGATGAACTTGGCTACAGAAAAGTCAGCGCAAGATGGGTTCCTATGCAACTGACCAACAATCATAAAGAACAAAGATTGGACATCTGCAGGGAACTTTTGAGAAGAAGCAAGAGCTCACGCAGGGTTCACGGGCTTACTGCCAACGCCGGCGGAGACGTTCTAGGGTACGATGTGACTTTTCTTGACAGCATAGTCACCGGTGATGAGACTTGGTTGCACCATTGCACCCCAGAAACAAAGCAAGATTCGATGACATGGAAACATCCATCCTCACCTGTCGCGAAGAAATTCAAAGTCATGCGGTCAGCAAAGAAAATAATGGGAACTGTTTTCTGGGACAGTCGTGGTGTTATTCTGTTCGAAACCTTACAACTTGGAGAAACAATCAATGCTGCAAGGTACTGCCAAACTCTTGACAAGCTTAGGTAGGCCATTCGCAGAAAGCGCCCAGAGCAGTTGACCAACGGGGTCATTTTGCAACACGAGAGAGAGAGAGAGAGAGAGAGAGAGAGAGAGAGAGAGAGAGAGAGAGAGATAGATGCGGGGGAGGGGGGGGTCTCCCCGGATACAAAAAAGTGTGTATTGGGGGGGGGGTTGTTCCCTTTTAAGGCATGATGTGATACTACGGAAGTCCTTTGAGCACGTTTAATGGATATTGCATTAAAAAAAGCTCAAGCTCAAGTAGTAAATAGCCAGGTTTGCCTTGATTATCTGCCAAAAAAACCTCCGACGTCAAAAGGAATCTGAGTCATGCAGGATGCACAAGAGAGCAATTTATGATTATTTAATTATTTTGCCTAAGAAAAAGAATAAAATGTTAGAAGAAAGGCTTGGAACTACGTGCACATATTTTGCAGATCTGATAGCCGAACACAATGACGGGCTTGTTTTAACGTTGTTGTGATGGACACTATAATCCGTTGGTTTGAGACTATTTCGATTTCCATTACAACAATGAGGCCATAGCAATTTGGGTTACCAGACCTGCAGATAATTAACTACACTTCGGCTCGAACCAAAGACTCCCGGTCATTTATCAACTTATTTTACCTAGAATAATGATAGTTTCTGTACCAATATAACCCCAAAGTCAACTCAGATTTCAGCTTATTAGAAATCATGCCGATTCCCTCCCGACATTGAAGTCTTAAATTGAAGTATGAAATTGTATCCAAAGCAAATGCCCATTAAGACTGAGAAAAATGGTAAACATAATATCAGTACAACATCACGGGATTGTAAACGGAGAAATAGCGTTACATACCTCTTGGCACAAAGGTCAACTCTATATAACATAGGTACATGAGTTCCATTCGCGAGGAGCTACCTAATTTTAAAAACCGTAATTTATTATACCAATAGTCAAAGCTATATCAAGCAGCCACAATCGGTCGAGATACACACACACACACACACACAAACACACACACATACACACACACATACACACACACAAACACATACACACCCACACATACACACACACACAAACACATACACACCCACACATACACACACACACAAACACATACACACACACACACACCCATATATATATATATATATATATATATATTATATATTTATATATATGCGCATATCCATTGCATTTTACATGCTTTGCAAGGGGCGAAAAAAGCAACTCTTAGCAATTGGAATGGGACTTGTGCTGATCTATCTTCCGAGTAGGCAAGGTTACTGTTCAGTTTTATCCCTTGTACTTTTCGGTCGAGACGTGATACAAAATAACTGGCCTTAATTTATTACGATGTTTAGTTTCAATATTCAAACTTGCTCAGCCGAAGGCAGTAGTGACTGTTTTCAAGTGTCCCTCTTCAGATATCCAGATTTGTCAAAGTTAGATTTCAAGCAACAGTTACGCTTTCAAAATTAGTGCACCAGCTCTTTGATGTGTGAGGACCAAAGCACCTTTTAAGCCCAACACCAGGTGCCTGGTACAAATTGCTGTAGTCATGAACAACATAAGTGTCATGACAGATGACATTCTGATTTTCCCTATTTTGCTGCTGAAGTGTTCAAGGACCACGTGGATTTGTCTGTACATTGAGATTAAAAAGAAAAGCTTCAAAGGTTTCGTACGCCGCACTTTTGTAGGCAGATAGACATGGAAATAGAAACAACTGTTATCGTGTGTGTTATCTCTTTTAAGGGTATGCACATAAGAGACATTCTTTTGTTGGTGGCTAACCAGCTCATGCAGCCCTGGTTTCCCCCACTTTATCATGTAAAGTGAAATGAATATAATTAACTGCTTGTTATTGGAAAGCACCTTACCATCATATTCTCAAACTGAGATATCAATTATTGCCAGGTACACAAGGAGGCAAAAAAATTCGACGTGACATGAGTCAGACCAGCATGTTAGTATTGAACCCTTAAAAGCGCCATACAATTCAAACCATGGGCGGTAGAAATCATGCATTATTTCTTAATGATAATTATACCTGTTTGGTAGGTCAACCTAATAGTTTTATTTTCAGCAAACCCATTTGAATAATATGTTGACTGATATGATCAAAATGTTGTAATATGTATGGACAGAAGGTTTTAAAAGAACGTTAGATTAGATCTGATATAAGTTGGCGTTTCTGGAGAATATGTTCATTTTGAATGCTTTAACTCATTGATTGATACATGTTCTTTTCAGCGCGAGATACCTGAACTCCTCGCAGTGAAGCATTGGCCGGAAGAAGCTTAACCCCTCTTGATGGAACAATAATATCATTGGATGTGAGGCAAGTGTTGAAGCAGGAGTATGTTTATAACCACCTATATCCTGACCGCGTTGCTGGTTGTCCAGATTCAATACTGGATCGCGCGAATACGACGAAATGGAGAAGAACCAATAGCTCCAGCTCCAAACGGGGAGGGCCCCGAAAGGAAGAGCAAAGATAAAGACAATGACGAGGACCAGGCCAGGCGTCCGGCCTTTAGATGTCCCAACCCGAGGTTGAGATAAAATGAGGTAACTTGATATGAACAAGAGTTTTTGTGGAGAATGCAGTGTCAGGAAAAAACCGAGAGAAAAACATTAGACGGTTTATATGATTAACACATTTGCCTTATCTGACTTATGCCCTCGGGGCAAATAAGCAAGGCTTTGCCAACGTTAGAAACATATTGAAATTTCATTTGTTAAGAATGTATGAGAAGGCAATGATGAACATCTTTTTATATACATAATATAAAATTACGTTTGTCCCTCTGCGGGAATGCTGTTATAAAAGTATTCCTGTAAAAATATGAATATTCAATTAAACATTTAACCAAAATGCCTAAAACAGGAAGCACCAATGTTGAACAAGTGTGCTATTAAGGAGGAGGGGGTTAAACAACCTTGCCTAAACAAAAAATGGTGTAGCTTGAACCTAGAACTTGCAGTATATGGTACAATGCATTATTAACTCGGACACCTGGAACCCTTTAAAACCAAGTAACTCTGTTATGTTGTACGAAGAATGGCCACTGGTTGAAAACGATCCTCTCATTTCTAACCGAGCTTCTAGTTGACGTTTTTTTTTTAAAAAAAAAGACAATTCTTTCGTGCCCATTCTCTCTGTTTGTTTTCTGGCTCTATATTCCACGCTGCCATTCTTGTTCACATCTCGTACCCCTTTGACTTAAATGCCCTAATGTTGAAACTTACAGCAAATTGAGTTAGATAAACTTGGGTATCGGGAAAGCTTTAGCCAAAAAGTGTTTTATTCCTAATTTTACTTATCCATTGCTTTTCTGTCAGAAATGTATTTGTTGTTTTTTGTCTGTTTTGATAGTATACCATTATCTCATCCCTTCAACATAAATTTATTCTGTAATGAATTGCATAACAAATGTGTATCCTAGATTGGCGTAATCTATTTTGTTATGAATTGCACTACAAATGCGTATCATAGACTGATGTTATCGATTTTGTAATGCTTTTCACTAGAAACGCAGATCCTATATTGGTAGCAGATTTTAATGGTGTCCCACTACTATGTTATGATGATCTATCCAGGACGCAAACTCATCACCGCAATCGTGTACGGTCGCGAACCCGTCCGGAAGAATTTTTCACAACGCAACGTTCAACTAGATGCTCTTCGGTTTCAGGGCTCTTGACCACAACGGGTACATGTTGGACAGGTGTCATGTGCCCACTGATAAAGTGAGTGTGCGGCGAGTCAGGTTCTCGACCGAAGTCGGTTCGTTGCCACCCAATGTCTCTTCTTGTTGGTGGAAAGGCCTGCAACTTCTCACCCAGTTCCGAGGAGTTGATGTCCCCGCCCCCTCAAGGGATTGAATTCGTCCAAACAGACTTCCATCTCGTATATGCAACTCTGTCCAAAGTCAAGGAATCTACGTAAAAGGGTTGCCGGGACTTATTTTGGCTCGAAATAGGGGCACCGTCCATTATGCGCTTGAGAGGGGTATCCATATTCCCCCTCTTTTTGATTTTCTTAAGCCAGTTGTTTGTAATCGTCTCCCATCGGATATTGGGGGGGGGGGGGTGGATTTTTGCCATTATCGGGCCCCATTCTCTAGGTGTTGTTGCCAATGTTCCCGACACTATATGCATGGGCTTATCAACATTCTTGATTCTAACCCACAATGGAGCGCAATACTCCGTGGTGGAATAGCATAGTGCCAGGGCAGACATCCTCAGAAGCGTTTGATTAACACCGCAAATTGTTCCCGGCAGCTTCCTCAGAATACTGTTGCGTTTCTCTATCATCATCTCCTTCGAAATGAACCCGATAGGTAAGGCTGCTGGTGTGCCAGCCACTGATAGGTGGAATGCAGTGGTCACGGTTTTTATGAAGTGTTTATCTTCAGGTACCACTTGTAAAGTAGGATTTGAGTTTGGTGACGACCTAACTGAGTACGCTTTCGAGACATGACCACACATTACTTTGAGTAAGGAGCGCCCAGTAGTAGTTGTTTGTAATGAATTGCACCACAAATGCGTTTTCTGGATTAACGTAATCTATTTTGTAATGAATTGCACATCTCAAAGTGACTTCATCTAGCCTCTATTATTATTTTAATGAATTGATTAGAAAATGTGCATCCTAAATTGGCGTGATGTAATTGAGGCTGTGTCAAAAGGACAGTTATGTTGTACAATACCAAAAGAGGTTATTATTGCTTCGTAAGTTTAAAAAAAGAACAATTTTCATCAAATTCTCTGGGTCTAAAAGTAAAAAAAAAATAATTCAAAAACTGACGCTGCACCCAACCATATCAGAAATAGCTTAAAGAAGAAACTATAAAGTGTGGACTAAATTGATGCTTTGTTCACATCTTTTCGACATTTCTAGAACTATTTCTTCTTCAATTTTGTTTGCAGATCATAACTTTTTGAATTATTCTTCATTAAAAAAACTCGCAGAATAACTGTTGAAAACGAAATCATGTATATTCAAAAAAATTCAATATAAATTATTGAGAAATATTTATTTGACGATTGGTTTAATAGATACACCTCAATTTTGCCATATCGAAGATTGTGACGTAATCCTAAATTTTGATGTGATCTGTCGATCCCTCATTTTGCTTTATGACTGTGCGTAGCCTTTTTACCCAAGATCCAATTGTTTTTCTTATTTCTTAGATAATGATTCGATTCCATGATTTTTGACTTGATTCTTTTTGCTCTGTTTTTGTGTAAAACGTTGTATGACTCATATACAGTTTGATATCATTGTCCATATTATACTGTAGTCGTATATTTTATAAGACTTTGTTATAACCGGCATAGCTTAATCAAAGTATAAACGTAAGGTCTTGTTCTTGTTAATTGCAAATTTTCGAAGGTTTTTGATTTCTTCTTCATATTGAAACAACCTCAGATTTTTTTTCCAGTAAGATTTAGGAACAGTCTCAAATTTGATGACAAATATACAATAGTCCAGTGTTATGAACCATAGCTTGTGATTTGTAGTTTCGAGGTTCCAGTCCCGCTGTGGGCTGTGCAATGTCGAGTTCTGGGAAAAAGCTCTTTATTCAGATTATCTCACTATACCCAGGAGTAAAATGAGTACGTGCTAGCATTGTTGTCTTTGTCGGAAAAAAGATAACAGTGCTCTACAGGCTTCATGTCTCGTACTACATGTGAAATGTTGCTGCTATTGACTAGGAACCCTTGTAAAGTTCGTTTAACACAGTAAGTAAATATTGCGTTACATAACATCTCAATATTTGATTTCACTTTATTATTTTCACAGAAATAACCGAAAAAGGTCAATGATCATTTAGTGGTCATTCCTCATCTGACCAACCGGAGAAGTGTGAAGCAGAGCACGAACCTTAATAATTTCAGTTGGAAAATATTTCAAAATCATACAGCCATGGATCCCAAAACGTATACATACTGCTCAGACCCTGCTTGCGATTGCCATTCATTTATGAAACGATTTTTTGCAGTTAATGGTAAGAGACATATATTAGATTTTATAGATTGTAACATAAAAGAGATAATTGCTAATGCCTTTTTTTTCTAAACCTGTTGTTAAATTTCCAAGCCGTAACATATTTGACATACACACACATATATACAAACACACACATATACACACACACATTGTTTATTCGAAATTATGTTATAAAAGATGATATAGGACTAAAATATGTTTGGACCATTGTATAAGTCAATTGTTAGGCCTGTCCTAGAATATGATGTAAACTGTGTTTGGATCCCCATGTACAATCAATAAGCATAGGAAATAATGTCAGACGAGGAAAGCTTATCAACTCCAGATCTCACAAGCGTAAAATATAGCAGGCTTCGTGGTGAGTTAATTCAACTATGTTATAAAATTGTTCATCATAATAATATAATATATCTTTATAGCGCCAATCCCTAGTTACGCAGCACAAGACGCTCATTGACAAGTGGGGAAGTCATACATGCTACACAAAAAATTACACAGCTCATATATTATGAACTATTTATACACATACAGAGTTCTATTCAAAACATCATTAAAGACAGAAGAATACATCAAGTGTGATTTAAGGTACTTTTGAATGTCATTTCAGACGGAAATAAAATACTTTACTTCTAACAGTTAATGGCAGTGAATTCCAGACATTTGGGGCGACATGCCCTATCAGAAAATATTTTCGAGCCTTTTTTAGATACACGAAGAAGGAGTTGATTTAATATAATCTTTATTGTCCAAAACATTTCTGGATTCCTGGATCTTTCTGGATCTTAGGGACCGAGGAGGGTCATAACGGCATAAAAGATCTGACAGAAGCTTTGTCCCAAAAATAAACTTTTTCATTTTTAATTACCAAAAGAGATTGATTCATGTTGTTCTGTGTCTCTATTCACAAAATGGACGAGTTTTGTTGTTGAGTAATTTGGTGAATGTAAAAGAATGTGTCAAAGTTCATTGATTGTATGATGTGGCTCAAACAATCCTTTTTAATTCTCTCTTGTTACTTTTACAAGATGTGCTAAATTAAAAAAATATATTTCAGTAAAATTAAAAAAAAAACAAATTATAAAATGATATGGTTCATGGCAAGGTTAACATTTGTAATGGCATTAAATTTGAACCATGTCTAAGGCATTGAAAAGATATTATATTATACTAGTTAGCATCATAGAAGGTAAGATAGTATATATATATATATATATATATATATATATATATATATATATATATATATATATATATATACTATGTGTGTGTGTGTGTTTGTGTGTATGTGTGTGTTATATAAATTATATCATGGTGACGCAGTTGTCGTGGAACAATTTGAAATGGCCTCGTTGTAATGCTGTGAAATTTGAATTCATGATTATTATTATTATTATTATTATTATTATTATTATTATTATTATTATTATTATTATTATTATTATTATTATTATTATTATTATTATTATTATTATTATTATCTCATCATCATCACTATAATATTGTTATAAGATATTATGCATTTTGGCCAGAAAGGCCTAAAATGATGTGTACTCAGGTATTGAGATCACCTTGGTCTAAAATATACTTTGAATCTTGAACCTATCATGCTTTTCACCCATAACCTTATATTGTCCTATTCAGAGGCGATTCCTCGATTGAGAACTTCTCGGAACTACCCAATCCGCAGTAAAACTCCACCACGAGTCCCATCAAACATCTTAACACAAGACTCCGCCAAACGCGCGCTCATGCTTAAGAGGAGGTATCCACGGCAAAACCCGATTTCCAAAATTGGGGCTAAAACTGGGTTTCAGGTTGACCAGTGCCCTATGTCATTGGTCCAGCACCCAAAAGACTGGGATTCAGATATGTCCATTCCTTTGGAGCGAGATCCGAACCTCTTTAAACAGAACAAGAGGAAATATTTACAAAACGTCAAAATGATTTGATAGCCAATATTGAATGGTGTTTTTGGTAATGGCAAGGGCTGGTGTATAATTCCTAGCTATTGGCGCTGATGTTGATTGAAAGATGGAATAAAGCCTACCACAGATCACAGACAGGTGTATCTTTTAGTTATTATGATATGTTTGTATTTTGGTGTGTCATGAATAACTCGTTACAATAAGGTGTTGTTCCTGACATCTACAAATTTACTTGTGTAAAATTCCTTTTACAAAGTTCAATATGCAAAAACAAACAAACAAACCAAACAACCATTTTAAAACCCAACCCCATCAAAAAAAACAAAACAAAACAAAAAACAAAACAAAACAAAAACAAACAAAACTATCGTCCTGTCTCTAACCTTCCGTCTCTATCAAAATCTTGGAAAAGCTTGTGTTGTTGACACATATTAAAAGAGCTTTTCTGGAAGGAAATATTTATTTTTCATATGAGGAGCATATTTCGGGCGTGAACATCACTTGTTAGTGTTAGGGTTGTCATTGGACACCGGTTCGTGTTCTTTGCTTAAATCATTAAACTTGTTAACACATTTTGACACGATTGGACACTATCTTCTTCTTTGTCTCTATCAAGCAAATAAAAAAAAAACACTTTCAGGATCTAAACCATTTTCAACTCTTTACGTAGTCAGAAATGTTTTATTGATGTTGTTAATGAAAATGGAAATGTATAGCTTCTTATAGATTGAGAATCACTGGTGGAATATAAAATGTCCTATCGAAACAGCCAATTGTGAAAGCGTGACGGCCACAAAATGTTTCTCTAAATACCAGGATAACGTTTAACACTTCAGGGGTCAACCATTTGAGTTCCTGGGCCATTTGCATAAAAATGGTGGCCAAGATAATTCGGTAGTCGCCTCCTGTTATGGCATTGTCACCGAGGCCATTTGAAGTGGCTAAGACCTTGTCGGTCCACAAATAATTGTTCCATTAGAAGAAGACGATTAAAGGAAACAAAGAAGGAAATCGTGAACAGGTCATCATGATCCCATACAGATTAGCGATTGTGTTAGATAATTCTGTGGCCCTGTTTACAAATCGAGTTCTACAATAAAATGAAAAAAATATCAACACTTAACATCATATCAAGGATTGACACAGTTTTCATCTTACTCAAGCTTCCTTTTATTAATCAGTATAAAGCATGGAAACAAAAGGAAAATGACCTAAAGTACGCATTTATTGACAGGAAAGCTACATTTAAATTTGTTATTATCGTAGAAAAAGCTAGTCAGCTATAGAATAGTTAATTAATAGAAATAAGTTGACGCGGATATATGTACGACTATTAATAAAACATTCAGAGAATCGGGAAGTTTCTTGTGGAAATATAATAATATAAAAGAACTGATAGGCCTGTCATAACACAATGAAAAACAACTATCTCCCCTTTAAACGGGCAAAACAAAAATAGATACTGAACACAATACATTTCTAATCAAGACTGAATGAATCCTAAACTGCTAGAACCGGTGGACTGTAAAATGGTATTGAACAAAAATAAACAATAAAACTTCATAAATATCAAAATACCTATTACTGAATGTTTCGGACTGAATCAATAAGACTTAAATATTTCAAGTAACATTCAGAGTCAAGTGGAGTATAACCGCCGTAGTAATAGTTGCCTGAATTAAGGTTTGGAGTTCAAAACGTTCGGTGTTAATTATTTTGCTTTTTTATTGAAGCTGTTCTATTCATTTTGTTAAAAATTTTCCCACCACACTGATCCTGATAATAAAAAAACCCATCAAACATCGGAAGTTATTTTAGTGTACAAAGTATTTTTTTTTGAATACTCATATTGGGTCTAGTTTACTACTGTCGTTTGCAATGCTCTACCTGCCTCGAGGAAGGGTTTTTAAAACCTTCTTTTGGTACTTTTCTTTATGCTTTGTTTGGCACTATTTCATTCTTGTCATACACCAGTGTGTGTTTTGTAAATTTTTACTTTGAAAGATTATCTACGTTAACTCACAGCTGTATTAATACCAGTAGACCTACCCAGTGGCAGAAAGCTTTCAAGACGAATAAATAGAGGTCCTGAATGAGTCAATAAAATGGAGATAAAGATAAAGGGAGTAAATCTGACTCATGAATGAACAACACAAAACAAACGACGTTTCGGCCTTTGGCCTTTTTCAAATAAACACAAATACATATATATATTTATATTAGATTGTCATAATAATATAGGCGAAAATGTGTAAATGTGTGTGTGTGTGTGTTTTTGTGTGTGTGTGTGTGTGTGCAATGGAAGAGAGAGATAGATTGATAGATAGATAGATAGATAGATTTATAGATAGATAGATAGATAGATAGATAGATAGATAGATAGAGAGAGAGAGAGAGAGAGAGAGAGAGAGAGAGAGAGAGAGAGAGAATGAGATGACGTAATGATATCAAAACTTACAAATTTTCGCCTATGTTATTATGACAATTTAATATAAGTATATATGCATTTTGTGTTTACTTGAAAAAGGCCATTCATGAGTCAGATTTACTCCCTTTATCTTTATCTCCATCTCAAGACAAAACACGAATGAAGGTGTTGCGATATATAAAGCAGAAAAAAGAAATAAAAAATAGCCATCTGTGCATTGCATATCTGGCAATATTTCAATATAAAAAATCATTAAAGATAATTTTAGGTTGTTGTTTTTGAGCAACTTACCTTCATAGTCTGCCGGAATGACAACTGTTTCATCTGTCTCTGAGAAGCGTCCGTTTTTCTGATCCACCAATACATTCCGAGCCAGGAGTTTTCGAATTGACCTTTGATCAAAGAGCAGCAAGGGTTGTGCCATGTTGATGGGCAGAGGACTGTCCCGACGGGTCAGAATGGTCATGGCATTGCATTTGACCACCTGTTCAATAGTGAGCAAGACAACAACAATATGAATCAAATCCTAGAACTAGAACTAGAAGTGATGTAAATAAATTGATGCCGACCATACTATTCCGAATTCGTGGTACAAAAATCGGAATTGATGTGTATGATACAGTGATAGACAAATGATAAAGACTAATACTAATACAAGAAAAGTTCATACTAAAAAAATCAGACAGCGTGTAGACGCTCAGGCCGTCTGATTACCGGCTGCCATTACACCAAAGAGGTCAGGTGATCTTTGATTAGAAATAATCTTGTAGTCATATTTGGTAAAACAAACTTGAGCTTTTATATAGCGCGATATCCACTGAATGTGCTCAAAGCTCTTTACAAGAGATCCCTAGCAAAGAGAAACACTTAACAAGTAGGACAAGACATGGCGCCTGTTAG
>NC_088360.1:12348945-12358945 GCF_034508935.2 Berghia stephanieae | reverse complement strand
AAGTGTGTCCATCACGGGTGCTCCAAAATTGCAAACCTGGCAGAGGTGGACAGACTTAAATGTAGCCAGGGTTGCTTATGATTTCATTTTGATGTAATAGACGAAGGGGATATGGGGGGCACGAAACAAACGACACAATAGATATGTAATGAAATGGTTGGAGAAAGACAGAGGCCCTCTAGTGCTACATCAGCAATAAGACATATAAGTAACAACAAGGCACCCTGGAGCGAATCACAAACACGGCGATCTCAGTAAAAGACAGTAAAAAGTTTTTTAAAATACACAGAAATAAGAACTTAGTGGTTGAAGTTAAAGATACAAACAAAAATGTTTTGGTCGAGAATGGGTTGTGGTCTATGGGAACATATTTGCAGGTAAATAAAAATGAAGTCAATACAAATCTCTTTATTCACGCCTAGGGGAAATTTGTCTATCTCCTATTGGAAATTCTGGAACTTTTTATTTTGTAATCTCGATGAAAAAAAAACGTATTTGTCTTACGTGCTCATATTTGCAGGCCTGGAAACTGGACGTAATTATGCCCTTCGTTTAACAATGTTGTAAGGGATGATATTTTGCGCTGGTTTGATAGTATTTCCATTACAATAATAAGCCCAGGATAACATAATTTGTTATCAGTCTTGCAAATAAGTACACGTCGTCTCTAACCTATATAAAGGAATACTGAAACACATGAACAATCTTTAATGTGTTGGATGCATGTTAATCTATAGTTTGAAAATAATTTTGATAAATAAATGATACAAACACGCAAGTTGATATCTTTTTTTTTTGCATAGGAGAGTGATGTAGGCATGACGATCAAGATAATTATCATGGATCGAAAGAGGATTAGGGTAAAAATCATTAAGATCTGACTAGATACAACTATGTCGGTTTGGGTTCATTGTTGAAAAATAAATGACGACAAGAACAAAAAGAAAAAGATAAAATCTCACCCAGGTGCCCATCAAATAATGTGCTGAATGGTGTAAAATTGAATTGACTCTTTCTCATTTATCTTTTTCTGAAAAAACGTCTTGCTCTGCGTCACATGATTCTACCTGGCTATGATTTTACAAATTGACGTTATTCAGCACACTAACTAATGGGCCCAAAGGGGCAGGTTAACCAAACGTTACATTTACCAAAGATTTACCAAGATAGAGAATTTTCATTCAATATTAAAATAAGAAACACTTTATTAATCCAAGGAGGAATCGATTAAGCGTCAACGTGATCATGCTCTGCTTTTCGTGGATGAAATCTACACACAACGTTTGAGACCAATTAGAGAGGAAAAAAAAGACTAGAGAGTACGTTTACTCGAATTTTAGGGACACAATGTGTGCCTGTGCAATGTAAAGATAATATAGAGGGTGAATGTGACTCATAAAACAATACCAAAAAATAAATAACTAATAAAAAGAAGAAGAAGAAGAAAAAAGTCTTGGCCCTTGAATTTCATCGGGGGGGGGGGGGGGGGGGGGGAAGACGGAACTCTTTTTTAAAATTGAGTCTTAATGAACACAGGGAAGCCCTATTAAGACCCGTGGGTACACTATTGAGGCTATATGGAATCTGAATAAGGTCACCCATTTTCTTTATTAAATGTAACTAGAAATTTCAATAATATGATTTACCCCGGAGAAAAATACAATTACAATAAAAGCAAGACTTGATTCGATTCAATTCAATTCAAAATTTAAATTTCTTTATTGTCGGAATATGTTGTATATCACTCAGAGTGCAGAGTTACAGCACATTTAAATAAAACAATAATAAACATTAGTCCTGTTTTGTTTGTTTTAAACCATCTGATGTGACCCATTGCCTCAGAATGGTATTGTGTCAGGCCGACGTGTCATATATGCAGGTCTGAGATTCGAACGCAATTATGGGCTTGTTTAACATTGTTGTAATGGGCAAATATTTTGCGTCATTTTTGGAGATTTCCATTACAACAATGGGCCCATAATAAACTGGGTTATCAGACCCGCAAATACGTGCACGTCTTGTCAGGCTGACCGAGATGTACAAGATGGAGCCTGTTGTAAACAATTGGAAACTTGGGTATCATAATTTACTTGTTAGAGATTAATAAGTCCGCTCAAAATTAACAATCAAGCTTTCCGTACATTTACACTCTCAAACTCTCTCCTCACTAACCGTCCATCAAACACAATCTCATCTTCTTCTGTCACGTCATTTAATAATGTTGATCTAATTCTATTAATTTCATTTTCAATATTACCGTCATCTAAACGTGCGTAAAAGAGATTTTGTCTAAGTATAATGGAGAAAGTTATGAAAGATGGCGATAATCCCCTTCACAAATATATATGTTCTCCATGAGGAGCCGTCGCCTTATATCTATAAAAACAAAGACAACACGTCACCTTAATTCATTTTTGCCACATGGTGTTCGAATTTTTTAACGCGCAACTGTGATTTAAATTAAATACTATCTTTTAAATATACACACATAAGTTCGGACTAAAGGCCAGAGGTATCTCAATTTATCAAATTAATATAAAAAGTGTTGCTATTGGTTCTTGGTTGTATACTTTTACATTTTTGTGCATTTGCATATTATATATATATATATATATATATATATATATATATATATATATATATATATATAATACATTGTCGCCATAGATTCTCAACTTTGTGTTTATACATTTTCATGCATGCCACGTCTGTAAACGAATTTCCATTTTTTTTGGATGAATAAAGTATATCTTATCTTATCTTATCATACGTACTTAACAAAAAATGAATATATAAGCTTCAAAAGAGATCAAAATATCAAACACGAAACGTTTTGGGCCCAAAACCCTTCTTCAGCCAACAACAAAAACAGTAAAAATATTAATAAACTACTTAAAAAAAAAGATAGACGGCAGAGAAATATATCGCCTATTTTATGTAATATCTTTATTCGATTTCGTATATCAGATTATTTTATATTCAGCTACTTATCCACCCGACATGGTAGTAATGGTAGTAGTAGTAGTAGTAGAAGTAGTAGTAGTAGTAGTAGTAGTAGTAGTAGTAGTAGTAGTAAGAGTACTAATAGTAGTAGCAGCAGCAGCAGCAGCAGCAGTAGTAGTAGTAGTAGTAGTAGTAGTAGTAGTAGTAGTAGTAGTAGTAGTAGTAGTTGTTGTTGTTGTGGTAGTAGTAGAAGTAGTAGTAGTGGTAGTAGTTGTAGTAGCAGTAATAGTAGTGGTATTAGTAGTAGTAGTAGTAGTAGTAGTAGTAGTAGTAGTAGTAGTAGTAGTAGTAGTAGTAGTAGTAGTAGTAGTAGTAGTAGTCGTCGTCGTCGTCGTTGTCGTAGTAGTAGTAGTAGTAGTAGTAGTTGTTGTTGTTGTTGTTGTAGTAGTTGTAGTAATGGCAATGTTGTGAGCTTCTTAGCCAAGCGCATACTATCTATTGATAGGACGAAGTTGTCGTCACCCAGGTCTTTGTTATTGTTTTTTGCTATCCGTTTTATGAGTAATTTTCACTAAACTGTAATAACCAGACAATAAACGTTCAAGGTTATACACAGTTTTGTGTGTTGGTCCGTTATATATCCGGATGGCATTGCTGTGAGTTTCTTAGACAAGCGCACATTAGCTATAGATAGTATGCGCTTGACATTGCCCCAACAACAAAACTCTGTGTAACCTTGAACTTTTACAGTTAAGTGAGAATTATAACCGTGGATGGCAAAAAGCAATAACAAAGCCCCGAGTGACGTCAACTTCACTCTATCTATTGTCAAAATACGTAAGCTCTTCTAAATAATTCAGTTTTTAATTTCTTTTTAAACGTATCTAAATTGTCACTGTTTTTGGTTTTGTTGAAGTAGAAAGGGAATTCCACAACCTGGTTGCTGTTACTCTGAAGGATTGGTTGTGAAACAAAGACTTAGAATGTACCTCTGTCATAAGATGCATATTATTTGATCTTTGCAATCTACCAGATTTATGATAGACCCAAGTTCATTTAGTTAGTTAGTTAGTTGGTTAGTTAGTTAGTTAGTTAGTTAGTTAGTTAGTAGTAGTAGTAGCAGCAGCAGCAGCAGTAGTAGTAGTAGTAGTATTAGTAGTAGTAGTAGTATTAGTAGTAGTAGTAGTATTAGTAGTAGTTAGTAGTAGTAGTAGTAGTAGTAGTTAGTAGTAGTAGTAGTAGTTAGTAGTATTAGTAGTAGTAATAGTAGTAGAGTAGTAGTAGTAGTAGTAGTAGTAGTAGTAGTAGTAGTAGTTGTAATAGTAGTAGCAGTAGTAGTAGTAGTAGTAGTAGTAGTAGTAGTAGTAGTAGTAGTAGTAGTAGTAGTAGTAGTAGTAGTAGCAGTAATAGTAGAATTTGTGGTAGTTGTAGTTGTGATAATTACTAAATACTAAATACCTAATTGTTTTCACACAAGATAGCGGTAATAATTGGCTTTAATGAAATCAGTAAAATCTGATGTCAGAATGGAACAAAAAAATAATGCCTTAAATGTGGAAACATTGCAAAAATGTAAATGAGTCCATAACCGATAGCTAGGAAGCATACATACTTGTCTTTTTACCATAAGACATGGCCAAGTGGATGTTGCTTGGATCAATGCTAGAAAATAAACCTCATGAATAATTAATCGTGATAACAGATGTATTTTCAAGTTTTATATTTTTTTAAAGAGTACAATATTATAAGTTTTCAATGCGATATAATATTGCCGTTTTGAGGCTGTGGGTGACACATAAAGCTACAATGCCACGATAAAGCCTGCTCCCTATATATATATATATATATATATATATATATATATATATATATATATATATATATTTATATATAGACTGTTTTTCTCAGGATCGATTGCAAGGTTGACACGGATTTTCAAGTCAGCCATTGCATAATTCTATTGTAAGACCATACGTAGTGACGGTGTGACCCCCGGGCCAGACAACACAGCACGAAGCTTGGAATGAATGGCTCTAACAATCCCACACAAGTATACTTTGTTATCCCGTATCAATATTGTTTCGAGAAATTATACTCCGGTCTGGAGGTAGAGTTCCGATCTTGATTTTACTTCATAGCTTTACTCTTACTAGTATAATTTCAAAAGGGGCCACGATCACTCGGTAAAGCACTCGCTTCCCTCTCAAAGGGACCGGGCTCCATGCTGGAGGAAGTCTAGAATTATTTTTTCTGACTCCACTGTCCACTCAGTAATAATTGGATAACTGGGTCTGTTAGATCTGGAAGAAAGTACTTTGCGATAGACTAAGGTCCAATCCAAAGGGTACAAAAATGCTGTTGACAGTTTAATGCTATACATAAGTAAAGTTTCCAATATGAGAAATTTACAAGAAGTATCAGCCAATAGTAAAAATTGTATCCAAAGTGTTAAGAAATGGATGAATGAGAACAGACTGAAACTGAATGATGATAAGACGGAGGTGCTGTATGTGGGAACAGGAAGTGGAAAAGTGAAACAGATTTGAAGTGGGGATGCCTCTATTCAAATGACAAAGTGAAAAACCTTGGCACATTCTTAACTCTGGACTGTCGATGGAGCATCAGGTTAATAATTTGGTTAGATCTCTCTTTTCCAACTAAAAAAGATTGCTTCCATTAGACGGTCTATTTTGAGGATGTGACCAAGCACCTGGTTGTGTCCCTCGTACTATCGAAATTGGATTATTGTAATGCTCTGTTGTTTGGCGTTTCGCATACAATCTGAAACGTCTTCAGATTGTCCAAACAGCGCTGCCAGACTAGTATTTATGAAGCGTAGTGCGACTCTGCGGACCTCTACTTCATGACCTGCATTGCTGCCTGTGAGAAAAGAATTAAATTCAAAGCTTTGTTTTAGTGTATCGTTGTCTTGAAGGTACTGCCCTTCCTACCTTCAGAAATAATTGAAAATATTCAAACCCCGCCCCTTACGTTCGGCCAGTGATTCCACAAAACTAGTTGTCCCTCGAATTCGAAAATGCTGGAATGAGATCCTTTTCTCATTTCGACCCTCTATTTGAACGCCTTACCGCAGAGCATTCGTGAAAAAGAATCTTTGTCTATTTTAAACGTCGCTAAAACATATTTGTTTCGATTTTAGTAGATGTTATGAGAAGCAAGATAGTTGGTTTGTGTTGTGTGTGTGTTGTGTGTGTGTATGTGTGTGTGTGTGTGTGTGTGTGTGTGTGTGTGAGCTTGTGTGTTAATGAGTATGTTTCAGCCAAAGTAATTTGTAATTTAAGCGCTTAGAGTCTGGTGTCTCGGAGTTATAGCGCTATATAAGTTTTCAGCATTATTATTATTATTATTATACAAACTCGGACTCTATGGGCCTTATGACTCTGAATACTGTAATTTCACAAGTCACCAAAATTAGTTTCATTAGCTTTTCCGGCTAAAATTTGATTGATTAACTCGTCAGAAAAATGTGACTTTCATGATAAAAAAACATGATCTTTTATATAACACAATGTCAACTAAACGTGCCCAAAGCGCTTTATAGTGGGTTCCTCGCCATCAGAAACACTTAACACGTAGGACACCAGTTAGGCGATATTACAATTTTTTTCCGACGGAGACATCGCTGTTAATGGTCATATACCTACTCATTTTACAACGGTGAGAGGATGTCAGGAAAGAGCCTTTCCAAGGACTCAACTCCGCTCAGAGCAGGACTCGGACCCAGACCTTCCGTTTCAGAGGCGAGTGTCATACCTCTTGACCACATAGCCGCACATAATACGAGTCTCATCCTTTCGTGCCTCTATGAAGCTTTTTTTGTTCTTGTGTTAGGACACACGCATTCTGGCCTGTATGTCCTTGGCTTGAGTCCCGCTGTGTGCGATGCAAAGATGAGTCCTTGGAAAAGACTCTTTTCTCATATTCTCTAACCATACTCAGATGTAAAATGAGATCCTTTCCGGAAACAATGTTTCTCTGTCGGAAAAAAAAAATATTTTGTGATAGTGCCTTACAGCGTCTTGCCCTTCATGTTAAGTGTTGCTGTTGGCTTGGGACCCTGTGTGAAGCGATTTGAGCATATTGATGAATATTGCTCTATAAGTGACTCATCGCCTCAAAACAGAATTATGTCGGATCTGAGTGATGGTGAAAATTGAAGTAATAGTTATAAATAATTTGAACTTATGACAACATGAGTTGGATTTATTAAGAAAAGGAAATACAAATTCTTTGTAAAGAGGTAGAAATGATAAATAAAAATAAACATTTAAATAACGCATTTCCACGGGTTGACTATGCTCAACGTGCCTCGCAATGGTTCCTTTATTTCTCCAGCAGGCGATATGGAACCATATTTTCATTTCATCCAGTAACTAGGCGTTCTTTTTGTGTTATCCATCATTGCCTATATTAAGGTACTCATTGACACCAGCGTCGAGTGGGGTTATGTGTGTTCAATGCCTTATCCATCCGGCCACTGGCCACGCTTAACATCGTTTGACTTCTGTGACAACACGAGACGCCGTACCGTTGAGCCACACATGGGAGTATAATATCATTATTCTGATCATTGACTTTTCGTCGTTTTGTTCACAGGGACATGATAACAGATTGTGCGGTGGGTCAGATAAAACAGGTCAATTTTTATTTTGTTTAGATTCGGGAAGTCCCGATGATACTGATAGCTCAGGTGGTAGAGCACTTGCGTCGTACGCAAAGGGAACGGGATTAACCATGGTTTATTTTTTCTTCTTCTGACTATTCTGTACGTATTGGAGTGATCGGGTGCTGGGTTTGTAAGACTTGTCGGAAAATACTAATGTTCTATCCAAAGGATAGCAAGCAATTGCTATTGTCCGTTTAGTGCAATAGAAATCAACTCCATTTTTTCTGTGGGTCTGAGGGACTACATAGTAAGTACGTATTTTGACTGTTACAGTTCCAGTTCTAAATCTCACTCGAAACACGTTGCGTGGAGGGTCCCAGCCAATATCGCGGTCAATCCCAGATACTAATCAAGAGGTTAGGGTCCACCCAGTTAACAATGGCTTGGCCAGCAAATACCTTTATGTTTGATTACCCGCCTGGCTTCTATATAGGTTGGATATTAAAATCTATTTGCTGCTGCGAGGTTCATGTCGCTGCCTTGTTGCATTCAATCAATAATAGCATAATTCCATATTTGCCCTTGTCAAGACTTTTATTCATGCAGTGGCTGGTTGAATTGAAAACAATCGAGACCATTTCTTGTGAAACATCTGAGTTATGATAGTTAGTGTATTAGTAGTGGTAGTAGTAGTAGTAGTAGTAGTAGTAGTAGTAGTAGTAGTAGTAGTAGTAGTTAGTAGTAAGTAGTAGTAGTAGTAGTAGTAGTAGTAGTAGTAGTAGTAGTAGTAGTAGTAGTAGTAGTAGTAGTAGTAGTAGTAGTAGTAGTAGTAGAAGTAGTAATGGTAGTAGTTTTGGTAATAGTAGTAGTAGTCCTTGGAAAAGGCTCTTTACTAAACCTGACCGTTTAAAGAGTTAACTATGTCGGGAAAATTGTAATATCGCTTTAACAGACGTCATTTTTTGTTCCATATGTTACACGTTGCTGTCAGGGACCCTTTGTAAAGCGCTTTGAGCACGTTTAATGGATATTGCTCTATATGACATAGGTTTTTAAAAAACAATTTTTCTTCTTCTTCTTCTTCTTCTTCTTCTTCTTCTTCTTCTTCTTCTTCTTCTTCTTCTTCTTCTTCTTCTTTTATTTATTATTTTTTTTATTATTATTATTATTATTATTATTATTATTATTATTATTATTATATTATTATTATCAGTAGTAGTAATAGTAGAAGCAAGAGTAGTAGTAGTAGTAGTAGTAGTAGTAGTAGTAGTAGTAGTAGTAGTAGTAGTAGTAGTAGTAGTAGTAGCAGCAGCAGTAGTACTCGTAGTAGTAGTTGTAGTCGAAGTAGTTTTATTGTTGATCTAGTTGTAGCGGAAGTTGCAATAACAATAACAGTGATAATCACCTCTGTTAATATATATATATATAATATATATATATATAATATATATAATATATATATATATATATATATAATATTAAAAAATATATTTTTACATATATATTTATATTATATATATATATATATGTGTGTGTGTGTGTGTGTAGTGTGTGTGTGTGTTTGTGTGTATATGTTTGCGTTTGTTTTAGTTAATGTTTGTGCGTGTGTGATATCTTATCATATTGATTATTTTCATTGAGGTTAATCATTTTCATCAAATTGTCATTGATTAAAAAAATAAGAAAGAATATTACAAAACAAAAGCAAGAAATAACACGGTAACAACAACAACAACAGCAATAATAACAACAACACCGACAACAACAACAACTTTAAATTGAAAGGGTTGTAGTCATTACTAATTATTTCTAAGACCGATAACATAACAACACATTTAATAACAATTATGGATTCATTGACTCCAAAATCTAATTCTTTTTGTGCGGCAATGTGGTCTTGTGGTATGGCACTCGGTGGGAAGGCGCAGAGTCGAGTCCTTGAAAAATGCTCTTTACTCACATTCTCTCACCGAACTCAGGTGTAAAATGAGTACCTGGCGTTTGGCAGGTTTGTCTCTGTCAGAAAAAAAAATGTGATATCGCCTAACAGGTGTCATGTTTTGTTCTACATGTTACGTGTTGCTCTTGATCATGGACCCCTTGTAAAGCGCTTTGAGCTTTAGTGGATATTGCACAATATAAAAAAAGCTCAAAAGCTCAATTTAAATCGACAGGAGTCAACGTAATATTAACAACCTTTAATACCCACGGAACAGTCCAATCACCACCATTTCAAATAGACAATACGATCTCTTAACTTTTCTGCACAGATGTCTCTCCAAATCTTAACAACAAACAACCCAGTTCTTACTTAATCCGTTCCCGAAGTGACCGCTATGCTGCCAATCACACAACTACTGACCACTGACCACTGGCCACTGAAGAATATTTCTACTTTTCTTTACATCTATTGACTATTTCTTTAACCCC
>NC_088360.1:12333945-12343945 GCF_034508935.2 Berghia stephanieae | reverse complement strand
ACGCGCAGATTGTGACGTTTTCGGGCTGGATGACAAAGACATCAAAAAATAAGAACATTTTTATTTTTGATTTTTTTTTGGTGATCATGGACACATGTTTGCTTTAATACTTTCCATTCTTATTTATCTGTCTCTATCCATGGCAAACGTCTTCAGCGAATGCCAGATCTCGCCTTATTCATTGCTTCGTTCTCCTTTATTTTTTACATGCCAGTAAACCAAACCCCTCTTAATGAGAACACGCATATACTGCAGAATGCATCTTTAAAGTCACAAGTTTAAGAACTTTTGGAGTCTGTCTCGTCTTGTAGTACCCATGACACTCGGCTTCTTACCCAAGGGTCCCTATTTCGGTTCCCAATTTTGGCAGCACAAAGTTGAGTCCTTGGAAAGGACTCTTTAGTCACAGTTTCTCATTGTCCTAGGATGTCCTAGACTTGGGACCCCTTGCAAAGCGCTTTGAGTGTGTTTAGTTGATATTGAGTTAGATAAAAGCTCGTTTTTTTAAAACATATCAGTTGGAATTGAACGTTAAAGGAGATTCTGACCAAATTTAAAGCAATGATTTGGAGTTTATGGCAGTAAAACATAGGATGTTAACAAAGTCACTTAACACTTTTTGTTACCATAAAATATAAACATTCGGTTATTTGATTCAGTAATAATCTGCGCTTTTAATGTTTCAAATTATACTAATGACATAACATAACATAGCATATCTATAATATGATAACATACTATTTGAGCTTAGATAAGGTCAATCAACCATTGCGACTCTATTTAAGATAGAAGCTATAATATTCAAACAAGTACATATATCCAATATTCATAACATAATTTCTGGCCATTAAATGAATGTGTTTGGTAACTGCTTCAGTTCCTTGATCCGTTACTTGAGTAATAATTACATGTGATATGACACTCGCCTTCGATCGAGTCCTGCTTTCAGCGGCGCTAAGTTGAGTCCTTTAAAAAGGTTCTTTACTCAATTTTCTCGCCCTACTCGGGTGTAAAATGTGTACCTGGTCATCAACAGCTTTGTCTCCGTCGGAAAAAATTAATAGAAAGATAGATAAACTTAAATTGTTCCACAAAATCTACTACAAAAATTCGTGCCTTAAACTTCCAAACGACATCAAAGATATCGGCACAAGAAATACGAGGGGACACACAGCAAGAGTAACCATCCCAACATCAAAAACAGACGCCCACATGTATTCGTTTTTCCCTTCCACTGCCCGACTATGGAATAGCCTCCCAGCTGAAGTGGCTGAAAACGGTTGCCAACATGCCTTCACGCGATTGCTAGAGTTCACAACGTGACTTTTTAATCTATGTGGTTTTTTTTTTGTAAATTAGTATTATGTGCAGAGTTTTAGCAAGTTTAAAATGTAAAACACTACAAACGGTGGAGTGATCCTCGACAATATTGGAGGTTTCCACAAGACGAAGAAGAAGAAGAATATCGCCAAACAGACGTGTGTCTCGTCCTACATGTGAAGTGTTGCTGTTGGATAGAAATCCTTTGTAAAGCGCTTTAAGCACGTTTAGTAGTTATTGCGATAGATAGTGATTTGAACGAGTTTTTAAAATATGTAGTAATGAAGCTTATGTTCAAAGAGTTGTGTAAATTATGAGTTTTCTATATAATATTCTTGCAAATCATCAAAACTTAAAAACGTTTTTATATGATGAGCTTTCCTCATTGTAATCACCCCACTGTCTAACACAACTAAGGGACCCAGTTGGGGACAAACGCATTCCCTTATAGCTTCAAATAAGTTCCGATGAATTGGATAGATTTTATTGCTGTTTCTTTCTTTCTTGTTTTCGTTTCCCTTCCATTAATGGGATATAACAAAACTTTATTTTTAAAACTTGAGATTTTATATAGTGCAATATCCACTAAACGTGTACAAAGCGTTTTAGAAGGAGTCTTTAGCCAACAGAAACACTTAGGACGAAACAATGACTCATGTTAGGCGACATTATAGTGTTTTCTTTTTCGGACAGAGACAACGCTGTTAACGGCCAGGTACTCATTTGACACCCGAGTATGGTGAGAGAATGTAAGTAAAGAGCCTTTTCCAGGAACTCAACTATGCGCCACTCGGGACTCCAACCTAGGACCTTCGGTTCTGAAGACGAGTGTTAGACCACATAGCCGCACACTAGGTTAGCACTATCACCCTTAGCTAAACAGTTTCTATCAATCTTAAATTGGCATTCGGATGAAATGTGATTCATGCAATTATAACTCAAGAAAGATGAGTTAACAGCTAGTTATTAAATTTTTAAAAAGTGGTGAAACATAATGCACTAGGTAAAACATCTACATCCACGTATTGGCAACATTCTTTGTATCTGTCATATTTCACAACAGAGGCTACTCTACTGAATGGTGAACGAGTTTTAAAGGAGAAGAAACCTTAGCCTTAAGGGATCAGATTTCTCTATTTAAAACGGAGTTATAGTCCATAAAAGTCTAAAAAATTTTAAAGCCCATAATTATGATGAACAGCATGGTACCGACGAATAATATGTTCTTTCGTTTCCTCGCTTTCCTCGCCTCTCTCTCAATGGGATATAACCTCGCTGTTACTATACGATAGATTAACATTATCTTATTTCCCTTTAGCTAAGTATTTCCTTCAATCTTTCATGATAATTTATTGACTAGATACTGAAATAAGAAAGTTGTAAGAATTATGCAAACGCTAAAATGTTTAAATCCAAGCATTCGTATACATCTATGTTCTGCTATTTCACAATAGATGCTACCATCTCAAAAGAACGGTGCAAGAGTTTTAGAGTAAGTAAATACTTAGTTATCCCTATAGATAGAATGCGCTTGGCCAAGGAGTTCACAACATTGCCACCCGGAAGTATAACGGACCAACACACAAACTCTGTGTAACCATGAACTTTTATAGTCTGGTTAATACAGTTATGTGAGAACAACTCACAAACGCGGATGGCAAAAACAATAACAAAGGCCTGAGTGACGTCATCTGCATACTATCTATAGGAGATCAAGCCCCCTCTACGTTTGGAAATAAATTGTAGCCCTTTAATCGCCCATATTTATGGCATATATATATATATATATATATATATATATATATATATATATATATATATATATATATATATATGATGCTTCACAAATATTTCTTTTCATAATGTTGGCCTAGACAAGTCATTTGTATTGTTGAATTATGTCTATATTCTGTTCTCTGCTGTTTTACATATTACTATCGCAGTCCCTTTTGACTACTATATATATATATAATATATATATATATATATATATATATATATATATATATATATAGAGAGAGAGAGAGAGAGAGAGAGAGAGAGAGAAAGAGAGTATTCTTCTGTTTATATATCAAATGCAGTAAATAATGTGTACTTGTTTAACCTTTGTTATCACTGTGCGATTAGTACTATACCTGTTTTTTTTCAATCCCTCCCCCATTTATTGACAATTTAATTGATGTCAACATTTTGACCTGCAATGTATTGATTCTTTTTACAAACCTACCAGTCAAGGTGCTCTGTGTTCTGTATGCTGTTCGAAAAATGATAAACCCAAACAAACTATGCCAGGCCACAAAGATGTTATTTTCATTATGCTACTTTGCAATTTTTGTATGTATGCATCTTATCTTATCTTCCAATAGGCTAACTAGGATTAATCATATTATGTCAATGCTTTATACAGGTCATTGTATCAAAATAATCTTAATAAATCTACATAATCATGCTTTTAAAGGTATGTCAATCATACTATAAACGTTAAAGATTTCACACAATTTTGTGTGTTGGTACGTTTAATCTAGTTGACGGGTGTTTTGAGTATTTTACCTAAACGAATAGCGTCAATCGGTTTTGTCAGGGCCTTTGAAAAATAGAATCTCTATTTTGTCGCAGTCGTAATGGCAATGGTAGCACCAACGATAGTTAACGCAAAGAAGTTAGTGCGATATTGGTTGTATGTATTCAGTGAGGGAGAATTGGGTCATTCTCCCCTGTGGTCGTGGATAAGCAGCGATAGATAACTGGTTGACGTTAATATTTTCTTCATCAACGACTCTAGAAGTTTGTGTGTTGGTACGAGTGATCCGGTGGGAAGAACTGGTAAGTATTTTAATTCACGCATACATGGTATCAATGATTTTGTATAATTTAATAGATATTCGGTCCTCGTTATTGGGTTTTTGTTTTTTAATATTCTTCATCTGGTGTAGAAGTAGTAGTAGTAGTAGTAGTAGTAGTAGTAGTAGTAGTAGTAGTAGTAGTAGTAGTAGTAGTAGTAGTAGTAGTAGTAGTAGTAGTAGTAGTAGTAGTAGTAGCAGTATTATTATTACTATTATTATTATTATTATTATTATTATTATTAATATTATTATTATTATTATTATTATTATTATTATTATTATTATTATTATTATTATTATTATTATTATTATTATTATTATTATTATTATTATTATTATTATTATTATTATTATTATTATTATTATTATTATTATTATTATTAATATTATTATTATTATTATTATTAATATTATTATTATTATTATTATTATTATATTATTATTAGTAATAGTAGTAGTAGTAGTAGTAGTCGTAGTAGTAGTAGTAGTAGTAGTAGTAGTAGTAGTAGTAGTAGTAGTAGTAGTAGTAGTAGTAGTAGTAGTAACAGTAGTAGTGTTAGTATTGCTCACTGTAGCAGCAGTATAAAAGACAGGTTTATTTGGATCACTTGGATGTCAGACTGGCGAAACTAAATTTCTTACTTTGGCAGAAAAACATTTTCATCAAAATAAGTGACCAAATGCCTCAAACCTGTATTATGTCGGGACCAACCAGGAGCTAAAATGGATTTTTAAAAATTAATAATCAGGAATATTAAATGCTAGTTTTGTCATATAAGGAAAGATTATCTATTGATTTTAAAAACAAAACAAATTATAAACAATGTTTTTCCAATCTTTAAATTCAATATTCCCTACCAAGATGGCCCAAACTTAATACTTTTTTGAGGCAACCGAGTTACATATATCGCTATATATATAAACAGACTATTGATGCTATGCATTTTCTTAAAAACCCATAACAAGATATTCCGAACCAACTCAAAAAAACAAAAACAATAACAATTTGTAACCTTAAAAGTTTATACTGATAAAAATGGCTGGCTGAAACCAATAACCAAGAGCGGAATGAAGTCAGTTTCGTTCCTTCTATAAATGTTAAAGGTTACACACAGTTTTGTGCATTGGTAGTGTGGCGGGGTTTCTGGTTTTTATTGTGGGTTCGAGTCCAAACGATAAGCTCAATGGTCTGGAGTCATACTAGTATGCGCGCTATGGCTCTCTTTACCAGCTGCGCCACTCAAACTACACCACAAACGCTCAGGTTTAATCTAGAGATGATTAAGAATACCCTTATAACTTAATTGTATTAATAACAAGTGAGTCAAGACAATAGTAACGCCCAGTACAATAATAACAATTCTACACATAAAGTTTAATTAGATTTTTACAGGAAAAGACAAAGAGAATAAGTGGAAAGTAGAATGAAAATTATGGATGATATATATATTGGACAATTTAATTGTTATTCCTGTATTCGTTTAATCTCAGGAAGAATAGCTCTAATTGAGTGGATCTAATTGATTATTTATTTATTTATTTATTTTTAATCATCTGTGTCAGTGGAAAATACATTTGAAAATGGTATAAGCCCGGTTGGCTTATCTTTAATCCAGTCGGCTTGCTTGAATGGCCAAATGACGAGACAGTATCAGCTAGTTCAAGGGTTGGCTCCTGAATCCAGGGTTTTCTTGACTCCACAACAGTGTGCTGTAGTTATGGGCTGACAGGAAGGTTCTGGTGTCGGCGAGGACTGACATCAGGGATTTACAACTAAGCAAGGATTGGGCACGGACTGTGTGCCAGGCAAGGATGGGTGCTAGCCACGGACCTTCAATTAAGAGTTAAAACAAAAAGGTCTTAGAGCCAAATCTAGTTCATCTTTCGCCGGGCGTCCTTGAGCGACACATCATAATAGCTTTTATTTGCCGACCAAAGGCAAGGAGAAGCAATAACTCCATGATAAGGGTTGCAGTTATTGCATTTGTATCAAACATCAACTAACAATTGAGCTATCTTACATGATGAGAATTTAACAGGGCTGTGCCCCTTGTATTTTATAATTTATTTATTTTTATTAATTATAATTGAGGTTATGATGTGTGGCCGTGGATTGGCGGTAGAGTACAGACATCAAGAAATATACATATTGAATATAAATGAAATAATAGCATAGATCATAAACAAATGTTAACTATAGTATAATATACTTATAGATATAGTTCTGTACAAGTATTTCAACTTACGAACATCCAAAGAATAAATCACAAATAAAATATACACAAAGTATAACAGTAATGGTAGATCAAGCATTGAATTCCCAAAAATAACTCGTTCCACTTTAAATGTTATCCAATAGTTAATTTTACCTTCAACCAAGAGAAGTTAAACTTTTACAAGTTTGAAATTGGAGGAATGGTTCTTCTTTCTTGGGATTCTTAGAGATGAATTTGGTTTTGTAAAACAAGTTTACGTGAAAGGAATTATTGGGATAGCCAATCAGAAAGAAAGTTCCTCTTTAGATAGCCAATGAAATTTAGATGCGTCTGATTAACAACTATAGCGGGAAGAGAGAACGGAGAGCTAGAACATCAATTGCAATTTTAGCTACTCTTGAACGAGACGAGAAAAACACGTTGGAGTCTTGTTTGGAAAGGGTAATTAGCAGGAGATATGCATACAATGGGCAGACAAATGAACAGGTGAATAAGGCTTATTAAGTGGAAAGTGATGAGTAAGATTTAGCGTTCCGTTGTACAATGGGAAGGTTTCCTACATATTGACCAAGTCCCGTTAGCAAAATTTAGAGCTTTATTGGAGTAAAGACTGTCCATGTTTTGAGTGTTCTATCTCAAGGTGTTAATCTGCCTTCGCAAATATTGGTGTCCACTAAAGTTTGATTTGGTTTTGAAATAGAGGCGCGAGTGAAAGGAAATCACTCGTCACAGGTAGCAGCATCTAATGGTGTCACACTACTATGTCATGATGACCTATCCAGGACACAAACTCATCGCCGCCATCGTGTCCGGCCGCGAATCCGCTCGGAAGCTGTTGTCACAAAGCAACGTTCACCTAGATGCTCTGCGGTTTTAGGCTCTTGACCACAACGGATACACATTGTACAGGTGGCAGTAATAGTAGTAGTAGTAGTAGTAGTAGTAGTAGTAGTAGTAGTAGTAGTAGTAGTAGTAGTAGTAATAGTAGCAGCAGCGGCAGCAGCAGTAGTAGTACTCGTAGTAGTAATAGTAGCAGAAGTGGCAGCAGCAGTAGTAGTAGTCGTAGTAGTAATAGTAGCAGCAGCGGCAGCAGCAGCAGTAGTAGTAGTAGTAGTAGTTGTAGTAGTAGTAGTAGTAGTAGTAGTAGTAGTAGTAGTAGTAGTTGTAGTAGTAGTAGTAGTAGTAGTAGTTGTAGTAGTAGTAGTATGGAGGCAGTGTGCCGTGAGGCAGGTTCTCGGCCGAAGTTGGTTCGTGTCCCCCAATGTCTCCTCTTGCTGGTGGAAAAGACTGGCAACTTCTCCCCCTGTTTTGATGAGTCGAAGGGATTGCATTCGTTTAAACATACTTCAATCTTGTATATTATGTAGCTCTGTCCGAAGTCAGGAAAGCTACGTGCAAGGGTTGCTGGGACTTATTTCGGCTTGAAACAGGGGCATCGTCCATTATCCGCTTGAGAGAGTATTCCCATTTCCTCTTTTTGTGTATTGGTGTATTTAATTTGGCTGGCGGATGTTGCGAGTATTTTACCTAATTATAAAACATAAATTGTCGTTGGTAGGAAAATTGAGTCGCGTTTTACATGTTTTATTGAGGAAATGGTATTATTTCTTAAAGTGACAAAATTGAATTCGGACATTTTTGATAATGTATACTTTATAATGACTTTTTGACATCCGATTCACCCGATAATAATACCAAGACGATTGGTCACACTTCCTATGGGATGAGACAGTAAAATGTCATATCTCTGTACTATTTAATTGGACATGAAACACTTTAAGGTCATGGCCATGGTATTGTCCATCTTTTGCGCTACTAGTGGTTTGACACTCGCCCTCGGATCGGAAGGTCCTGGGAGCGAGTCCCACTTTGAGCTGCGCATAGTTGAGTCCTTGGAAAAGTCTCTTTATTCATATTATCTCATCATACTCAGGTGTAAAATGAGTACATGGCCGTTAACAGCGTTTTCTCTGTCCGAAAAATATTGTAATATCGCCTAACACTGTTATGTCCCGTCCTAAATGTTAAATGTTGTTGGTGGATCTCTTGTAAAGCGCTTTGAGCACGTTATAAGGATATTGCGCTATTTTATAAAAGTTCATCTGTTTTGTATGACATAAAACCATATAAATGTACAGGTCCGATGATCCAGCACATTTGTGGGACTGTTTTAACATTGCATTGATTGGTAATTCTATGTAAATGTATATTTCATAATATTGGCAATTGCCCAAATAAAAATAAGCCTTTGAGCTTTGAGCTTTGTTTTAACACTGTTGTAATGGGCAACATGGTGCGTTGGGTTGATAGTAATTTCCATAACACATAAAACTCGGGTTATCAGATCTGCAGATAAGTACACGTCGCCAAGGACATGTAACATCTGGTTAGGTGGTGCATAAGAGAGAGAGAGAGACAGAGAGAGAGAGAGAGAGAGAGAGAGAGAGAGAGAGAGAGAGAGAGATAGGGGGGGGGGGGGAGGAAACGAAGCTTTGTATCATTTGTATCCAAAATAGTAAAGTCCTTATGTGCGTCTGTCACGTTGTATGACACTCGCTATCAGACTGGTAGGGTGCAAAGTAGACATTCATGGCGCTTTCTCTGTCGAAAAATAGTATTGGAACAATACAGCCGTACTCCGATAAAACGCGAGGTGCTAGGTTTGAAATTTTTTGCCAAGATGAAAGTCACTTAAATCGATTGATATTTGAAAGTCAAGTCTTCTTGCCAAATTATTAAATACCTACATGTTTTTTTTCCAGAGTGCGGCAGTTAACATGGTTAAAATGACATTCATCTTGTCAAAAAACTCTCAAAAGTTTGCCTTCCCAGAACCCACCACTACTTCTTCTACTACCACTTCTAGGAATCTCCAGATTAATTAATTATTGAATTTGTTACACACATTTACTTATGTACATGACTTTTTATTATTACAATTCCTAAGTTTTGTCTCCATTTTTATTTTTAGGGAAATGCCTATATATAAAGTGAGTGTTATTTATTTATTTATTTATTTATTTATTTATTTATTTATTTATCAGAAATTTATTCATTTTATTAAATTTTTTTAATATTCATTACTTTATTTATTTATTTATTTGTTTTATTTATGTAAATATTTATTTCTTTATATATTCATTTATATATTAAATTTTATTTATTTATTTATTTACTGACTTTTTTCTACATCTGTTTATCTATTTTTTGTCTGCTTTTCTTAATTATTGACTTTACCCGTTTTGCGTTGTTAATTAAAACGTCTATGTTAATGTATGTTTTATATTAGCAATTGCCTAATAGCAAACCTGAAAATATTTGTACAGTCCACAACTTCTACAAACTTTGTGTTCAGCATGGAAAACGTGACGTCATACACTTACGTCATCAGAGATATAAAGGAGGAGGACTGCGGTCAGCTGATGGAAATGCAAATTGTAAGTATTCTTTGCTTTTAAAAAATGATTAAAAATTGAGCTTTATATAGCGCAATATCCACTAATTGTGCTCAAAACGCTTTACAAGGGATTCCTGGTGAACAACAACATTTAACGGTTAGGACGGGACATGACGCCTGTTAGGTTAAATTACATTTTTTTCGGACAGAGACAACGAGGTTAA
>NC_088360.1:12321445-12328945 GCF_034508935.2 Berghia stephanieae | reverse complement strand
ACGTCAAGAAATTGTTCCAGGAAGTCCCAGGTTTGATAGTTTTTGACAAGATATTTGAAGCACGAGTTTTCTGGTCATTTTAAAATGGGCTACAACATATAATTATGCTTCATTGCACATTCCAAGAGATGGAACAAACCGCCTATTGGGCTAGTCTTCATTAAAACCATGTTCTTTCAGACAATATCTGAATGGATAAATAACACCAAAATGGACATTACCGGATTGTAACATAATTTGGCCAGAGCATAAACCGCTTAGTGGTCTACATACAGACTTTTTAAACATTGCTATTAATTTTGTTTTTATTTTCAGCTGCGGGAACAAATTGCTTAGTGGGATATGGCCTCTATTCACCAGCCTACAGTGGGTACCAGAGATCATATATACATTTGAATAATTTATACGTGAAAGAGGAACACAGAGGGAATGGATTAGGGAAGAGGCTTTATCAAGCTGTAGCACAGGTAAATATTGACATAGATACACCACAATAACTTCATATAATTTAACCAGTTAACTGCCGTCCTTTTGAGGCTCATTTGGGAGAACCGAAGTGGTTGGTTTAATTCGGGAGCTGTTTTGGATTTTTCCTGGCCTTCTTGGTCGATCCAGAAAGACTTTGATAGCTGGGCCCATTAGGTCTGATGAGAAGTGAGAGACTTCCGTCCACTGTCATTAGCTAAAAAAACGCTTTTTATAGAATTTGACTAGAGAACCAGTTCTTCGAATATTGATCGATTTAAATGACCTTCATCTTGGCTAAACTTCTCAAACCTTCTCATAATCCCAGGATTGAAAGCTTTTGCCAAGATGAGGGTCATCATCATCATCATCATCATCATCATCATCATCATCATCATCATCATAAACATAATCGTCTTAACTCTTTTTGTCACCTGCCACATTCTAAATTACTTGACTTTAGTACAAAATTAGACTCTGTACACTTGAATCACCCATGCCTTAAAACTAGACTACAATATATTGGTCTCTTTCACTCCCTATTGAGACTATGACGTAGATGTTTGTAACAACTCCTCTTCTATCCACAGTTCCAGAACTGTGCCATACAATCACAACGCCAGGAAATGAATCGCACCGTGCTAACGTCAAACAAGGAGGCCACGGTGTTTTAAAAGATGATGGGTGTCACATTGACTTATTCCTTTCTGTCAATATTCCCAGAAATCTATAGACTTGGACAGTCAGAGAATGAATCACACCGTGCTAACGTCAAATAAGGAGGCCAGGACGTTTTACAAGAAGATGGTTGATGTCCCATTGACTAATTCCTTTCTTTCTACATTCCCAGGCAGCTATAGATTTGAACTGTCAGAGAATGGATCACACATACTGACGTCAAATAAGGAGGCCATGGATTTTTACATTAAAATGGGTGCCATAGACCAGACGCAGGCAGGTGGGCGCCATACGATGAGGATGACTCGGAAAGCTATGGAAAATTTTGTCAAGACATAACCCGTTACCTGTCGCGAATTTTCTAGGAATATAGTCAGGACAGAGATACTTGTAAATCAAATGTGAAAATAGATTTAATGTAAGATTATTTAGATATGTGTGTGGGAGTGGGTGGGGGGGGGGGTGAATGTTATCTATTTATGTAGTCGGCTCATTGAAAAAGCATACAGAGTTATCCAAATTAAGTACATCAGTGCTCACAACATTAAAAAATATAATTGATCCGTTTATTCAGCTTGATCCGGGTCCGGGTAGATTGCTTAAAGGCTTGATTAAAAAACAAAATGTCTCATTTTAATGAATAAGTTCTGATTGTTATTTACGAGTCGGTTTTAAGAACAAAACATCTCTACCGCTACCATTGTCACATTTCAATTATTTGCAGTTTTGTAAACGGTTCATTTTATCAACGAAAAATTATTAAATGAATTAAACGAATTGTTAAAGGAATCTTGACTCAACAGTCCAAGTTTAGCATTAAAAAATCATGAAGAGTATACTTTCAAAACCTGCTCAGTCGCTTTTTAACCAATTAACTGTGTACTCTGGAAAAACTCCTATTTCTTTTTCTAAATGGCCAGAAATCCCGCCTTTCAAATATCGATGAATTTAAATAACCCTCATCTTGGCAAAAACTCTCAAACCTGGGACTTCGAAAAGTCCTAGGTTTGATATTTGTTTCCAAGATGAGGGTGATTTAAGTCGATATTTTAAAGGACGACTTTTCTGGCCAAGTTTTAAATACATGTTTTCCAGAGTGCGATCGCTAACTGGTTAACAGGCTATTGACTGAAATATAACAAGTTTTTAAATTCAAGTATCGATGAAGTGACATGAACCATAACTCTTAAACACGATATGTCTTTAGAAAATGTACAGATTGAACGCCATTTTAATTCATTGATATTTGAAGTAAAAAAAATAAATCCAGGTGATATTGCAAAAAGTGTTTTGTCTGTATGATGATGGAATGATAAAACATTTAAATTTGAATGAATTGGTTATTGTTATACGCCTAGAGCTTTATTGTATAGAGGATTGGGCGCAGTATAAATAAATTTCATTATTATTATTATTATTATTATTATTATTATTATTATTATTATTATTATTATTATTATCATTATTATTATGGTATTGATTTTATGATCTGATAAAAATTATGAAAATTCAAAACTCATCATTAGTCTTTCTACCAAAATTAATGAATAGATCAGTGATAAGTAAATAGACAATCAGATATATAAAATTAATGAAAAATGAACAGATTGGTTAATGCATAAATGAAAAATAAATCCCTTATCATCAAGGATTGGTCTTATGTGTTATAATGTTGCTTTATTATTACAGCCTCTGTAGTTGTAGGGACTCGCACATTTTGTTGAGTGGCATTGAAAGTTATTGTAATTAGAAGATATTCATGACAAAAAAACTTGCGCTTCCGTTTAACGCATATATATATATAATATATATATATATATATATATATATATATATATATATATATATATATATATATATATATATATATACTAAAACCGAATAAGGTGATAAATGTGAGTAATGAACCGTACTGCCCTACTCTGGAATAACATGTGTAAAAATTTGACCAGAAGACTCGTCCTTCAAATATCGATCAATTTAAATGACCCTTAACTCGGAAAAAAACTCTCAAACCTAGGACTTCACGGAATTTGTAAAGGAAGTCCCAGGTTTGAGAGTTTATGCAAAGATAAGGGTCAATATAATCGATTTTGAAGGACGATCTTTATTTCTCAAATTTTTAATGATTTTTATATTTTTTGTCTTTTAAAAAAAATGTAAACTTTATTTTATTTCGTCACAGGCATACACATAAAATGATTAGCAAGTACATCTTAAAATAAATAAAAAGATAGTACGTATATATATAAATAAAGTAATTAATCTATAAGTTAAAAAAAGAAAGATAAAATACATTTTTTAAAACAAATTAAAAAAAAACGATAATGGATAAATCTGTATAAAATGGCTTCAAATTTTGGATCTCTCATTCCTGAGGTTTAAAAAAAAAGAAAGATAAAATACATTTTTTAAAACAATTTTTTAAAAAACGGTAATGGGTAAATGTGTATAAAAACAAACAGAACATAGTGGCTTCAAATTTTGGATCACTCATTCCTGAGGTTTAAAAAAATCATCTTCACTACGGCAACCACCACCAGGTCCACCACCAACAAACATCACCAACAACAAACCTCTGCAGTATCCAAGCATGTATGTACTTTGTTCCGACAAATGGTGTAATTGTAAATGTTAAAACTTCTTCCTTTGCACAAGTAATAACCTCTAAATGGGAACGAGATGGAAACGATCACTGTCTCTCGATTAACCGGATAAACACAAATGCCACGTCCCATAGAGAATGGTTAATCACGTTCAAGCTTTAGTTGATATAAAGGGCAAGCTATATGAAACTTGACAGAAGCTATATGGAAAACATAAAGAGTGACGTAATTCATAAATACCTCAGTATGTCTGCTCCCTTAGACTTGCCAGCAAAAATGGAACATTATGATGTGTATAATTGGATCCTTATGAAGGCATGCAAGAGACTCAATGGTTGCATGTTATTCTGTGTACTAAGCATAACGATTGAAACTAACATTTAAAATGATCGGATGAGTGACAACATTTGCAAAACTCTAGATCCTGCGTTTTATCTTTTGGTCAGTCATCCGACTCAGTTGTGAATGAGTACATGGTTGTAGCCAGTAAACCGACATCGTACGGATGCTTGCACAATAATTAATACTCTTCACAGGCGACGTTTGTTTGAAATGGAAATTTAGTACGATATAGTTTGCTTGGAGAGGGAAGGGAGCAACTGAAATGATATGGAAGTGTCAAATACTTTACATAAATATGCTTATTTTTTAATTAATCTGGTAATCCAATTCAAAGACCTCAATCTTACTTTTTTGTGTATTTTTTCCATTCTCCATTCTAGTTCTGATTATTTCTTTATATTATTATAACATTTCCAGTGAGTGCCCAGCTTATATTATTTTAAAATGAGGATCCCGAATGGGAGGTTTACTGGCATCATCAAGTTTGAAGTTGAGAAGTTTCAAATTCTAGGATATTTTGGTATTCCACTGTCTAACTTTTGTTTGCAGCTTGTTTTCATCGCTAGTTTTAGAATAGAGAATAATATACAATAATCATAAAAAATATCGTGTTCGGTCTTTGGTTCTTATCTTGCCCTTGCCTCTGGAATTTGAATTGAACCGGTATTCAAACAACAACAATAAACACTCACCACAACCACAATTAGCACCAAAGTTGAAGCACCGATATAGTCCTGTTTCGACACATTCATCATCATCATCATCATCATCATCATCATCATCATCATCATCATCATCATTATCATCAACAACATCGTCATTATCCGTGTTGGCGGCGGCGTTGTCTTTGTTAATGTTTTTACCCTTATCTCCAAGACCACAACTAATGTTTCATCATCACTACCACTGACAGTAGTAACAACAATAAACCTTTGTACTGTTTTGTTCCAACAAACAACGCAATAGTAGCTGTTACTTCTACCTGTACAGAATACCCAATACAACCTTCAAATGGGAATACTGCAGAATTCATTGTGTGCCGACTAACCGGGTTTACAAAATGCCACATACCGTGAAAATACCATTCGAGTCAGAATATAATTTAAACGATTTTGGATAAGGGGTAAGTTTACTAAAAAAAGGGACAGAATAGCGAACAGAAGTGTGATGTCGAAAAACAGGTTCCTATATCATTGGAAGTGTAAAACCAATCTTCCGGAGGACTGAATACATACCTTGTGTGAATGAATATGATCTCCTTGTTTCAGAGTGATGGCATCTTATTTTCTAGTCTATATGCTGGTCGTCAATTAAGATCATCCATCCATGCTTTTTTACGTCCCTTAATCTAGGGTGGCTATGTGGTCTAGTGGTATGACATTCGCTTTCGGATCGGAAGGTCGATCCTGGGTTCGGGTCTCGCGCTTGGTGCATAGTTGAGTCCTTTGAAAAGGCTCTTTACTCACATTCTCTCATCGTACTCAGGTGTAAAATGAGTACCTGGCCGTTAACAGCGTTGTCTTTGTCCGAAAAAATTGTAATATCACCTAACAGGCGTCATGCCCCGTCCTACATGTTAAATGTGTCTGTTGACCAGGGACCCCTTGTAAAGCGCTTTGAGCACATTTAGTGGATATTGCGCTATATAAAGCTCAATTATTATTAATTTTTTTAATCTTTAGAATCTGTCTACACACCCTGCCACTAAAATAATGATTCAATATGTAACCTATTCGTTATTAGTCTTAAGAAAGGACAGGTTACTTACACACTTCCAATGCTTTTGGAACCGGAAAAGTAGCAGATGTGACGAAACGACTTTTCCTCACTATTGTGAATAATAGAATTTAAGTTCTCATCACTTAGTCGAGCACTCAGAAATGCATAAAGGCACACGAATGATCCATGTTACATGTAGACTATTTCCCTATGAAAACTTCGGTAACCATCTTTTTCTTTTTTTTTTAAATTCAAGTGATCAGCACTATTCACTTAAATAATTGCCTTTTGCCAACGATGTCGCCCAACATTTCAATCTCGGGTTTTCTTCTTTTATGGTTGTCTTTCTCCACTCTTGGTGAGGATTCCTGCTTTGGTTCGGCTGTGCATTCTAAGTAGGGAATCGTTTCTCTTTCCTGTTTCGCAGGCGTTTTGTCAAAATGCTTGATAATTATATAATAAAAAATAATGTTCCCTTTATTCGTCCCATAGGGGAAATTTGTCTCTAGGGTCTATTCCAAGGGGAAACTGGAATAACCCAGGTGTTAGGCGCAGTGCAGCTCCGCAAATTGAGCTAGGGCGAGGTGACTTGCTCAAGGCCACAGAGAGCAGCGGCGGGTGATCGAATTCGGTACGTTTCAGGTACGAGGCAAAGACCGTACGCTGAGCCACGCTGTTACGTAGAAAATAATTTAAGTTTTTAAACACCGCAATATCCACTAAATTACCCCACCTCGCTTAACAAGACGTCCCAAGCCAACAACAATACTTAACAAGTAAGGCATTATTACAATTATTGTCGAGAAAGACATCGCTGTAACCAGCCATATATTTACTTTACACATGAGTACACGGAGATAAAATGATTAAAGAGCCTATTACTAAAGGCGCAACCTTGACTCTTCTTAGAGCAGGACTCGAACCAAGGGTACTTACGGGTTTGAAGGCGAGCGTTATGCCACAAGGCCACAAAAGGCACATGATAATATAAGGAAAACATTCTTTAAACCGGTTTATATCCATCTATAATCAGGATCCCGATTACATAGGGCTGGCTAGATATCGGAATATAAAGGTAAAAACCAGGTAAACGACATCTTCTCCATTCCATCCATGAGATTCTTCACCTGCCTACCGTCCCCCTTCTCGTGCCATGTATTTCATTTTGGAGGAGCAGTTGGATCAGTCTTCCTTTCCATAAAAAAACAATTTTTAAAAATTTCTGAAATTTGGCCAGAAAATTTTAATCTAAATATTGATGACTCCAAACTGTCAACAAAAAAAGTCTTTAGGACATGATTCCTATAAGATCTTTTTGATTGATACATTTTTGAACTCTCCTTTGACAAGATCGAGGGCGATCATAATCAATCGATTAATGAAGTAAAAAATAAATTGGCTACAATAATAAAAAGACGTGTTTTGTCATCCTACAGCTGCCTATCCAGATGTTATTTATTTCCATAGATTCGTGTTGAGTATTGTTTTATTCATTTGATGACTGTGTTTACAATTCGGTATGGAAGGAAATTCAATCTCTGTCTCCCGGGTTTCCAATCTGGAAATGAAAGTGATTATTTCTTTCAGCAGAAGTTGGGAGTTAAAAGTTTGATGATTCTTCTACTTAGTCCGGTTAGTTGTGATTTATTATTGTTATTATTATTATTATTATTATTATTATTATTATTAT
>NC_088360.1:12301445-12313945 GCF_034508935.2 Berghia stephanieae | reverse complement strand
AAAACAAACAAACAAATAAAAAACCAGAGAGAAAATACAAACAAACAAACAAACATACAAGCAAACAAACAAATAATTATAAGAAAGAAGCAAATTGACTGCTATTTACCTCGGGCATTCCGATTTTTAAACACGTTCTTCACAGTAATTTGGATCGATCACCAAGCCACAGCTGCTGACGTCAATTAGGGTAAAGATGAGGAAATCGAGCAAGCTATCGATGTACCAAGACTCTCACCCTTATTATTATATGAATCTAAATGTCGAATAAAACAAATGTAACAGGTTTAAGATTCCACGTGTGTATTAACCGCCCCCCCCCCCCCTTTCCACCACTCTTCCCAATCAAGAATCCTTTCTTTAAAAAATATAGCATTGTGGAGAACATTGTGCTTTTTTGAGTCAATAAAAAAATTGATACGGCGCCCAACTCTACTGAAAGATTTGAAAATTAGAAATGTACTTTTTACAGATAGATAAACAGATAACTTGATTTCCTTTATAATTTAAAGTCAGTTTGAAAGTTCGTTGAGTCAAACAGATATCATAAAATATGTACCAACGACGACACTTGACTCCCAAAATCAACTAATTTTGACACTGTAAAAAGTTGTCAATTTGCGTCATCTATTTATGACATCAAGTATTATTATTACTCCGTTGTGTTGTTGATTTAGCGGTGATCAGTGTTTGTTCTAATTGCGTGTATGTTTGTGTGTGAATGTGCGTGTGTGTGTTTGTGTTTGTGTGTGTGTGTGTGTGTGTTGTGTGTGGTGTATACATGTGTGTGTGGGTGTTGGCATTATTCAGCAAATCGTGGCATTCATAGTGATATTATTCACTTGATCACATGAAGGTATTTCAATCGCCATTTTGATTCTTTTTTTACTATTAGGTTAGCTCGAGATCGAGGATATTTCTTTTTCTATTAAGGTTAGTCATAAGTCTTAGTAAAGGTGCGAGGATGTTTGTTTTTCCATAAGTTAAGTAAAGGGGAGACATTCCGAAAGCTCCTACATCCCCAGTATTCTTTAAATTTGTATTTTCACCGTTGATATTTTGTCAGGCATTTATTTATTCAATTTGTCATTATATCTAGAAGTATTTTTAAAACTCTAGAACAAACCTTGATAGATTTGTGAAAGTTTAAAATTTCTTAATTTGATCATTGTTTTCATTTTCAGCCGCCATTTTGATTTGTTAAATATTGAAAGGTAGTGCAAAGCAGTCCGAGAGTTTTTTTTTTCTATTAGGGTTAGCTCTAGAGGTTAGTCATAAGTCTTATTAAAGGTGCTAGGATGTTTGTTTTTCCATAAGTTAAGTAAAGGGGAGATATTCCGAAAGCTCCTACATCCCCAGTATTCTTTAAATTTGTATTTTCACCTTTGATCTTTTGTCAGGCGTTTATTTATTCAATTTGTCATGATTTTTTCTATTAGGGTTAGCTCGATCGGATGATTTTTTTTTCCTATTAGGCTTAGTCATATGTATTATTAAAGTGCTAGGGTGTTTGTTTTTTCCTATTGGGTTAATTAAAGGTACTAGGTTTAATTTTTTCTTGGGGTTAGTTGAGGGAATATATTATTAAATATATTATTGGGCCACACAGAAAAATCAACCGAAGATATACCAAATTACACAGACAACGTTGTTTACCAATCTGCCCTCATTAAATGATGGTGAGTACAGTATCGAATGAAAATAGTTCTTTCCCCGCGAAATTGCAGGCTTTTTACTAGTATAATAAAAAGAAATAACTTTTAGGAAGTGGTTATTCAGTATCTGATACTGAATAGTGCTTTGCCACTATTCAGTATCCACAAGGAACTCTTTTTTATAGAGAGAGTGAAAAGTGCGACAATCTCGGTCGAACTGCTGACCTACTTCCAGATTGAACACGTGCAGTAACTGACAGCCCGATTCAAAGTTGTAAAAATATTTTGATCATAATTTTTTAATTTCTGCTATGGTGCAATTAACATAGTTCAAAATATCAAAGTAAGAGTGGCATTCAAATACATTTTTAAATATCTAAATAGACATGATTAAATGTCACTAAATGTTCAGTGACACCATGGCTTGGTGGCTGTTTGACTCTGAGCTTAGGGTTCGAGAGTTCAAATCCCGGCAGGGATAACTTTTTTTTTTTCCCCAATATTTTAAAAATTCCTTCTGTTTATTGATATTTTTTAAACTTTTGTTTTAATAATTTTATTTGCTTGTAATATGCTTTAATGTTGATATTATACTATTGTTCTTTTATTATTATTATTATTATTATTATTATTATTATTATTATTATTATTATTATTATTATTATTATTATTATTATTATTATTATTATTATTATTATTATTATTATTATTTCTACTTACTTACAATTATTATTATTATTATTATTGTTGTTGTTGTAATCGTCATCATCATCATTATTATGATTATTTTTTATTTTTTTTTAATCAAGTAGTTCGAGTAATTTAATCAGTTATCGATTTATTACGAATATCTTTTATGTGTTATAATCTCGTTGTTGTTTTTCATTGATGTGCTCTTCTATTGTTTATTACCTTTTAAAATCTTGCTTTTTTTTTTGTTTGTCTCATTTGTTGTTGTTGTTCGTTTGTTTGTTTGTTTGTTTGGTCATCTAAGACAAACCCGATTCATTATAAATATGTGGCCAGACTTTCTGCCATTAATAATTGAGCGATGTACTTCCGTGAATTTATTGTCGTATTATATTAAAATTTACGTGATAATAATAATACATAATAATAATAATAATAATAATAATAATAATAATAATATAATAATAATAATAATAATAATGATAATAAATAATGATGATAATAATATAATAATAATAATAATAATAATAATAATAATAATAATAATAATAATAATAATAATAATAATGATAATAATAATAATAATAATAATAATAATAATAATGATTTAAATAGATATACTGAATATTAGACTACAATTGACATCTATTTTCTGAATACAGGTGGTATTTTTAGGGTGTTTCTTTTTTTACGAAACCTGCCAAAACACGCCGAACCCCGACAAAGTTATGGGAAGTCGGTAGCAGTGGGGAGTGAACCTGGGACTCAGGGAAGTGTACACCATTGGGGAGTGAATTACTTTTTTATGAAACCCGACAATATCCCACAAAGTTATGGAAAGAAAGTAGGCAATGTGGGGGAGTGAACCCGAGACTCAGGGAAGTGTAGACTATTGGGGAGGAAACCTAAGTCTATGGTTTTTCGGTGGGTTTTGTAAAAAAGTAATTGCTTCATTCTCGTCTGGTACCCAACTCCCATAGTCCGGCTTCATTTCCCACTAGTATCTATCTTCCATAGTCCCAGGATCATTTCCACTGATATCCTCTTCTCACAGTCCCAGGTTCACTCCCAACCGGTGTGCACTTCCCTGAATCCCGGTTCATTGCCCAATGGTGCCCCCTTCCCATAACTTTTGACAATTTCAGTAGGTTTCGAAATAAAAGTACATTCTGAGCTCACTGTCCACTGGTATCAGCCTCTCGCAGTCCCAGGTTCAATTCTCATCGGTGTCCAAATCCCAGATTCAATCCCCACTGCTGCCTACTTTCCATAACTTTGTCGGGTTGTGGCGGGTTTCGTAAAAAGTAATTCCCCCTCCCCCTTGGTATTGCTTTTTTACAAAATCCAGAGTCCCAGGTTCACTCCCCACAAGTGTACTTCCCTGAATCTCAAGATCACCCCCCACTGTTGCCTACTTCAATAACTTTGTCGGATATTGCCAGGTTTAGTTGGATTTCGTAAAAAAGTAATTGCTTTTATATGAAACTCGCTGAAAACCACCAAAAACCATAGTCTCAGGTTCACTCCCCACTGGTGTACACTTCCCTGAGTCTCAGGTTCACTCCCCACTGTTGCCTACTTCCCACAACTTTGTCTGATATTGCCAGGTTTCGTAAAAAAGTAATTGCTTTTATATGAAACTACCTGAAAACCCGTCGAAAACCATAGTCTCAGGTTCACTCCCCACTGGTGTACACTTCCCTGAGTCTCAGGTTCACTCCCCACAACTTTGTCGGATATTGCCTGGTTTCGTAAAAAATTAATTGCTTTTATGTGAAACTCGCTGAAACCCGCCAAAAACCAGAGTCTCAGGTTCACTCCCCACTGGTGTACACTTTCATGAATCTCAGGTTCACTCCCCACTGTTGCCTACTTCCCATAACTTTGTTGGATATTGCCGGGTTTCGTAAAAAAGTAATTTCTTTTATGTGATACTCGCTGAAAACCGCCGAAAACCAGATCTCAGGTTCACTCCCCACTGGTGTACACTTTCATGAATCTCAGTTCACTCCCCACTGTTGCCTACTTCCCATAACTTTGTCGGATATTGCCTGGTTTCGTAAAAAAGTAATTGCTTTTATGTGAAACTCCCTGAAACCCGACCAAAATCCAAAGTCTCAGGTTTACTCCCCACTGGTGTACACTTCCCTGAGTCTCAGGTTCACTCCCCACTGTTGCCTACTTCCCATAACTTTGTCGGATATTGCCGGGTTTCGTAAAAAAGTAAATTCTTTTATGTGAAACTCGCTGAAACTCGCCGAAAACCATAGTCTCAGGTTCACTCCCTACTGGTGTACACTTCCCTTAGTCTCAGGTTCACTCCCCATTATTTGCCTACTTTCCATAACTTTGCCCCATTTTGTTGGGATTTGGTGCATTTTGTAAACAAAAAGTAATTGCTTTTTTTTCAAAACCCGCCGAAACCCAGTCCCAGGTTCACTCCCCACTAGTGTACACTTCCCCGAATCTCAGGTTCACTCCCCATCACTGTTGCCTACTACCCATAACTTTCTCGGATATTGCCAGGTTTCGTCGGGTTTCGTAAAAAATTAATTGCTTTTATATGAAACTAGCTGAAGCCCGCCGAAAACCATAGTCTCAGGTTCACTCCCCACTGGTGTACACTTCATTGAGTCCCAGGTTCACTCCCCACGCTTTGCCTATTTTCCACAACTTTGCCGCATATTGTCGGGTTTCGTAAAAATGTAATCCCCCCCCCCCCCTATTGTTATTGCTTTTTTACAAAACCCAGAGTCCCAGGTTCACTCCCCACTGGTGTACACTTCCCTGAATCTCAGGTTCATCCTCTCCTCCCCCCCCCCCCCCACCCCCCTACACACACACACACACACACACACACGCTGCTGCCTACCTCTCATAACTTTGTCGGATATTGCCAGGTGTCGTCGTGTTTCGTAAAAAAGTAATTGCTTTTTATTTGGAAACCCGCCGAAACCCAGTCCCAGGTTCACTCCCCACTGGTGTACACTTCTCTGAGTCCCATATTCACTCCCACAGCTGCCCTCTTCCCATAACTTTTTCAGGTTTCGGAAAAAAAAACACCGTATTATTATAGTGCAAAACCACTATTCAGTGTCAGATACTGAATAGTACAAAACCACTATTCAGTATCAGATACTGAATAGTGCAAAACCACTATTCAGTATCAGATACTGAATAGTGCTAGCCTAACTTTTATACAGAGGTACACTTACATTCCCAAAGACTTATAGCAACTTCACACACACACACACACACACACACACACACACACACACATACACACACATACACACTATGATATTATACTATTATAGACTTGCCCGCCCTCACACACAGAATACACCTCACACAACAGTGATTGATTAAGGTGTTAAATGAAGATAGCCCGGCTACGATATCGGTCTCTCTCTCTCTCTCTCTCTCTCTCTCTCTCTCTCTCTCTCTCTCTCTCTCTCTCTCTCTCTCTCTCTCTTTCTCTCTCTCTCTCTCTCTCTTTCTCTCTCTCTCTTTCCATCCCTATCTATCTATCTATCTATCTATCTATCTATCTATCTATCTATCTATCTATCTATCTATCTATCTATCTATCTGTCTATCTCTCTATCTACCTATCTATCTATCTATCTATCTATTTATCTCTCTCCATCCCTCTCCCGCACTCCCCTCCCCCTCTCTTCTTCTCTTTCTCCCCCTCTCTCTCTCCCTTTCCCTCTCTCACTCTATGTCTCCCCCTCTCTCTCTCTCTCTCTCTCTCTCTCTCTCTCTCTCTCTCTCTCTCTCTCTCTCTCTCTCTCTCTCTTCCACACTATATTGATAGAACGCTGAAGTGTTGCCAAGTACTTCTGCCAGATCGAACCAAGACCCAACTTCTCTTTATTTGCTCTGCTAAGTAGATACATATTTTCCTCTTTTTTTTTTGTCTAGAAACCTTTAAATTTCATACATAGATCAGAATTTGGGACAGTGTGGCTCAGCGGTACGGTTTTTGCTTCGTACCCGAAAGGTACCGAGTTTGATCGCCCGTCGCTGCGCTGTGTGGCCTTGAGCAAACTCGCCCTAGTTCAATTTGCGGCGCTGCACTGCGGTTCACGCCTGGGTTATTCCAGTCTTCCCTTAGAATAGACCCTAGAGACAAATTTCCCCTATGGGATGAATAAAGGGAATTTATTCTATATTTATTTATTAAACCTGCAATTCTTCGAGATCCCAAATTGTGGACTTCTTGACATCACGGAAACCACCTACCTTAATAGGGAAGGAAAGTCGTGACGTCACAGTTTCTACAATTCTGGTTCCAAGATCTTTGGAATTGTATATGTAACCAGTCCTTCGAAGGACTATTAATGAATAGGTTAAATATTGGATCATAAGGTGACATACCGTCAATTGGGGTAACTTTCACTCAAGGGAAAACTTTGCCTCTGTGAAATTGGAGCATTTTGAATAATCTCAGCTCTTTTGCTATTATTGTACCCGATACAAGACTTGGATTTTATCAAATGAAATAATTGCCACAAAACCAAACAATCTTTTATAGGTCAAAAAATAAAGAGGCAAAGTTTCCCTTTAACCCTCTCCTTACCACGCATAGGAAAATCGTCACATTCGTTACGACACAACCGACATTTTTCTTATTCAAATTTCTTTTGTGCATCATAAAATTTAAAGAAAATGAACAGTGTGTTGTAGGGCATGTTTTGCTAAAGAAATAGGCTTCCTAAGTCGTGACGTAATCCTGCGCAGCAACGCATGGCAACAAACCGGCTGGCTCTAAACAGTCGAGAAAAATGGCTGACACGAACTCTATTTCCATCACCGCCCTTATGAAATACTTCTCCAATGAGCATAAAAGTGTCTCGCGAGGTGAAAATCATCATCAGTCAGGTCATGTTTTGACTTTCACTTACTCAGATGGCTCGATGTTCGGAAAAGTTCAAGCCAGCATGAAGAATAAAGAGTATTCTGTGAAGGTAAGTCATTTCGTCTTCTCATTCTCACTCTCAAAATCTCACATCTCCGTAAAACTACTGTTGGACAATAATCAGTTTACTTTGAGTTTAGGCAGATTTAGTATATCCAATGGAAAGATTTAACTGTTTACGTTCGATTTTAGTTAGGAGAGAGAGAGGGAGTCATTGAATTATTGTGTTTTTATCTTATGGACCACGGACTTTGAGTCTTTGAGGTCTTAGTCTTGCTTCGCTAATTTTCGTTGCCATTGACTATAGTCTACTACATACTATTTAGTATCGTGTTGTAACCTTTATTATAATACTCATATGAGCATCACAATCACCAATCACGCTAGACATTTTATCATACTTCATGTGGGGCAGCGTGGATCAGCGGTACGGTTTTTGCTTCGTACCCGAAATGTACCGAGTTCGTTCACCCGCCGCTGCGCTGTGTGGCCTTGAGCAAGTCACCTCGCCCTAGCTCAATTTGCGGCGCTGCACCGCGGTTATTCCAGTCTTCCCTGGGAATAGACCCTAGAGATAAATTTCCTCTATGGGATGAATAAAGGATTTATTTAGACCAGTGTTAGTCACGGTAAACTAAACTTCCTATTGGGTTAAGGTGTAATGTAAATGTTGCTGCTTGAAACTCGAAGAAATCAATAACATTGTGAAATTGAATGTGAACTTCAATTTAATATACGAAAACATATAAAATGGACGTTTCGGGTTTCCCCCTTATCAACAAAGCAAGATGAATGAAAGAATCACTTAATTTGTTTTTTAAATTGAGTTTTTATACAGCGTAATATCCACTAAATGTGCTCAAAGTGCTTTACAAGGGGTCCCTGGCCAACAGCAACATTTAACATGTAAGACGGGACATGATGCCTGTTGGGCGATATTACAATTTTTTTCGGACAGAGACAACGCTGTTAACGGCCAGGTACTCATTTGACACCTGAGTACGGTGAGAGATTGTGAGTAAAGAGCCTTCTCCAAGGACTCAACTATGTGCCGAGCGAGGCCCAAACCCAGGACCTTCTGATCTGAAAGCGAGTGTCATACCACAAGACCACAACAGACGTTTTATTAGTTTGTTTGTTTCTTGCCTATTGAGCATGGTCGCAGCTCTAAATTTGAATCTTTTATTCTTTTACTTCCACAGATCTATCTTGATGATGCCTTGGGTTGATTCAGTCCAAAACTAATTTGTGTGGTTTTATTTAACAATGTTAATGACATTGAACATACATTGATACAACAATGCCATAATTTGTCATGTTTATCATGTAAAATCATGTATGGACCTACAAAACCATTATTTTGAATGGTGATTTGATGATGATGAACAAAATATGTGTGTTGTACAAAATAAATGGCAAAGCTAACAAAATGCAGTCTCCTTAATAAGAGGAGACTGGGGATTGACAAGTGCTGCAACAAATTGAAAAATAATATCAGATGTTTCTTAACATGGTTGGAATATATGAGAGGATGTTAACATTTTTCAGTCTTTCATTAGCGCTCTCAACATGAATTCTACATGAAGCAATTTCTTTTGTTAATAAAATCTCATTTTCAGTAAATTTATTATGTAAAAAGGGAGGGATATTTACAGTTACTCCTTGAGGTAAAATATCTTGAATCAGGATGGGGTTTTACCTTTATACCTTTATCTGCTAAAATTAAATCTCCAGGGCTTAAAATTAAAAGTTTTAGTAATCCACAATTTTGTACAATGACCTTATCCGAGACAGACCCTGGATACAGTTTAGAAATAAAATTTATCACACCATTTGGACTCAGACCAACAAGAGCTTTAACAGAATTCATGGACCTATAAGAAGAATAAGTTAACCGTTGTTTATCCATTTCTTTAGGAATAGCAATTTGGTCATCTGTACAATCAATGATCATTCTGCAATTTGGAAATCTTAAAAATGATGATGGAGCTGATAGTTTATTTTTATGTCTAGAAGGGCATGTAACCTTCATAACATTTTCAAAGAGAAGCTTATGGCTTATGTAAAACATGAATAAAAGTTTGTATAATATTTGTTATAGTACTTTCATTAACGCTAAACAATTGTGAAATATGAAGGTTAGCGTAGTTCTGTCTAAGTTTCATAAGTGTAATAATGAAAATTTGGTCTTTTAATGCAACTGTCTCTTCCTGAACTTCCCATCCACTATAATAAATAATGTTACCTCTAAAGCACTCAACATATTGAACAATAATATTAAATATTTTAAAACAATGTACACCTGTCTCCATTCGAAGAACTTTTTCTGTAAGGCTTGAAACAGTGTAAGTGCGTCGAATCTAACTTAGTTGGGTTTTTAAAAGCTAGCTATTTCCTTATTTTTGTCTGTAATTTCTTGTTCTTGAATTAAATTTGTTGTTCTATTTAAAATATCCTCACTTGTTCTACAATCTGTTTTTTTAAAAAGATGGAATCCTGTGATGATGGTGACGAGAGTTGAGATGATGATGAGGGAGAAGATAATGAGGATGATGATGAGGAGGAAAATAATGATGATGAGGAATCTGGTTTTTTTAAAGGTGGGACTTTGTGATGATGATGAAGAGAGTTGAGCTGATGATGATGATGATGATGATGATGATGATGATGATGATGATGATGATGATGATGATGGTGATGATGATGGTGATGATGATGATGATGATGGTGGTGGTAGTGGTGGTGGTGGTGGTGGTGGTGGATTGCTTGATGTTGGTGCCAATTGAGATGGGGTGGGAATTCCTTGTGTCACTTTTCTTTTCTTTCTTTCTGGCTCTGATGGAAACAATTTATTTTTATTTCTGTCAAACCATTCAGGGAGGTTGGCTTTGTCACCATCTCTGATGTGACAAGAACACACTCTTGATGATGATGTTGGATCTTTTGTCCTTTCACCTGAAATGAAAAGATTAAAAAAAAACAATAATTCTGTTGGGCACATTGGGTATATTATTTAATTTGATAAGTACTTTGTTTTAGACTATCTTGTTTGACACCAGCTCAATGCATGATAAATCAAAGTGTGCAAGAGACTAGGTTACTGGTGGGTCTCTCGCCTGTCTTTTATGAAATCGCACATTCAGCAAAATGTCGCACTTCCTCATTACTTCTTTTGATGATTTTGACTAGGTATATATAAAAATATGAATTCTTAAATTTACAGTTAAAGTTGATCTTGGGTTGAGTGTGGCAAGACTGGCGTTTTCTCTTTATTTCAGTCAGCACTGTACTGGACAGTGCGGTGATGGAAACTTTGGAGTGTCAACAATCGGGCACAGGTAAAGGAGAGAGGTCCCTGCCGCCATCTTGCTTTGTTCACACAGAGTTGCCACCTCGGCCTTCGGGGAGGGGAGCATGGCAGAGAATCAGAGAAACTTTCCAAAAAAAAAAGAGGAAAGTATGTGTGTTTGTGTGTGTGTGTGTGTGAGAGAGAGAGAGAGAGAGAGAGAGAGAGAGAGAGAGAGAGAGAGAGAGAGAGAGAGAGAGAGATCTGCGTGAGGGGAGGGGGGGGGGGAGGTTGCGTTATTTTATTTATTTATTTTCATTTTGCCATAAAGGTATCGAGTTTAAAGTAAGATTTTAACAAATATTTTCTTCTCTTTCTTCTTGTTCTCCTTTTTAAAAAATTATCACTTATCAGTAGAACTTAAGTCTCATTCAGTTTATCAGCCTTAACATCAAAACGATTGAGATATCATTTTTGCTTCAACTTCAATAAAAACCTAGTTTGGAATGTATTTTTTATTTATAATTTCGTGCAATTGTACACTTTAATCATAAAATATAGGTCTACGTAAGCTAGAACTTGACCTAGATCTGGACTACGAACTCTAGCAAATGTTCGACGAGGCGTGCGTGCTTACCTGACTAAAGTGATCCACTTTTTCTTCAATTTTTTGTCTGCCTGTCCATTTGGAAATCTGTAAAACTTGCAGGAGTGAATATCTGACTGGTGTAGACAATCTGGTACAAAACACTGGACCTATTTAAGATAAAAATTGTTTTTTGAGCGATTTTCCAATTATTCCTTGCCCGGACCAAGCACGGATTTTTTTTGTTTAGAGCCAGCCGATTCGTTGCTAGGCGGACGTGACGTCAGACTGTGGAATCCTATTATGTATGCCAAGAACTTTACTGCTGTTGTGTTTGAGTGCTAAAAAATCTATTTTTGTGTTAGTTGGGCGTGAAGTTTTTGGGAAAATCCTGAAAATGGCTGGTAAGGAGAGAGTTAAGACAGTGCTACCCCAGTTGACGGTAACTATTGTAGTAGCAGGATGTATATAGACAAATTCTTATGATTACAGGGCGTAAAAGAGCCAGGACGACCGGCATATTTTAGACTAGAAAATAAGATGACCTCACTCTGAAAACAGAAGATCATTTACACAAGGTATGCATTCAGATCTCCGGAAGAGTGCTTTAACACTTCCAATGAAATTAGAACCAATTTTTTTTTGACATCACACTTTTGTTCTCTTTTAAGTAGTCTCTAAATTAAATCAAAGTTTTCAGGCCAAAATGAGAGAAAGGTGTTTTGTCAGTCCATTGCAGTGCGTCTTAGATGGGATTTGATCCTATATAATAATAAAAAAGAGCTTTTATATCGCGCAATATCCACTAAATGTGCTCAAAGCGATTTACAATGGGCCCCTGGCCAACAGCAACATCTAACATTTAGGACGGGACATGATGTTTGATAACATGCAATATATTTATCATCGGTCCAGATCCGTTGGGCGGTCCTTATCGATGAGAGAATGTGAATAAAGAGTCTTCTCCAAGGACTCAACTATGCGCCGAGCGAGGCTCGAACCCAGGACCGTCCGATCCAATAGAGAGTGTCATACCACAAGACCACATTGCCCCACATATCCTATACCGGCTGTGACCTTCCATTGGAGCTACCGGGCTGCGACTCGGGTAACATCGGAATCATTTTTAAAAAAAAGTTTCTTGTACAACATTATCATGTTGCCAATCTGAAACCCTTCTTAAAAGTTTATTGTACCGGAAATACGAACTATCACAAAGTCACGTTTTGCATAACATTGATTTATCCAAATGACCTCGACCTTACTCTCACAATCTTTGCTCAACATTGCATGCAGTCGTTTCTACTCTCACAAAATACAATTAATCCATTTTTGCCCCATACATTTTAATCAAATTCC
>NC_088360.1:12261445-12296445 GCF_034508935.2 Berghia stephanieae | reverse complement strand
CCAATGAATAAAGTTTATCTATTTATTTATTTATTTATTTTGATGACGCATTGCGGTCATCTTAATCTATCTATACATTTGAAGTAGAAGTTTCCTGGCCAAAATGGAAATGATTTTTAAGATGTATTTTGTCAGAGTGCGGCATTGGTATATTTTGTCAGAGTGCGGCATTGGTATATTTTGTCAGAGTGCGACATTGGTATATTTTGTCAGAGTGCGGCATTGGTATATTTTGTCAGAGTGCGGCATTGGTATATTTTGTCAGAGTGCGGCATTGGTATATTTTGTCAGAGTGCGGCATTGGTATATTTTGTCAGAGTGCGGCATTGGTATATTTTGTCAGAGTGCGGCATTGGTATATTTTGTCAGAGTGCGGCATTGGTATATTTTGTCAGAGTGCGGCATTGGTATATTTTGTCAGAGTGCGGCATTGGTATATTTTGTCAGAGTGCGGCATTGGTATATTTTGTCAGAGTGCGGCATTGGTATATTTTGTCAGAGTGCGGCATTGGTATATTTTGTCAGAGTGCGGCATTGGTATATTTTGTCAGAGTGCGGCATTGGTATATTTTGTCAGAGTGCGGCATTGGTATATTTTGTCAGAGTGCGGCATTGGTATATTTTGTCAGAGTGCGGCATTGGTATATTTTGTCAGAGTGCGGCATTGGTATATTTTGTCAGAGTGCGGCATTGGTATATTTTGTCAGAGTGCGGCATTGGTATATTTTGTCAGAGTGCGGCATTGGTATATTTTTCTGCCTCATTCAGACCCCTCGAGTGGATTTTATCCAAGACTCTGCGTAATTAACACTTTCTAACAAACATTGCTTGTAATCCTTTGGATAGACTGCTGGTCCATCATATGCAAGTGTTTTTCATTTTGCTGACTTTGATAATAGCCACCTCGTTGATTATTTGGGTGTTTCCTATTGATTCTGACATCTGTATGATGTGATGAACTATGTACTCTAAATCTATCTACGATCTCGTCTCGTATGTACTTCGCCTTAGACTTCCGCACGGAAGGATGTATTTTGTTGTTGTTACATCTCAAACCGAATCCTTTGCTCATTCAGAAGTGATAATGTAGGCGCATTCTATTTATTAATGGTTAACTGGTGCAGGCAGGGGAGTATGCAATAATAATGGTGATCAGTTAAGGAAACTCGCCTGATAATGGACTTGTCATTAACCAGTTATTTACTGTAATCTAGAAAAACAAGGATTCAAAAATTTGACCAGAAAACTCGTCCTTCAAATATCGATCGATTTAAATGACCCTCACCTTTACAAAAAGCTCTCAAACCCGAGAATTCGCGAAATCCCAGGTTTGAGAGTTTTTGTCAAGATGAGGGTCATTTAAATCGATCGATATTTGAATGTTGAGTTTTCTGGCCAAATTTTTTAATCCATGTTTTCCCAGAGTATAACGGTTAACCGATTAATAATGTTAATCGTACGCTACCTATTGGAGATTAATTGATAACATTGTTCATCGATCGACGGCTCCACAAAATCGTGTTATAAGCTTTGTCAAACAGCGATAAGGACCGCCCAACCGATCTGGACCGATGATAAATAATATATTGCATGTTATCAAACGCCACACGAGACGCCTCGTCACTGGCAAATCACCACCGCCACCGCCACCTCCGCCACACCATAGCCATCGTCATCACACTTCATGACCGCCACCACCACCGCCACCACCACTACCATGTAACAACAGCTGAGTGACTTATAGAATAGAATAGAAGCCAGGCAGGGACTGCATTGTGAGACAAGTGGTGGTGCGGTGGTAGTAGTAGTAGTAGTTGTAGTAGTAGTAGTTGTGTGCACTGTGATCGTGGTGGGGGCGCTAAAATTTCCGCTCGCTTTCCTGCTACATCGCGCACGAGACTCATCTCAGTGCTCAGTATTCTGCGTGTGTGTGTGGGCTGATACTGTCTATTTATCACTCAGTACACTAAACTGGCTTAACGTGGTTTGTTATGGTAAAAAGTTTTGTTGGCAATGCCGATAATTGGATCTATTTCATCACCACTACTATCATGGATTTAAAACAAGATCAGAGTACAATGATCCCCGTTCTTCCTCTTGCTGAGATTGTACCTCAGTATGCTTTAAAAAGACGATTTGGAATATCTTTTAGCTCCAGTTCATGTTATCTGACAACTCCGAGATATGAGGTGAGTGGGTACATCTTACATTCATATCACACTCACCGTATTTAGTTCATTCATGAAATTTTAAAATTATTGTCCTCCGCCTTTTGTTTAATTTTTTTTCATACAGTAAATATAAGTTGAGTCTACTTAACATCCCTACTTAAGAACGTGTTCGAGTCAAGTGCAGTGTGAGTAGACAGTAAAGACAAGCGCGTGCTTGCGTGAGTGCGTGCGTGAGTATGTGTTGTTTTTTCCCCCTACGTTGGTCGTTATTCATTATTTCTAGAAATTTTTGAAACATCTTTTGAACCGGTCACTCTATTTCGTTATTTTTGTTTCTTACGATTCCCCCTTTTCACCGAGTATTAGTAAACTGTGGACCACTCTTATGTTTGAACGCCCGGGTAACTTTGAATAAAGCATTTCGTTTAAAAACTTTATTATATCATCTTTATGGATGATTGAATCTTAGAGGAGCTAGCGTATGTACAAGAACACATACACATGGAGAATGGAGCACACTCCTCGTTTTGTCCTAACGTAAACAAACCTCTTATAAAGCTTCCTGTACTTTTGTACACACTTCCAACTCGACCTAAAGTGTGTTTGATTTAGTGTCTAGTCTTGTATAGAATTGGAGTCGACGCAATAATATTATAATAATATAGTTGTGTTATGGTGAATTCCATCTCCATACTATATTATTATATCATATCATAGAGCTTCATTAAAGTTTTTAAACAATTGTGTAGTTTTTAAGCACAAAGGCAGTATAGGAGAGAGAGAGAGGGAGAGAGAGAGAGAGAGAGAGAGAGAGAGAGGGGGGGGGGGGGAGGAGAGAGAGAAGAGAGGGAGAGAGAGAGAGAGAGAGAGAGAGAGAGAGAGAGAGAGAGAGAAATTAAAGCAAACAAAGGGTATAGAAGGGTAAATAGACAGACACACAGGCACACAGAGAAACACACACACACACAAACACGCACACATACATACATAATATTCGACACCGAGACTTAAATCTTTATAAGTTAATCAGTTTGTGTGATAACAGGAATAAAATAAATAAGAAAAGAAGAAGAGGAGAAGGGACAGGATATATATATATATATATATATATATATATTATATATATATATATATATATATATATATATATATATATATATATATAGAGAGAGAGAGAGAGAGAGAGAGAGAGAGAGAGAGAGAGGATGCCCACAATTATCCCTAACATTTCCCATTATTAAAATAAGCAAATCGTATGTATTATTGTCATAAAATCATTTGTCTACACTTAAATTATCATCATTGTCCAAGTATTATTCATGTCCTGAATCCTACTCTCTTCCTTATCAAGCGTAATTTACTATTACTATTACATTCCCAAATCACTACACAAGAGTTCGACTTGAATCAAGGGTGTCCCGGTAGCTCATTTGGTAGAGCTCTTCATTCACAAACAAATATACAGGAATAGATCCCAGGTGCGGTTAAAATTTTCTTTTCTTCTGATAACTCTGTCCACCTAGCAGTGATTGAGTAGTCATGTTTGTTTGATCTGGTGGAAAGCACCCCTTGCGATGGACTAGCGTCGTATCCGAATGGTTGTAAGATATTGAGATAACTTCCAGTTCTATGAACTTCGAAGGACTATTTCCTTCATTTTACTTAATTACAGAATAACTCCTTCCATTATTCATATGATCACAGATCAGAGCAGCATTTTCATTAACAGGGCAGTAACAGCTTTGCTACTCAGGTTCAATGTGTCGACAGCCGATATGATACAAGCTGCTCATTGAGCATTCATCGCTTTCTCTTTTAACATATATAAGGGAACAGGCACTTCTGTAAGATAAAGATCTGAAAAAAAAATGTATATGAAACAGTGCCAGAAAAGCAATAGAAAAAATCCCGATTTTTGTTTTGGATGTATTTTTTTTTCTAGTTTCTTTTTCTTTTATGCTTGTCTCGTACAGTTTCATACACAGCTTTTCTTTATTAAACTCTTCCTTTTAAAATTGATAAAACGCTATTGTTTTGACACAACTTGATCACCACAACTATCTTGATAAAATGAATTGATGATCCCCTCTCTATTTCCTAGACTTATTACAAAGTCAAGCGATAGTGGACTTAATTAAATGATTGCCAAATACAAGGCCCGGCATAGAGTCCTTGGGTAAGAGAGTTTACATATAATTATGAATAGGTACCTGTCTAGTAAAGGGTTCCTATCAAATGACTTGCTATGTATGAAATCGACAGTGAGTAACATAGGCTTGCTGAAGGAATAAATGGAGCATTATATTATTATGTACAGCGCATTTTATGCGATAAATTTAGATATGCTCTATTTTTTGTGTGGACTAATATATATATATATATATATATATATATATATATAATATATATATATATATATATCCTATTTTAATCACTGTGGTCAACGATTTAATCTCGCTTAAGTTATGTAAACACACTTTTATAAAAAGGTTAAACCATTATAAAAGAGTCTGAATCAGACATCAAATCTTGGTTCATGAGAATCCATAGTCAGCCTTCGGAGACTTAATCCATCAGAGGTTGCTTTATGTTTTGCTTCCATTTTTTCTATTACCATTATGATAATTATTTTTCTTTAGCCTCTTCACCCTTCATCCCAACCCTCGGGCGCATTATGTTAGACTGCCATGCTGCCAAAAAATGTGTGACAAAACGCCATATTTTTTATTTCTACCAGAAAATATTTAAGTCGGACATCGATGGATTTAGAGAGAGAGAGAGAGAGAGAGAGAGAGAGAGAGAGAGAGAGAGAGAGAGAGAGAGAGAGAGAGAGAGAACGAAACAGAAAGAGAGGAGAGAGAGAACTAGAGAAAGAGGAGAGAGAGAAATAGAGAGAAGAGAGAGAGAAATAGAGAGCTGATGAGAGAGAGAGAGAGAGAGAGAGAGAGAGAGAGAGAGAGAGAGAGAGAGAGAGAAATGAGAAAGATAAAGAAAAATATAACGTTAATATAATCAGAGATATGCCATTTTGCATTTCAGGTCCATAAAAATTTACATTATTTTTTTGTTAATAAAACAAAATCTTAAATTGAATTTTCACCATGTCAACCGCCCCGAAATAATACTGTTATGACGCCATGGAACACATTTATCGATATTTCAAGTAATTTCTTTTGGCGATAATGGAAGAATAATGTGTTTTCGTCATAGTGAGGTAGTATGGTCATGTCTAATCGTTATGGCTAACCAGTTAACTGTCGTACTCTGGGAAGACACGTATTAAAAATTTAGCCTGAAAACTCGACCTTCAAATATCGATCGATTTAAATTAATGACCCTCATTTTGGCAAAAACTCTCAAACCTCGCGAGGTCTCAAGTTTGAGAGTTTTTGCCAAGATGTGAGGGTCATTTAAGTTTATTGATATTTAAAGGACGTTTTCTGGCCAAATTTATTTTCAATACGTCTTTTTCCAGAGTATGGCGGTTAACTGGCTAAAGGCCAATCCATTATTATTTCAAACAATTTCTACCGGCACCTGACCTGACCAGCTACAGGGGGTGTCGTGTTTCCTGATTGAAATCACATGACTGTTACAATAGTATGTAGTCGTAGCAGTGGCGTTGTCCATGTCAGTGATATTATTATAATGGAAGATTATAATTTCTTAATGTGGGATTAGGGGGAATAAAATAAAATATCACTTAAGCCCTCCGATTTCTTTATCTCTCTTATTCTATCTCTTCCCGATCCCCTACCTTCCCTTTCCGATATCTTTGTCTTTATTGTTTTTGTTGTTGTTGTTGTTGTTGTTGTTGTTGCTGTACTTCTTCTTCTTCTTCTTCTTCTTCTTCTTCTTCTTCTTCTTCTTCTTCTTCTTCTTCTTCTTCTTCTTCTTCTTCTTCTTCTTCTTCTTCTTCTTCTTCCTCTTCTTCTTCTTCTTCTTCTTCTCCTCCTCCTTTTTTTTCCTCTTCATCCTCATCGCTGTCGTCATCGAGATATAGAAACCCTTATCAATATACCTAAAAAGAATTCTTCTACTCCCTCCATCTCTTTTCCACTCTCTCTCTCTCTTCCCTCTCTCTCTCTCTCTCTCTCTCTCTCCCTCCCTCTCTCTCCCCCCCCCTCTCTCTCCCTCCCGCTCTCCCCCCCCTCTCTCTCTCTCTCCCGCTCTCCCCCCTCTCTCTCTCTCTCTCTCTCGTCTTTTCTCATCTCATTCCCTTTGAAGATTATTTGAAATGAGGGGTCGATAACAGCGTTTTCTATTAAACTAATATATGATAGAATTCCTGTTACTCATCCCCAAAGTTTAACTTGTCTTTAGGCTCTAATCCAAGGGGGAGACAAGAATAACCCAGACGTAGCCGCATTGCAACGCCACAAATTGACCTCGGGCGAGATGACGTGCTCAAGGCCATACATCGCGGGGGGTGGGGGAGGGACGAACTCGATTACTCGATAGAAGCAAAGAAAAAAAAATATCCACCGCCAAAGGTAATTTAATGGGGTTTTATTCTTTTAAGTTATATTCTTGGCCGTTATATTTCCGTTTGGCAGTGTTGTGAGTTTTTTTTGCCAAGCTCACATCATCTATATATAGTATGCGCTTGGCCAGGAAGCTCTCAACAGTGTCATCCGGAAGTATAACGGACCAACCCACAAAACTGTGTGTATCCATGAACGTTTATAGTCAGGTTAATACAGTTCAGTGAGCATTACTCATATCTATAGATAGAATGCGCTTGGCCAAGGAGTTCACAACATTGCCATCCGGAAGTATAACGGACCAACACACAAACTCTGTGTAACCATGAACTTTTATAGTCCGGTTAATACAGATTAGTGAGAACAACTCACAAACGCGGATGGCAAAAACAATAACAATGGCCTGAGTGACGTCATCTGCATACTATCTATAGGTCTTTGTTATTGCCGTCCATGTTTATGAGTAATTCTCACTTGACTGTATTAACCATACTAACCAGACCTTGGTTGTCGATCAAGGTTACACATGGTGTGTTGGTCGGTTATACTTCCGGATGGCAATGTTGTGAGCTTCTTAGCCAAGTACATACTCGTCTTGTTAATACAGTTTAGGGAGAATTACTCATAAACATGGATGGAAAACAAAAACAATAACAAAGACCTGAGTAACGTCAACTTCGTTATATCTGTATCCAGCTGGAAGATGTGAGTCTTTTAGCTGAATGCACGACATCAATAGAAGGAACGAATTTGGTGTCACTCACCTATTTGGTGTTTTTTTTTTTAGCCAGCCTTTTTACGAGTAGTTTCACTACATTAATGCGAACAATGAGACTATAAACGTTTAAGGTTACACATAGTTATGTGTGTTTGCAAGTTATATCCGGCTGGCGGATGCTATGAGCTTGTTGGATAAACGTATAGTATTAAAAAACGTTTAAGGCTACACATAGTTTTGTGTGTTGGCGGATGTTGTGAGTTTTTGCACTAAAGGCATGGCATCATAATCACGGTATTAAGTGCTTTCGATCCCGTCTTTGTTATTTGTCATTAACCCTTTCAGTTCCCTCGAGGAACATTTACATGGAGCATGTGAAACTAAATGACAAAGGGGTGTGTTTACTTTCGAGCAATAAGTTTGGTTACCATAACAACCTATAACAGGAAATAGGAAGACGATAGGACTGTTTTAATGAATCAATAGATTTTATATAACAGTGAGATAGAATAGAATCACAGACAGAAGGACAAGGAAATTGGTCAGGGTGATTGCAATAGAAGCATACTAGTGCTAACAATGTATAATATACACAAAGAGAGATGGAAGTGGTGGTTGTCGACAAGATTGTTAATTTGGAGAAAAGAAGGAGAGAGAGAGAGAGAGAGAGTGAAAAAAAAGAAAGAAAGAAAGAAAGAGAGAGAGAGAGAGAGAGAGAGAGAGAGAGAGAGAGAGAGAGAGAGAATTTCCGTTCGATATACTACATTACACCACTTTTATCAAGTCAACCATTTCTCAGCTAACTTCTGTTTTAAATTATTTTCATTGTAATTTTTGTCATGGGGCATTTTATTTTTATTCTTTAAAAAACTCATTAATGATGGGAAAAAATATCTTATTTTTGTCTAAATTGGTTGTCTCCACAACGAATTCTTACTCCACTGGGTTAAGGGGATTCATTTTGAGATGATTTTTCCTGCATTTTGTTTTCTCGATACGTAGTTCTGATAGGAATTTGTTCTTTTAAGTAATCAATCTATGGGATAAATCTATGTGGTATAATCAGAGATGATAAGCTTCAGTGGGTCCTCGGATTTTCGCATTTTTTCGTCTTTGATCATTATCCGACAGAGCGGGAGCAAGAGCAGCTATTAGTGGAAATCAAGGATTTATATATTTGACCAAGACATTACTCTGGTCAAAGACTAGACATATTATGATGGGGACACCAATAAATATGTGTGCTGTGTGTCACACCTGAAAAAAAAAAATCAATTTTAGCTAACTTTTGATTTCCAGCTATTTGTCAACACCGTGATGGTCTTTTTTTAATTTATTTTACCTCATTATCAGCACTGTATAATGTGTTTACGTCTGAGAGACGATAAGCCTGAGAAGAGTGAGTTTCGATTTCGAATCGAAGACAACTGATTTTTTCTTCATTGAATTGTTGCTTTTTCAATGCGTTTGTCACAATGTCATTCAAACTTCTTCCAAATTATATTTGGCAAGAGTGCTCCTCCCCAGTGTCCACTTTGATCCATTTATTGAATTAACAGTTTACTGCCAGAATCTGGAAAGACACGAATTGGGCCAAAAAATATTGATCAATTTAAATGACCCTCATGTTGGCAAAAACTCTCAAAACTGGGACTTGGCCATAAATCTTTTACCTTAAATTATATCGATGAAGTAAAATGGTTCCCAACTTGTCAAAAATTCTGAAGTCTGAGACTTTCGAAAAATGTTAAACCCGGCACTTCAAGTAGATAGACATTAGAAAGGTAATATGTAGAACATAGATGGATTGATAGTTGGATATAATGTAGACGTCTATAGATAAATAAATATGGATATAATGTAAACGTCTATAGATAAATAAATATGGATATAATGTAGACGTCTATAGATAAATAAATATGGATATAATGTAGACGTCTATAGATAAATAAATATGGATATAATGTAGACGTCTATAGATAAATAAATATGGATATAATGTAGACGTCTATAGATAAATAAATATGGATATAATGTAGACGTCTATAGATAAATAAATATGGATATAATGTAGACGTCTATAGATAAATAAATATGGATATAATGTAGACGTCTATAGATAAATAAATATGGATATAATGTAGACTTCTATAGATAAATAAATATGGATATAATGTAGACGTCTATAGATAAATAAATATGGATATAATGTAGACGTCTATAGATAAATAAATATGGATATAATGTAGACGTCTATAGATAAATAAATATGGATATAATGTAGACGTCTATAGATAAATAAATATGGATATAATGTAGACGTCTATAGATAAATAAATATGGATATAATGTGAATATAGTTAGAAGAAAGATAGAAATTTGGATTGACTAGTTGGTTGGTTAAAAACAGTACTGAAAAAGAGAGATAGATGTATAATATATACTCCCGCCATAAATATATATATATATATAATATAATATATATATAATATATATATATATATATATATGTGTGTGTGGTGTGTGTGTGTGTGTGTGTGTGTGTGTGTATTATATGAGAGAGAGAGAGAGAGAGAGAGAGAGAGAGAGAGAGAGAGAGAGAGAGAGAGAGAGAGAGATTGGGTATCTGTACACTCCACCCATAGTGAGATGCTACCCCGTGACATTCCCATTAATTCCCATCAAGATGGATTCGGGAGGTGGGTCGCCATTGGCCTACGGGAATACAGGTCACCCATCACATTTCTCATGGGGGTGGTGTAGCTCAATGGATAGAGCGTTTGAGTGACAAGCTAACAACCCTGGTTTGATCCATCGCAACGTTAGGTTTTTTTTAAAAAAAGTTCAGTTTCGTCCTTATTTCTTCTTCTTTGTTCATTTAGCAGTTTGGGTATCCATTATCCAGAAAGAACGATGTTTTCGCTCTCTCTCTCTCTCTCTCTCTCTCTCTCTCCCTCTCTCTCTCTCTCTGTGTGTGTGTGTGTGTGTGTGTGTGTGTGTGTGTGTGTCTTTCACTCTGTCTCTCTGTCTCCCTCTTTCTCACCTCTCTCTTTTTGTGTGTGTGTGTGTGTTTGTCGGTTTGCATTTTTGTCTCTATCCCTTTATTCTGTCCCTCTCTCTGACTCTCTCTTCTCTCTCTCTCTATTCTCTCTTTCTCTCTTTTTCTCTATGTCTAATTGTCTTTATGTCTTTCTCTCCCTGTTCGCTCTCTCTCTCTCTCTCTCTCTCTCTCTCTCTCTCTCTCTCTCTCCCCCCCCCTCTCTCTCTCTCTCTCGATGTGTGTGTGTGTGCGTGTGTGTGTGTCGTTATGTCTGTCTCTCTTTATCTCTATTTCACTCCTCTCTCTCTCTATCTCCCTCTCTCTATCTATCCTACTATATATATATATATATATATATATATATATATATATATATATATATATATATATATATATATATATTTATATTTCTCTCTCTCCCACTCCCCTCCCTCTCTACCCCTGTTCCTCGTCTCCACTCATCTTGTCTGGCGAGGAGGCCTTTCGATCTATGTAGAATCTCGGCTCTAACCCTATAATACTTTATTCTCTCTCTCTCTCTCTCTCTCTCTCTCTCTCTCTCTCTCTCTCTCTCTCTCTCTCTCTCTCTCTCTCCTTCTCTCTCTTTTCTTATGTATGCACTTCTAAACTCTCTTTATTTCCTAATCACTTGTTATATACCGCCGCCCGATACTAAACGATGACAACTCTATGAGTATTAGATTTTGTTTCTGTCCGTGGTCATGGCGGCAGAGTGGATAAAGCATTGCTTTTATCGCAATGGGCACATCGCGGCTCTTCACTACGGCCGTCGCCTATGTTAACTAGGGTTTTTTTTTTTAGATAAACCTTTATTTTATGCAACTACAAAACGGCGCTCTGACAGTTTTATTCGACATAAATAATGATGTTACCTGTTGCATTGCTTCCCGCCCAGGTAATCAATTTATTACATAACCATAGTGAGAAAATGTCAGTGCAGCGCTTTTTAATCTTGGCGACCCAACAGTGTGACTCATGATAAGGGCTTACAAGACAGAAGCCGTATTGTTATACCACTACACCACCAAAAGTTTTGTTAGTTTTAAAATGCTGGTCTCTCTCTTCAAAACATTTAAAAAATAATTTGCAGTAGACTTGAGCAAAGAAGTTGATTGACCTTAAGGTCATAAAACACCGATATAAACGGTATGTAAATGCGATATGTATTTATTGTTATGGAAATAACGACACGAATACTGATATGCAACGAAAAAGGTTGTTTTGTTGATGCATGCGAGAATGACGAATAGCAATGTCTCCGGTCATAATTGTTATGGATGTGGTGATGACGAAAATGGTTGTTGTGAATGCGATGTTTTTATGATAAATGGTTTCGATAACAAAATAACAGTAATAATAATAATAATAATAATAATAATAATAATAATAATAATAATAATAATAATAATAATAATAATAATAATAATAATAATAATATAATAATATATAATAATAATAATTATATAATAATAATAATAATAATAATAATAATAATAATAATAAATAATAATAGATAATAATAATAATAATGATGATACGATGATGATGATGATATGATGATGATGATGATAGATGATGATGATGATGATGATGATGATGATGATGATGATGATGATGATGATGATGATGATGATGATGATGATGATGATGATGATGATGATGATAATAATGATAATAATCGGAAATATAAGTCATGATGGTCAATGGGATTTTAGACTGTCTATTGTTTTCACTCATACGCATATTGCCATACGCTGACAAAATACTTTTTTGTCATTATGGCTCGATAACTTTGATTAGGTTTTCATAACTTCTGACAAGACGGAGACCATTTAATCAATCAATAGTTGTCAGGAAACTTAGGCTTAAAAAATTGACAACTTGAATATTTATATAGGGTATTGTCCACTAAACGTGCTCAAAGCGCATTACAAGGAATCCCTCGAAAACATCAACACTTACAATGGAGGACGATATAGATAGTATGTAGATGACGTCACTCGGGTCTTTGTTTTTTTGTTTTTTTTTTTGCCATCCGCGTTTATGAGTACTTCTCACTAATCAGTAATAACCAGACTATAAACGTTCTTGGTTACACACAGTTTTGTGTGTTGGTCCGTTATACTTCCGGATGGCAATGTTATGAGCTTCTTAGCCGAGCGCATACTATCTATACATATATTATTAATATTGCAATTTTTTTCTCTGACAGAGACAACGTTTTTAACAGCCACCTTTTCATTTTACACTTGAGAACGATGGAAGAATGACAGTAAAGGGTCTTTACCAAGGACTCAAAAACTATGCGCCGCTCAGAGCGAGACTCGAACCCTGGACCTTCCGACCCAAAAGCTCGTGTCATACCACTTGACAACATAGGCACACTTTTTTTTTACAAGTTTTGGGTCATTTTTATAAATTAGTACTTTGAAGTCTTGGGTTTAAGAATTTTTGACAAGTTTTGGGTCATTTCAATAATTCACCGCGCATTGGAAGTCTTGGTTTAATAAATTTTGACAAGTTTTGGATCATTTCAATAAATCCGTACGTGTTGGAAGTCTTGGGTTTAAGAATTTTTGACATATTTTGGGTCATTTCAATAAATCAATTCGTGTTGGAAGCCTTGTATTAATTTTTTTGGACAAGTTTAGGGTCAATAGTTTTTTGGTCAAAATGGAAAAAAAAAGTGTTATGTCAGGTCACAGGAATATATATAATAATTATTGGCGAGGACACTGTTGATGATTTAATCGATAATGTTGTTGTGGTTACCTACGACATCTAGGCATGGTTATGGCTGTAATATTACATGTATGACCATGGAACTTGTATAATGTTGAGTCATATTCGCTCATATGACCCAAAAGTCTCGTAAGCGCTGTTTACAATTCTAGAATCAATTAGATTCACAGATTTCACCAAGAACACATAGATAGTTTATGACACAAGTGACAGTTAATGTTAGATTTGAACATTTGAAAATAATTATAAAGCAATAATGAACGTTTAAAAAACCCCGAAAAACACCCTTTCGCGCAGCTTTGCTAGATGTCGTCGCCAAGACATTCCATAATACGTAGATAATGTGTTTAAAAACGTGAGCGACTTCCAACATCAAGTGACCGATCAATGTGTCCTAGCAGATTTTCTAAATAATCATTTGATTAATTTTTTTAATTTTTAAAAAAAGGGTTTTCAAGTTACTTGTGTCTGTAAGAGAAAAGTTTTATCATTTTTAGATTTGACAGTAATTCTATACTCGTTGGCAAATATTTAACATGGGCTGTGCGAAACAATTTTTACCCCCAACCTTATAATTTAAAGGATAGATTTACTTAGAAGGCAGAGAGGCACAGAAGTTTAATGAAATGGTTTCATTATTATAAAGGACAGAGCGACTGAAATTCCACAGTGTTGTGCGGCTATATGGTCTTGTGGTATGACATCGCCTTTTGATCAGAAAGTCCAGAGTTCGAGTCCTGCATAGTTGAACCCTTGGAAAATAATTCTAAAAAACATTCTCTCTCCCTACTCAAGTGTAAACTGAGTATCTGGCTTTTAACGGCGTTTTCTGTGTCGGGGGGGGGGGGGGGGGGTAATATCGAATAACAAGCGTCATGTCTCGTCCCACATGTTAAGGAGTTGCTGTTGGCTAGGGACGCCTTGTAAAGTGCTTTGAGTTCGTTTTGAGGATATTGCTCTATATATATATATATAAATGCTCAAATTGTTTTTTCCTGTCTTGTTTTACTATGGCACTATATCATTTGTTTTTACCGAGAAGGTCGATACGGTTTGCCCGGAGACTAAATGAAAATATGGAGACATGAAACTTAGGGGCGCCTTCTGTATGCAGGTGTTTAATGTCAAATTAAGAAATTAGGGAGCAGGTGTAATGGTTATCAGTCTGACCGGTAATCAGAAGGTCTGAGGTTCGATCCTCAGTCGAGGTCGACTGATTTTTTGGGGATGGTGTTTTTCTTGTATTTTTCTGTCTTGCTTTGTCTGGCACCTTTCATACACACTTGTTCTGTTCAATCTCAAGATGGTAATCATAGCTTTTGTATATTGGTGGTATGTGTTTAGATAAAATACACACTATTTCTTCCCGATATATCAATCGTACAAATGCACCAAAAGTTTATAGACAGTTCGAAGATGACGTCACTCAGGTCTTTGTTATTGTTTTTTGCCATCCGCGTTTATGAGTAATGCTCACTGAACTGTATTAACCTGACTATAAACGTTCATGGATACACACAGTTTTGTGTGTTGGTCCGTTATACTTCCGGATGGCAATGTTATGAGCTTCTTAGCCAAGTGCATACTCTCTATAGATAGAATGCGCTTGGCCAAGGAGTTCACAACATTGCCATCCGGAAGTATAACGGACCAACACACAAACTCTGTGTAACCATGAACTTTTATAGTCCTGTTAATACAGTTTAGTGAGAACAACTCACAAACGCGGATGGCAAAAACAATAACAAAGCCCTGAGTGACGTCATCTGCATACTATCTATAGATAGTATGCGCTTGGCTAAGAAGCTCATAACATTTCCATCCGGAAGTATAACGGATCAACACACAAAACTGTGTGTATCCATGAACGTTTATAGTCGGATTAATACAGTTCAGTGAGCATTACTCATAAACGCGGATGGCAAAAAACATCAACAAAGACCTGAGTGACGTCATCTTCGAACTATCTATAGTCTGAGAGAATTTAGTGAGAAGAAATCACATCTGAATATAGAAATCTGCAAAAACCCGTGCCAAATTTCACTTGTATTATAAACATTATGAGCGAGAGAGGATGTTTACCGACTTGAAACGGGCTGACATAGAGCATCTATTGCCACTTCAGAAGTTTCGCGTCTCTATATATATCGCTGTCTCCGGTTTGCTCAATCATGTCTGTCCTGTTCTGCCTTACGCTGAATAAACACCTTTTTAAAATGAAGGCCAAAAATCTAGTTTTTCAAATATCTATAGATAGTATGCGCTTAGCTAAGAAGTTCACAATATTGCCATCCGGACGTATTACGGACTAACACACAAAACTGTGTGTAAGCATAAACCTTTACAGTCTAGTTAATACAGTTGAGTGAGAATTACTCATAAACGCGGATGGCAAAAAAAAAAAAAATAATGATACAAAAGACCTGAGTGACGTCATCTTCATTCTATCTATATATTGAAATGACGCTCGTCTTGTCAAAATTTCTCAGTCAAGCCAAAATTTGAACGGTAGTTTTCTTTTTTTCACAGTTTGATTAGATTGTTATCGCGGTTGTTATCGACTTCTGTCAGAATTATCGTTGTGGCAGTAATGATCAATTTTGGTGATGGGCACGAATGATAGTGGAAGTAATAGACTGTGAAAACAGTATGATTTACTGGTCATGATGATGATGATGATGATGATGATGATGATGATGATGATGATGATGATGATCATGATCATGATGATGATGATGATGATCATCATGATGATAATGATGATGATATTGATGATGATGATGATGATGATGATGATGATGATGATGATGATGATGATGATGATGGTGGTGGTGGTGGTGATGATGGTGGTGGTGATTATGAAGGTGATGATGATGATGATGATGATGATGATGATGATGATGATGATGATGATGATGATGATGATGATGGTGATGATGATGATGATGATGATGATGATGATGATGATGATGATGATGATGATGAGGATGCTGGTGTAAAGAAAACCCATTCTCAGCATCATACTAGTCATAGTTTGTTTCGTAAATCTCATCCTATCCTCGTTATCACCGTTTCGTCCATCTAAGACGTCACCATCACCATATTCACTATCCTCATCGTAAACAACATCATCACCACCTTCGCCAGTGTCATTTATCATCGTAAACATCATCATCACGGTCGCCAGTGTCGTCATCTCAAATGTGATCATCACCACATCCCATCACCATCACCAAACCCAACCCTAATGTAATTTGTCATCATCACCTTACTCCACCCGACACATCGCCCGCCCATCTGCCGACAACCCACGTGATGTTATTGCTATTCTCGGTCACCTTTTTAAAAAAAAACTGATCCAATCGGACATTTACACAAGGAGGCGTGATTGATGACGTCACTAATCCTACTCGTTCTGGCACTCTTCCTCTATATTTAACATTGCCATCATTATTAATGTTGACTTTGCCAGAGATAGTTCAGTTGGCGCGATTGGCGCCAAGCAAGCAACATTTTTGTTGTTACAAATTAAATAAAGCCATATAAGGTTTAATCAGTTGCAACAATACTGACCCACCATAACAAAATCATTTTTAAAAAAATTGTCTAAAAAACGTTTATACTTTACATTTCTAATGAAAATATATCTCCAAAACGTGTCAATAAAAGAAAAAACAAACAAACTAAAAACAAAAATTAAACCCCAAAAATTGACAACTTAAAACTTGAGAGATCTAGACAGGATGGGGGGAGGGGGGGGGGGCATTTTAATAAATATTTCTATCAAGAAATAGTTTAATATTATTATTAATATTATTATTGTTATTATTATTATTATTATTATTATTATTATTTTATTATTATTATTATTATTATTATTATTATTATTATTATTATTGATAATAATAATAATAATAATAATAATAATAATCATCATCATCATAGTAATAATAATAATAATAGTAATAATAATAATAATAACTACTACAACAACTACAACAGCAACTACAACAGCAACTACGACAACAACAAGTGCATGAATAACAACAACAACAACAATAACAACTACTACTGCAACAACAACAATACCAACAATGGCACGATTTCGTCCCTATAGAATCAACAGTTCCGATTACGTCAAACTGTTTCGCTGTTGTTGATGGAGTTATCATAATGATCACAGCTATTGTCATCATTGATAATAATTTTCCATTATAACCATCTGCACCATCATTCTCTTTGTCATTGTCAGCGTCGTCATCGTTGAGATGATGATGATGATGATGATGATGATGATGATGATGATGATGATATTGATTATTATTATTATTATTATTATTATCATCATCATCATCATCATCATCATCATCATCATCATCATCATCATCATCATCATCATCATTATTATTATTATTATTATTATTATTATTATTATTATTATTATTATTATTATTTACTACTACTACCATCATTATTATTTTTGTTTTAAACATCGTCATCCATTGTCGTCGTCATCATTATTTTTATTCATCATGATCATCATCATCAACATCAGAATCATCATCATCAACATCAGAATCATCATCATCAACATCATAATCATCATCATCATCATCACAGCTGACACGACGGTCACCAACCAAAACAACATCAATTTCACAACTGGTCGTATAAAATTACTTTCCCGTGAGGAGATTAATGTATTTAATTCATTGCTCGGATTGCTCTCATCAAGTACAGGTGACAATTATAACAATATCAAAAAGTCAGCGTAAAATGAGTCGTACGCGACGCTGTTACCTAGCAACGTTACACTGACAAGTGAAAGGGATCTATTGATTTTGATGGATGCGGTAACACCTTTTCACCAATCCCTTGCCTTATTATTTACAACTCTATGTAGAATTTGCGCTTAGATACAACAAAACTAAAAAAAAGATAAACTAAAACTAAACCTTAAAAAAACAAAACAAGAATAACAAGAATAAGAGCAGCAGCAACAACGATAACACCACCACCTTCACCACCATCACCACCACCACCACCACCACCACCAACAACAACAACACCACCATCACCACCAACAACAACAAAGCAGAAAAAATGAAAAGTAAAAAAGAAAAAAAAAGGGATTAAAAACTAAATTCCATTTATTCACCCCATAGGGGAGATTTATTGTCTTTCGGGTCTATTCCAATGGAATACTGGAGTAACCCAGGTGTTAGCCGCAATGAAAGCCGAAAACTGGTGACTTGTTCAAGGCCACATAGTGCAATTGGTATTAGAACTAGATACCTTTCAGGTACGAAGCAAAGACCGTACCGCGATCCACTCTGTCCAAATAAGATCTGCAGCAGTATAGAATTCCGAATTCCGGTATTCTTCACAATTGGTTTCAAAGCGTTTTAGTAAAATGCTCACAACATCTGCCTGTCGGACAAACGTATCAAATATGTGTGTATCCTTGAGCGTTTCTAGTCTGATTGATAGAATTTAGTGACAACGAATCGCTCAAATTGCTGTCTAAAATCAATAACAAAGAACTGAATGACGTCAACTTCGATCTTTCTATATCTATCACGATTGTTTACAATTTCTCAATTGACTTGTATATCTTCCTCCGGCGATTCTTAAGGGTTGAAAAAACTGTGGCTTTCTCAAATTCCAGTAACCCGAAGCCCTTGGATATGTTTTGTGACACACTACCCTAATTCAGTGTGATGTCGATGTCACTTTGTAGTTGTTAAAATTTGATTTTAAGAACAGAAAATATATTGGTTAATTTTAAATTTTAGAGCCATTTAACACATGGAACCGGATGTCCACCCGGTTTCTATAGCGTGAGGCGGACAATAGCAACGGCTAGCTAACTTTTGGATAGATCGCTAGTCTATTGCAAGGTACTTTCCTCCAGATCTAAGAGTCCCAGCTGTGTGGACAAGGGGGCGGGGGGAGGGTCAGGAAAAAAATCTCTACTTCACCCAGGATAGATCTTGGTCTCTTTGCGTGTGAAGCGAGTGCTCTATCTACTGAGCTTTTGAGACCCCTCAAATAGGAAACAGTGGGTTATTTCTATCGTTATGATGAAGTATAGGTGCCAACAATGAAAAAAAAAAGAAAAAACAAAAAAAAAAAACAAAACAAAAAAAAAAAAGGAACAAAAAATACAAAACAAAAAAAAAAAAAAACAAACAAAAAACAGACAGCAAAACAAAACAAAACTAAAAATTGTATTTCTAATCCTATAATTCTAAATTCCTTTTTTTAGGGGTTGAATTCATCCTGACAATTTCTCGTTTTGATACGACGGGTCACATATAGTTTTTTAGTGTTTCCGTTCGTTTTGACTTTAGATTATTCTCTCCGAATTTGGTCCACACCAACATAACACCAGTACGAAGAGGTGGCTCCTATTTCCGATAAAGCGCCACAGTCTGGTGCTATGTCGAAATAAACCGACCTGTACTTATTTGAAGGTCTGATAGCCCATTATCATCATCGTCATCATCATCATCATCATCATCATCATCATCATCATCATCATCATCATCACCATCGTCATCATTATTATTATTTTTATCATCATCATCATCACCACCACCACCACCACCAACACCACCATAACCCTTATCACAATATTGAACTCATATTGAAACATTACACTCACGATTCTATAATCATTGTTACTATTCTTATTCTTATTATCTATTCTTATTATTGTTAACATGAAAAAATATATTTACGAAATCCCGATATCAAATTGCATTCTTTAAAATTCCATAGAAATGACGTCATTGATCTCTGTTTCTATTTCAAGACAAAGATTTTAACCAGTTAAATGAAGTACTCTGGAAAAACACGTATTTAAAGATTTGGCCGGAAAATCGTCCTTCATATATCGATCGATTTAAATAACCCTCATTTTGGCAAAAACTCTCAAACCTGGGGTCTCATGAGCTCCCAGGTTTGAGTTTTGCCAACGCGAGGGTCATTTTAATCGATTGATATTTGAAGGACGAGTCTTCTGGCCAAAGTTTTAAATACCTTTGACTTTTCTTTTTAGATTACTGGTTAAAGGGGAAAAAAAGCTGGAAAAATCAGTTGATGTAGATTCGTCATGTACAGCGGATGATTAGATTTGTTGATTCCATCACCCATTGCCCTCACAACGACAGGAGTTGTGTTCTGGCAATTTGGGAAAATAATTTTCTAATAATTCAATCGGAATGATCTCAAACTATGAGAAATCACTTTTCCTTATTTTTGGTCAGATTTTTTAAAACTTCACATATGTATCAATCGACATGCGCATATTTGTTTGACAACCGAACGCAACTACGTGCTTGATTTAACATATATTGACGATACTTTGCGTTGTTGTGAGAGTATTTCCATTACAACAATGAGACCATAACAAAGTGGACTATCAGACCTGTCAATAAGTACACGTCAGTATCAATGAGATACGATGATGGATGACCTTCACCTTGTCAACAACAACAAAATGTAACTTGAAACTTTTCAGAATTTTTTGATTGGATGAGAGCCATATTAGGCTAATTCATGGATTTTAAAATTTCAAGTCAAAATTGGAAAAGATTATTTGTCATTATATGATGGCCTGCGTCATAGGGTTTATTGATTGCACGAGAGAATTTCGGGATTGTAAAGTAAAAATGAGAAGAGAAGAGAAGACACACACACACACACACACACACACACACACACACACACACACAAAGAGTGAGAGAGAGAGGGTGGGGAGAGAAAGATAGAGAGAGAGATAGATATATAGATAGATAGATAGATAGAGAGAGAGAGAGAGAGAGAGAGAGAGAGAGAGTTGATGGTGTTAGGGGAAAGGGGGGGGGGGGGTGTAATTAATGGAAGATGATAGGCAAAGATAACGGGAGAAAGGGTAGGGTACATGAAAGGGTGTGTGTGAGGAGAGGTGAGAACAGGGAATGTGGGGAGGCATGATTGAGTACAAAGCTGTCTTTCATTGCATTTTTCCATAGTCATTAAGCTATCCTTTCTGCTGAAATAATCAACCCATTATTTTCTTTATTATATTATCATTTTCATTGCTCTTGCTTAATGGAAAACATAGATCGTTATTTTCCAGTGAATGCATTGATGAATAAAATGCTTAAAATAACAATATATTCATTCAAAATCATAAATCAATAATAATAATACTAGTAACAAACGATTAAAATAACATTATTTCTTTTAAATTAAGCTTTAGTGTGAAAATAGCTTTGGATCTATCTGTGTCTATCTGTGCCTCTGTGTATTTATTGTCGTAACAGGAGCTAAGTTGTAAAAGGAAAAAAATAAAACAAGATTCTGCCATGAGGTTTGCCCCCCCCCCCCCCCCCCCCCCCCCGGGGTGGAAGTCTTTCATTCGAAGGCCCCGGGTTTGAGAGGTTTTTTTTAAAAAAAAACTTTTTATTACAATATGAGGGTCATTTAACTCGATCGCTATTTGCAGGACGAGTGTTTTGGCCAAGTTTTTAAATACCTGTCTTACCGGAGTGGAAAAGTTAACTGGTTAAACTATAAGATGTGAATAAGTGGTTAATTTTCTTGGCCCACGGCTTTTCAACTCTATGCTAATGATATTGACACAAACAAATTATGTAAAACGTAAGAGGTTTTAAAATACACCAAAAGTGCACGTTGAGTCATTATTTATAAGAAGTTCATCTTCAATCGAGTGATCTATGTTAATCCGTTAATGTATTTCAAAAAACACCATTCAAGTGTTTCATTGTGGTATTAACCAGTAAATCAGTAGCACTCTGGAAAGATACGAATTTAAACATTTGGCCAGAAAACTCTTCTTCAAATATCGATCAATTTAAATGACCGTCATCTTGGAGGAAAAAAAAACCCCATCTCAAACCTGGGACTTAAGACAGACCTCGCGAGATCCCCGATTTGAAAGTTTTTGCAAAGATGAGGCTCATTTAAATCGATCGATATTTGAAGGGGTTTTCTGGCCAATTTGTTAATACACGTGTTTTTCCAGAGTTTGGCATTTAATTGGTTAAGCGGTTTCTGTGTGTTTTCTAACTTAAATTGGAATTAACATATTGAATGCTACAGCTGTTAGAGCTTGAAGAAAACATATGTCGTGGTGATTCATTGTTTTATGTCATTTACAACTCTATACAAATAAAAACAATCCGATTAGGATTTTTAAAAAAGGGAGAGGAGAGAGAGAGAGACAGACAGAGTGAGAGAGAGAGGGGGTGGAGAGGGAGAGAGTGGGGGAGAGGGAGAGGGAGAGAGGGGGGGGGGAGGGAGAGGGAGAGAGAGGGGAGGGAGAGGGAGAGAGAGACAAACAGACAGACAGACAGATATATATATATATATATATAGAGAGAGAGAGAGAGAGAGAGAGAGAGATTGAGAGAGAGAAAGAGAGAGAGTGAGAAACAGTGAGAGAGAGAAAGAGAGAGAAAGAGAGAGAGTGAGAGAGAGTGAAAGAGAGTGAGAGAGAGAGAGAAAGAGAGAGAAAGAGAGAGAGTGAGAGAGAGTGAAAGAGAGTGAGAGAGAGAGAAAGAAAGAGAGAGAGAGAGAGAGAGAGAGAGAGAGAGAGAGAGGCGGTATGAGGTTCGCTCTCCAGTCGAGTCAGTGACTGATTTTTTAGGATGGTTATCTCTTGTATTTTTATTACTGCTTTCCATGAAGTCCCAGGTTTGAGAGTTTTTGACAAGATGAGGGTCATTCTAATCGATTGGTTTTTGAAGGACGAGTTTTCTGGCCCAATTTTTAAATACGTGTTTTTCCATACCACGACAGTATAGATGTATAATGGCGTTCCAAACAAATGATAACAAAAATAAAACAAAAACAAGTTGGAAAAGGCTCTATATTCTCACCATACCCAGGTGTAAAATGAGTACCTGGCTATTAAAAGCATTCTCCATCGGAAAAAAATTGTATTATTGCCTAACAAGCGTCGTGTCTTGTCCTACATTTTAAGTGTTGCTGTTCGATAGGTACCCTCTTTAAAGTGGTGTGAGCACGTTTAGTGGATGTTGCTCCATATATACATGCTCACGTTTAAAAAAAAAAAAACAATTTATAAGCAGTTGATCACAATTAATTATGCACGTTATGCCACCCGTAGGATAATTTATCACGTCCGAAGAACATTCTAACGACGGGCCATCGAGCTCATGACTTGTCATGTAGGCTTTAAATGATTGGAGAATTAATAAATCAATGGTCTCCTCATTCGAACCGTGATGTACTGTCGGCAGTTAATGAGATCCGGTCATTAATTATTGACGATAGCAGATGTGTATGTGTGTGTGTGTGTGTGTGTTCGTGTGCTGTCGCGTTGTTCTTTTGCCTTTTTCCTTTTCATTTCTTTCCTCTCTCTTCTTTTCTCTTTTCTCTCTCCTTCTCTTCTCCTCTCTCTTCTCTTTCATCTTTTCACTCTCCTCCCCCCCTCCTCTCCACTCTCCCTCTCTCTCATTCTCTGTCTCTTCTCTCTCCTCTCCTCCTCCCCCCTCCTTCCTCTTCTTTCTCTTTTTTCTCTCTCACCTTCTCCCCCTCCCTCTCCCTCTCCCCTCCCCCCCCCCTCTCCTCCTCTCTCTCATCTCTCTCTCTCTCTATTTCTTTCCTTCTTCTCACTCACCCCTTCTCTCTTTTTCTCTTTTTTCTCTCTCACTCATTCTATCCTCCATCTTCCCTCTCATCTCTCTATCACCTCCTCCCCCTCTCTCTCTTCCTTTCTCTCAATCCTCTTTCTCTCTTTTCTTCTCCTTCTTCTCTTATTCTTTATTATCTCCTTCTCATCTTCTTCTCTTCTCATTCTTCTTCATCTATCTCTTCATCATTCATCATCTCTCTCTCTTCATTCCTCTCATCACCATCTATCATCTTCATTACTTATCTTCATTCCATCTTCTTCTTCTTCTTCTTCTTCTTCTTCTCTCTTCTTCTTCTTCTCTTCTCTTTCTTCTTCTTCTTCTTCTTCTTCTTCTTCTTCTTCTTCTTCTTCTTCTTCTTCTTCTTCTTCTTCTTCTTTTTCCCTTCTTCTCTTCTTCTTCTTCTTTCTTCTTCTTTTCTTTCTTCTTCTTCTTCCTTCTTTTTCTTCTTCTTCTTCTTCTTCTTCTTCTCTTTTCTTCTTCTCTTCTTCTTCTTCTTCTTCTCTTCTTCTCTTCTTCTTCTCTTCTTCTTCTTCTTCTTCTCTTCTTCTTCTTCTTCTTCTTCTTCTTCTTCTCTTCTTCTTTCTTCTTCTTCTTCTTCTTCTTCTTTTCTCTTCTTCTTCTTCTCTTCTCTTATCTTCTTCTTCTTTTTCTTTTCTTCTTCTTCTTCTTCTTCTCTTCTTCTTCTTCTTTTCTTCTTCTTCTTCTTTCTTTCTTCTTCTTCTTCTTCTTCTTCTTTTCTTCTTTCTTCTTCTTCTTCTTCTTCTTCTTTCTTCTTCTTCTTCTTCTTCTTCTTCTTCTTCTCTTCTTCTTCTTCTTCTCTCCTTCCTTCTTCTTCTTCTTCTTCCTCTTCCTCTTCTTCTTCTTCTTCTTCTTCTTCTTTCTTCTTCTTCTTCTTCTTCTTCTTCTTCTCTCTCTTCTTCTTCTTCTTCTCTTCTTTTCTTCTTCTTCTTCTTTCTTCTTCTCTTCTTTCTTCTTCTTCTTCTTCTTCTTCTTCTCTTTTTCTTCATTCTTCTTCTTCTTCTTCTTCTTCTTCTTCTTCTTTTCTTCTTCTTCTTCTTCTTCTTCTTCTTCTTCTTCTTCTTCTTCTTTCTTCTTCTTCTTCTTCTTCTTCTTCTTCTTCTCTTCTTCTTCTTCTCTCCTCTCCTCCTCCTCCTCCTTCCTCCTCCTCCTCCTCCTCTCCTCCTCTTCTTCTTCTTCTTCTTCTTCTTCTTCTTCTTCTTCTTCTTCTTCTTCTTCTTCTTCTTCTTCTTCTTCTTCTTCTTCTTCTTCTTCTTCTTCTTCTTCTTCTTCTTCTTCTTCTTCTTCAATCTTTTACTTCTTGTTTTTCTTCACGGAGTAAGAGCGAGTAGCTTGGTAAAGAAATAATATTGAGGTAAGAAGCAATACAATAAAGGTGAAGGTTTTTATGAGAGAGAGAGAGAGAGAGAGAGAGAGAGAGAGAGAGAGAGAGAGAGAGAGAGAGAGAGAGAGAGAGAGTGAGATAGAGAGAGAGAGTGAGATAGAGAGAGAGAGAGTGAGATAGAGAGAGAGAGTGAGATAGAGAGAGAGAGAGAGTGAGATAGAGAGAGAGAGTGAGATAGAGAGAGAGAGTGAGATAGAGAGAGAGAGAGTGAGATAGAGAGAGAGAGAGATAGAGAGAGAGAGAGAGAGAGAGAGAGAGAGGAGAGATTAAGACACCCACTCCTCAACTAGAAAGTGTTGCATGTTTACCTTGCACTCAATGAGTAACAGGTTTGGATTTGTCAATCGATTATCCGATATAGGAAGGCAAACAAAGGAGAAAAAAAAAAAAAAGAAACTAAAACATATTTGGTAAATTATTGAAAGCAGCCATTGTCAAATAATAAGAATCCAAGGTCATTAAGAAGAGTTGTAGCCTTCGCAAATGTCTCAAACCTGTACTATTCTACTTACTTGCATACTGTTCTGTCATGTCGAACTCTGGAAAAACACATATTTGAAAATAAATTGGCCAGAAAACTCGTCCTTCAAATATCGATCGATTTAAATGACCCTGATCTTGGCAAAAACTCTCAAACCTGGGACTGTGAGTGATATAAGTTCTTAGTAAGTTATATCAATCAGTCAATAAGCGTTCAAGGTTACACACTGTTTTTGTGTGTTGATATACTAAATGTGGCTGGCGGATTTTGTGAGTATTTACCTTAACGCATGACAATATGTTCCAATGTTTAGTCTTGAATGGAACATCGTCGATTACACCATTATAAAGGTACGCACGAGCCTCACGGAAGTCTGAAGTTTACAATTACAATGTGACGAGGGTTGATCAAATATGAATTGTCCTGAATATGAAGGGATAATTCGATGTGCATGACACTTTCAGGAAATGGTTATCGATTTCTAATAAGAGTACATGAAAAAATATCTGATTCTCACTGTTCACGTTACTACTCACCAATCCATAATTGTAGCGCTTTCAAAAAGATCAAATAACGCTGTTGGGAAATTCCCCTATCGTTTGAAAATACCGATTAAAAAAACAGGATTGGTGACAGTGAATGAAACACGGTTCTGTCGATATGAACCAGAGATGAAATGCCACCCGTAGCAACGGAAAACCTTAGAAGAGCCGACGTACAACCCCCCCCCCCCCCCCCACCCCCCCCCCCCCCCCCCCCTTTGAGCTGTTGAGCTTTTTTATATAGAGCAATAATATCTACTCAACATGCTTAAAGCGCTTTGCAAGGGGTCCCTGGCCAACAGCAACATTTAATATCGAGGACGAGACATGACACCTGTTGGGCGATATTACATTCTTTTTCGGACAGAGACAACGTTGTTAACGAACAGGTACTCATTTTACACATGAGTACGGTGAGAGAATGTGAGTAAAGAGCCTTTTCCAAGGACATAACTATGCGCTGAGCGAGGCTCGAATCCAGGATCTTCCGATCCGAAAGCGAGTGTCATACCACTAGACCACATAGCCGCACCAAAAGGAAAAGATGAGCGGCTCTTTGGAAAAGGTCATGCGCACGGGTTTTAGCGCATCGAATACATCATTATCTATCTATCTTCCAAAGAACGGGACAATTAATGGAGAATACGACTAAAAACTCTTGAACAGACTGCAGCATGAGTCTGCTACAAAACAAACAGGGGAGTTCTGCTTTTGCGGGACAACGCGTCGTCTCACTGTGCTGCAGAATCAACAACAACAGCAGATGGTTTGGGTTATAAATCATCTCACGTCCTTCCTACGATCTGGTCCCTTCTGGAAAGCGTTTTGAAGAAGAAATCAAAGCTTTAAGATCTTCAGAAGACAAAGTTTAAAGCCAAACCCAGGACCTACTTTGAAATTAGATGGCACCATCATTTCTAATTTTGACATTTTTTCTTGTACGTTTAGTTGGTACGAGATCTTCCCCGGGTTTAGTTTAGTTGAGTTTGTTTTGTTGTTTTTTTCTGATGCCCCTTCCACTCAACAGTGATTGGGTAGATGGATCTATTAAATCCAGCGGAAAGTAGTTTGCTGTGGACCAGCGTCCTATCTAAAGGGCAGCAAGCAATTGTCATCGTCGGTTTTAGGCCACAAAGACGGGATAAACCCCAGTTCCGTGTGGAGGATTTTTTTTTCTTTTTCTGATTTTTGTTCAATTTTGTTATGTTTTCGTCAACCAGGACAACCCCCACACATGTCTGTGCATAATTCATATATTTGAATAGCACCTGTAACACAATCATGTCACGTCATGTCATATCAAAGATAAGGAGTTTATTCTAAAAAATTGAGAATATTGGTTTATGTAAATTGCCTGTCATCATTTCTATCGAACGCAGTGAAAATATGAAATTTACATTTCCTCTTTCTCTCTCTCTCTTTCTCTCTCTCTCTCTATCTCTCTCTCTCTCTATCTCTCTCTCTCTCTATCTCTCTCTCTCTATCTCTCTCTCTCTCTCTCTCTCTCTCTCTCTCTCTCTCTCTTGTCTCTTGTCTATGTTTGTCTTGCATTCTCTCAATCACTTTTCAACAAACGAACAGATATTTTTACCCTTATCTCTCTAATAGTTTTTCGTCCACTCCGTATTTTTATTTCTGGAAAATCGAAAATCTTTCGTAATAATTTGTTTAATGCCACAATTGTTGATAATCGGACCCAAGAGTTTACAGCCTCATAATCATACACATTATGAGGGATATGCGCATAGTCATCGTTAATATATGTTAACAACTCTCCTTACCAACTACAGGAAAATCGTCACATTTGTTACAATACAATGAACATTTTTCTTAATCAGATTTGTTTTGTACATTAAAAAATGTAAGAAAAATCTTCGTTTTTATAAAGCTTGTTAAGCTCCACAAAAATGTGCTTATCTAGTAGTACCTGTGTACTTATGAGTTTGAGTGTAAAAAGTCAAGTTCTGTGTTGGGTAGGAAAAGAATTTCTGGAAAAACCTGGAAAATGGTCGGTAAGGAGATAGTTAAACAGCCGAATCAGTTTGTGAGTATTCATCACAATGTTTGAATTTTGAATACAGTGTTAAACGGAATTGCTTTTTAATATTCTTCACGACGCTCGTCATTTTTTGTTTCTATCGTCGGTATTCAAATGGTGAGTAGCGCTCATTATCTGTGGGGCTGATTGACTCGGGGAGCAGATCGCTATGATGTTCAAAAGATTGTCTCTCAGTGATTGGCAATGTTGAAATGATGAAAATCAAATATAATTATATTTTGGTGGGGTCTTTGGATACCAAACTGTGTCTCCCACCCCCTGTGTCTGTTTTTTATTCCAGGTTGCTTTCTGCCTTTCTTGGAATGAGCATGCATTGTTTTGTCCTGACTCTGACTGGAATTCTTGACAGAGAGGGAAACAGTCCACTATTATGTCTTCGTATTGAGAGATAATAATATGTTCCCCCCTTCTAACTCTGAAACTCTGTTCAGTACTTTAATAGTTTTTAGTTTTGATTATATTTTCTAGGCCCTTGGGTATGTTCCTTTAAGCTGAATCCAGAGCTTGTCTAAGCACATTGATTGTTTGCTCTCGGAATCTACTTCTGTTTTCCTATTTCAACCTTTGTCTTACTGTTTCGCGAGTGTAAATCTAGAATTTTAAACAATCCCTAAATGTGTCGCAAGCGCCATAAAAACCTTAAAAACAAGGAAAAAAAAACAAATAGACATGAAGTTCGATAATCGCCACATTAGAAGATATTGACTTTATTAAACCATTTTTATTCTAGTATTTTTCTCTCTGGTTTATCTGTGTTGTTTCATCACACCACATTTTTAGTGTTTATGAAGGGTTTTGAATAAAGAAACTGCTCTACTCTTCAATTATTGGGTCACTGGGTCTACATTATATCCTATTGAAAGAACCATTTTCTAGACGGCTTAAATTGAGATAAGATATGTTGTTTTACATTGTTTTATAAAATATCAAATTTTTATAAAATTGTTTATATTCTTTTATATGCTCGAAAGAACTAAATTTAAGTGTAATTCAGACATGTGACCTTGACATTCGCTGGTCTTGTAAAGAGAGTTCAACTAAGTAAATAATCTTCGAAAACAGCATCGATTTCCGAAGAATCAACATAATAAAGACAAATAGTAATGGGAATAGTTAATGTGAATAATTATAGCATGTGCCCTTTTTTCAATATGTATGATTCCCATGGAAACACCAACAGGTCGAACTAGACATGCGCACAGTCTTGATTCATTGATTCTTCGTGTCATTATGAATCTTTCACAACCATGAGGTCGTGGGTTCCGGAGATTATCTCGCTTTCTGTCGCATACTACCGACAGTAGCAATTTCTCGATACCATTTGGATAGAACGTCAGCATATCCCAAAGTACTTTTCACAACATTTAACAGACCCGGCATCCCAATTACGTAGAAGTGAACACATCTATTATGAATTTTTAAAATAGGGTTGGGAATCAACATTGTTCCGAACAGCCAATGTAAATTTTTTTATCAATGAGCACAGAATGACTGGCAAATCGAAACATTTTGAACTATTTTTTACAGACTGATATACGAGTAACTTGGAAACCTTTTTCTTTCAGGCTAATTCTATCATCTGTTGACTCAAATTAATATGAACAAAATCTGCTATGTCGTAATACTCAGTCCATTTTGACGTTTTACTTTCATTGCGAGTATAATTTATTCTACTCAATTCTAGCATTATAGAGCAGTAAAGTTAGCTGCCCCAAACGTAAACAAAGGTCGAGAAGCACGTGGCAAACCACATGTTCCTGTCTTGACAGCTCACGTTCCAATGTAAATAATAGAAAAAAAATAACCTTTAAAATTTGGCTGTTAGGTGGCAAAAGAAACACATATTCATAAATACTCGATCATGCATCAAATAATGTCTAGATATGGATATTTTATGGAACAAAAGGTAAAATTTTCTAAAATTCATCAAAAGTTACAGTCTATCTATTTTTAGACCAGAGCAAATTATTGCGCTGGTGTGAACAAAACGAGAATTATTCGGAGCCTGATTTTCATAATAATATAGCCTTGTATTATTATTTCTGCAACTGTTAGATTTTATGTAAACATATTTTCAATACTGAAAGTGTATTGCCTACAAATCAAACTACAAAATTGGGAGACCTATATTGTGCGTAAATTATTCCGGTCCCTAACGGAAATCACTAGCAACTTGTTATTGTTTACGTTTGGGGCACCTAACTTTACTGCTCTATATCCACAGCAAACATTGATGACGTAATTTTGAATCTCGCTTGACACTCTCAAGTAATAATAATAATTTCATCCGCAACAAAAGATGGTGACGTAATTTTAAATCTCTTGATACTATCAAGTAATGATAAACATTCTAATCTATTCTTTTAAGAAATAGTGTCGGGGATCAACATTATTCCGGAAAGCCAATGTTAGATTTTTAATTATCCTACACAAAATTACCGGCAAATCTAAAAATACAATACAGTAGTATAATAAGTATGATGGATGACCGTTTGTTTCTAATAGCCTTTATTTCTCCCCAATTATTGCGGCTTCTCCACTGGTGAGTAAAAAAAAAAAAAAAAAGAAACACGAAAAGTTATCTAGTAAGTGGTCCATTTGCCAGACAAAACAGAAAGAAAAATACAATTAAAAGCATCCGAAAACATCAGCTTGCCTTGATTGAGGATCGAACTTCAGACCTGATTGTCGGACAGTCGTGCCATACCGTAGAGGTCATCCTATAGTTGAGACGAGAGTATGCATGCATCATTACAAAGAAACAAACATTGAAGACGAATGGACGAAGATGATGACATGGAAATATTTCTTTAAAAAAAAAATTAAACATGGAACTTATTTTGTCGTGCACAGTATCATGCACATCTTTTCCTATATCATATATTTCACCAGTGCCTGCTCTCATAATTTTAGCTTTCACATAATGAAAAAAGACGAATAGTGAACTGTTTTCAGTTGTTCAGCCAATGGGATCATCTTTGAGTCTTTGTTGTCTAGTAGTATGACTATTTCCTTTGGATCGGAGGGTCCAGGGTTCGAGGCCTGCTCTAAGCGGTGCATAGTTGAGTCCTTGGAAAAGGCTATTTACTCACATTCTCTCACCATACTCAGGTTAAAATGAGTACATGGCCGTTAACTGTTGTCTCTGTCTGTAATATCGTCTTACGTGCGTCATGTCTCGTCCTACATGCTAAGTGTTGCTCTTTGCCAGGGGTCGCCTCTGAGCACGTTTAGTGGATATTGCCCTCTATAAATGCTCTTGTACTAACGCATACTCACTAGGCGGTACACCAACGTAAAATTGACGTCACGACATAAGTCCCATTTTCAAGCTCTAAGTGAAGGAAGGCTACGATCTACGATTCACCGATACTGATCTCTTTTGTTGTGAGTCGAACGCCCTATAGATAGAATGCGCTTGGCCAAGGAGTTCACAACATTGCCATCCGGAAGTATAACGGACCAACACACAAACTCTGTGTAACCATGAACTTTTATAGTCCGGTTAATACAGTTTAGTGAGAACAACTCACAAACGCGGATGGCAAAAACAATAACAAAGGCCCGAGTGACGTCATCTGCATACTATCTATAGATAGTTCGAAGATGACGTCACTCAGGTCTTTGTTATAGTTTTTTTGCCATCCACGTTTATGAGTAATGCTCACTGAACTGTTTTAAACCGACTATAAACGTTCATGGATACACACAGTTTTGTGTGTTGGTCCGTTATACTTCCGGATGGCAATGTTATGAGCTTCTTAGCCAAGCGCATTCTATCTATAGGGACCCCTGCGAACTCCTGGCCATGTTATTATTCGGTCGCGACGCACAACCATACAGTCAGAGGCAATGCGTTTATGCTACAGTCAGAGGCAATGCGTTTATGCTAGGTGTTCAGAGTGTTTGTGATAGTATGTATTAATAATATTAATAATGATATATCAATAGGCGTGGATAATAAGTATATATATCGAGGAGATAGGGGTAGAGCTGAGGTTTGGACGTGGCCATGGGCTATTGGGCGCTATGCCAGCCACGAGGATTAGAACAACCCCTGTCGCTTTTAATGGTCTCTTGACCTGGCTTCTATTATTATGGTATGTTGATGTGTGTATGTATGTGTGTGTATGTGTGTGTGTGTGTATTCGAGATAGAGAGAGAGAGAGGGGGGGGGGGAAGAGAAAGAGAGAGAAAGAGAGAGATAGAGAGAGATAGATATACATAGAAAGATAGATAGATCGGTAGATAGATAGATAGATAGATAGATAGATAGATAGAGAGTGAGAGAGAAAGAGAGAGAGAGAGAGAGAGAGAGAGAGAGAGAGAGAGAGAGAGAGAGAGAGAGAGAGAGAGAGAGAGAGAGAGAGTTTGTATGTATGTCGGTCGGTTAATAGATTTGAAAGGAACTATTCTTCTCTCTCCTACTTTTCTCTTTCTCTCTTTTTCTGACCTGTCTACATTCCAATCTAACTAACCACAATTTTTTTTTATAAATGTGACCCACAGTGTCAATCTGGTAATATCTAGGAATGAAATGATTTACTTATGGAGCTATGTGGTCGAGTGGTATGGCACCCGCCTTCGGACGGAAATGTCCAGGTTTCGAGTCCCACATAGCTGAGACTTTGGAAAATGTTCTTTATTCACATTCTCTCACCGTTCTCCGATGTAAAATGAGTACCTAAGCGTTAACATCGTTGTCTCTCGGGGAAGGAATGGTAATAACGCCTAACATACGTCATGTCTCGTCTTACACGTTAAGTGTTGCAGTTGGCCAGGGGCTCCTTGTTAAGCGCGTTGAGCACGTTGAGTGGATATTGCCCTATACAAATGGCCTAGTTTAGTTTTACCGGACTTATTGCCGTCCGCCTTCTAATCAACTGACCAGGACTCCTGGACGCCTAGCCTATGCCGAGGCAACGATTGCTGCGCGGAAGGGCGATTAAAAAAAAAGAAGTGTCTTGCATTGTCACTGTCACATCTCTTCAGATATTTTTTTATAAATGTTGTTAAAACTTTATTTATTTATTTATTCATCGTTCGAAATGCTTCGGAAATGCTAAGAAAGGTTGTTTTTCCTCATCCTGTATGTCAGTAGATCAAATTAATTCGTCTTCAAACTATACTCTGATCTTCAGCCTAAAATTGTTCAAATCGACAATATAACACAATAGATAGTGAAATGAAGACACAGTCATGCTTTATGTATGTTGTATATTTTCTTTCTTGGTAAGTGCACCCTTCTCCTTTTCCTCCTCCCATTTGGATTATATTCACGGGTCTTAGAAATGTTAATGATTTATAATGTGGTCAACGAAGCAATCATTATTTGTGTCGGTATCGTCTCAATACGTCTCCCTTTTTTCATTTACCACCATCCCCCCTCTCTCTCTCTCTCTCTCTCTCTCTCTCTCTCTCTCTCTCTCTCTGTATCAAATTTTCTTCTCTCTCCATCTCTATTTCTTTCTCAATTTTCTCAACCAATCAGTGAATCTACCTATCTATTTGTGTATCTTCAGATCTATATATCTTTCCATCTATCTATCTATCTATCTATCTATCTATCTTATCTTATCTATCTATCTATCTATCTATCTATCTATCTATCTATCTATCTATCTATCTATCTATCTATCTATCTATATATATATATATATATATATATATATATATATATATATATCTACCTATTTATCTATCCATCCATCTATTGTCTCTTTTTGTATATGATTTTATATATCTTTTATAAACATACCCAAGAGGGCCAAATGTTCATGTATACATTGATGGTACGCAGAATGTGGGAGGGATAGAAAGATGGAGAGAGAGAGAGAGAGAGAGAGAGAGAGAGAGAGAGAGAGATAGAGATAGAGAGAGAGAGATAGAGAGAGAGAGAGAAATAATCATAACATGTGAGACAACATTGTTGCCCATCAATCAGCCTCACTCTCTCCCTCCCCCCCCCCCCTCTCTCTCTCTCTCTCTCTCTCTCTCTCTCTCTCTCTCTCTGTATGTATGTATGTATGTATGTATGTGTTTGTGTATGTGTGTTCAACACGTCAAGTTTCCTAAGATAAAGCGACGATAGGTCTTACTATGTCTCGCACCGCGGACCTTAACCCTTTTACGGCGAGAAAGAATTGATTCGAATTATAATTTCTCTCATTGTTTATATAACCATTATTACAGTCTTGGTAAGGGGTTAAACAATATTCCCACCATTTCTCTCGGCCAAAAAGAAAACACTTATAACCATGCGTAACCTTTAACACTTCAATAGTTTACTCTGTTCTACCATAAAACAACAACAACCCCCCCCCCCCCCAAAAAAAAAAACCAAAAAAAAACAACAACAACAAAAAACAACAACACGTATTTAAAATGTTGGCAAGAAATCCTGTCCTTCAAAAATTATATCAATTGATTATAATGACCGTCACCTTGTCAAAAATTCTTATACCTGTGACTTTGCATTTCTCGGGTTTGAGAGTTTTTGACAAGATGAGGGTCACTTTAATCGATCAGTATTTGAAGGACGAGATTATTGCCAAAATGTTAAATACGTGTTGTTGTTTTTTCTTTTTCATAGCACGTATTAGAGAAAAATTAGAGAGAGAACTAATCACCTCACCAGCGGTCTCATTCGGAGCCCTCGTAAACGTATAGG
>NC_088360.1:12253945-12258945 GCF_034508935.2 Berghia stephanieae | reverse complement strand
GTTTTTTTTTTTGTTTATTATTATTTTTTTTTTTTTTGTATTTTCGTTTTGTCATTTTTATTTTGTTGGGATTATATTTAGACTATATCTAACGTTTTATTGTTTTTTTAGATTATTATTTTGTTGGTATTTTGATGTTTTGTGGGTTCTTTTTTTATCGGGTTCATTTTTATCTAAGATGTGTAATTTAACGTGTTTATTGATAGACAGTTTACTTCGACTTGCATTGTACTTTTCTTTATTTATTCTTTATTATGGTCGTTTGTAAAGGACGAAGAAATGGGATACAGTGGACCCCCTGGACACAGTTGAATGATCTGGATTTTGCAGATGATCTGGCTCTTTTGTCCCACACCCAGGTCCAGATGCAAGCAAAAACCACAATTATAAACAGCCTCTCGGAATCAATTGGTCTAAGAATTCACCCTGCAAAGTCAAAGGTCTTGAGGATAGGTACATGTCAAAGGGAGCAGATCAAAGTAAAAGATCAGGAACTCGAAGATGTAGACACTTTCTGCTATCTCGGAAGTATAATTGACAAGGATGGAGGCACGGAAGCAGAGGTGAAAGCACGAATAGGAAAGGACAGGCTGCATTCACATCTTTGAACAGAGTTTGGAGAACTCAAGATATCTCCCTTCGACTAAAGTCTGTCCTACTGTATGGATGTGAAACTTGGAACGCATCACAGGCATGTATAAGGAGGGTCCAGATTTTCGTAAACAGGTGCATGCGTAAGCTACTCAGAATAAAATGGATGGAGAGAATAAAAAATGAAGAAGTATGGAAAAGAACACAGCAGAAACTAGTGGGAGAGGAAATAGGAAGAAGACGATGGAGGTGGATTGGACACACGCTTAGAAAGAACGACTCCACTATAACAAAGAAAGTATTGGACTGGAACCCTCAGGCAGAAGATCAAGGGGAAGGCCACGAGGAACGTGGAGAAGAATTAAAGAAGCTGATATACAGAGAAGTGGTAAGACCTGGAATGAGATTAAAAAGATAGCTCAGGATAGAGAAGGATGGAAACTGTTTGTCTGTGGCCTATACCCTGACCCAGGGTGAAAAAGGCAATGATGATGATGATGATAGAGAAGAATGGAAACTGTTTGTCTGTGGCCTCTACCCTGACCCAGGGTGAAAAAGGCAATGATGATGATGATGATAGAGAAGAATGGAAACTGTTTGTCTGTGGCCTCTACCCTGACCCAGGGTGGAAAAAGGCAATGATGATGATGATGATAGAGAAGAATGGAAACTGTTTGTCTGTGGCCTCTACCCTGACCCAGGGTGAAAAAGGCAATGATGATGATGATGATAGAGAAGAATGGAAACTGTTTGTCTGTGGCCTCTACCCTGACCCAGGGTGAAAAAGGCAATGATGATGATGATGATAGAGAAGGATGGAAACTGTTTGTCTGTGGCCTCTACCCTGACCCAGGGTGGAAAAAGGCAATGATGATGATGATGATAGAGAAGAATGGAAACTGTTTGTCTGTGGCCTCTACCCTGACCCAGGGTGGAAAAAGGCAATGATGATGATGATGATAGAGAAGAATGGAAACTGTTTGTCTGTGGCCTCTACCCTGACCCAGGGTGAAAAAGGCAATGATGATGATGATGGTAGAGAAGAATGGAAACTGTTTGTCTGTGGCCTCTACCCTGACCCAGGGTGAAAAAGGCAATGATGATGATGATGATAGAGAAGAATGGAAACTGTTTGTCTGTGGCCTCTACCCTGACCCAGGGTGGAAAAAGGCAATGATGATGATGATGATAGAGAAGAATGGAAACTGTTTGTCTGTGGCCTCTACCCTGACCCAGGGTGGAAAAAGGCAATGATGATGATGATGATAGAGAAGAATGGAAATTGTTTGTCTGTGGCCTCTACCCTGACCCAGGGTGGAAAAAGGCAATGATGATGATGATGATAGAGAAGAATGGAAACTGTTTGTCTGTGGCCTCTACCCTGACCCAGGGTGAAAAAGGCAATGATGATGATGATGATAGAGAAGAATGGAAACTGTTTGTCTGTGGCCTCTACCCTGACCCAGGGTGAAAAAGGCAATGATGATGATGATGATAGAGAAGAATGGAAACTGTTTGTCTGTGGCCTCTACCCTGACCCAGGGTGAAAAAGGCAATGATGATGATGATGATAGAGAAGAATGGAAACTGTTTGTCTGTGGCCTCTACCCTGACCCAGGGTGAAAAAGGCAATGATGATGATGATGATAGAGAAGAATGGAAACTGTTTGTCTGTGGCCTCTACCCTGACCCAGGGTGAAAAAGGCAATGATGATGATGATGGTAGAGAAGAATGGAAACTGTTTGTCTGTGGCCTCTACCCTGACCCAGGGTGAAAAAGGCAATGATGATGATGATGATAGAGAAGAATGGAAACTGTTTGTCTGTGGCCTCTACCCTGACCCAGGGTGGAAAAAGGCAATGATGATGATGATGATAGAGAAGAATGGAAACTGTTTGTCTGTGGCCTCTACCCTGACCCAGGGTGAAAAAGGCAATGATGATGATGATGATAGAGAAGAATGGAAACTGTTTGTCTGTGGCCTCTACCCTGACCCAGGGTGGAAAAAGGCAATGATGATGATGATGATAGAGAAGGATGGAAACTGTTTGTCTGTGGCCTCTACCCTGACCCAGGGTGAAAAAGGCAATGATGATGATGATGATAGAGAAGAATGGAAACTGTTTGTCTGTGGCCTCTACCCTGACCCAGGGTGGAAAAAGGCAATGATGATGATGATGATAGAGAAGAATGGAAACTGTTTGTCTGTGGCCTCTACCCTGACCCAGGGTGAAAAAGGCAATGATGATGATGATATAGAGAAGAATGGAAACTGTTTGTCTGTGGCCTCTACCCTGACCCAGGGTGAAAAAGGCAATGATGATGATGATGATAGAGAAGATGGAAACTGTTTGTCTGTGGCCTCTACCCTGACCCAGGGTGAAAAAGGCAATGATGATGATGATGATAGAGAAGGATGGAAACTGTTTGTCTGTGGCCTCTACCTGACCCAGGGTGAAAAAGGCAATGATGATGATGATGATAGAGAAGATGAAACTTTGTTTTGGCTCTACCCTGACCCAGTGTGAAAAGGCAATTGATTGTGATGATGATAGAGAGATGGAAACTGTTTTGTTGTGGCCCTTGAAAGGCATGATCAGGTGAGAAAAAAGGAAATGTTTTGTGATGATATACCGGACCAGGTGGAAAACAATATATAGAAAAACGATGTTTGTCTTGCTCTGATCGGTATAACGAACCAGGAGTGATAAGAAAGGCAATGATGTATGATTGGCTCTATAGAGGGTGGAAAACTGTTATGCTGTGGCTGCTAAGAACAGAAGTTTGTATAAGGCCTCTACTGCCTGATCGTGAAAAGGAAGGATGAATGTGAGAATGATGGCGTTTTGTGGCCTCTACCCTGACCCAGGGGAAAAAGGCAATGATGATGATGATGATAGAGAAGAATGGAAACTTTTGTCTGTGGCCTCTACCCTGACCCAGGTGAAAAAGGAATGAAATGCAATGATGATGAAGAATGGAAGAATGAATGGATCTGTTTGTCTGCGCCCTACCCTGGAAAGGCATGAGTGATGAAAAAGAAGAATGTATGATGATGATGGCATCATGAACCTGTTTGCTGGACCCAGCTGAAAGCAAGTGATGAAAAGGATAGAAAGATGAACTGTTTGATGTGGGCATCTACACCTCGGTGACGTGGCCAATACCCTGACCATAGGAAGAATGGAAATGTTAGTCTGGGCCTACACTGCATGATATGTGATAAGGAAGAATGATGATGGAAAATTTGAAACTTTTGTCTTGCCTACGCTGACAGGTGAAAAAGGAGATGATGATGATGAAGAGAAGATGGAAACTGTTTGTCTTGCCTCTACCCTGACCAGGGTGAAAAAGGCAATGATGATGATGATAGAGAAGAATGGAAATGTGAAACTGTCTTTACTGGACCCACGGTGAACACCGTGAAAAGAATGATGATGAGATGATTAGAGAAGATGGAAACTGTTTGTCTGTGGCCTACCCTACCCAGTGAAAAGGCAAAGATGTGATGATGATGATAGAAGAAGGAATGTACTTTGTCTGTGGCCTCTACCCTGACCCAGGGTGGAAAAAGGCAATGATGATGATGATAGAGAAGAATGGAAACTGTTTGTCTGTGGCCTCTACCCTGACCCAGGGTGGAAGAGAATGGAATGATGATGATGATGATAGAGAAGATGGACTGTGTCTGTAGCCTTTTGACCCAGGGTGAAAAAAGCAATGATGATGATGATGATAGAGAAGAATGGAAACTGTTTGTCTGTGGCCTCTACCCTGACCCAGGGTGAAAAAGGCAATGATATGAGATGATAGAGAAGAATGGAAACTTTTTTGTCTGTGGCCTCTACCCTGACCCAGGGTGGAAAAAGGCAATGATGATGATGATGATAGAGAAGAATGGAAGCTGTTTGTCTGTGGCCTCTACCCTGACCCAGGGTGAAAAAGGCAATGATGATGATGATGATAGAGAAGAATGGAAACTGTTTGTCTGTGGCCTCTACCCTGACCCAGGGTGAAAAAGGCAATGATGATGATGATGATAGAGAAGGATGGAAACTGTTTGTCTGTGGCCTCTACCCTGACCCAGGGTGAAAAAGACAATGATGATGATGATGATAGAGAAGAATGGAAACTGTTTGTCTGTGGCCTCTACCCTGACCCCAGGGTGAAAAAGGCAATGATGATGATGATGATAGAGAAGAATGGAAACTGTTTGTCTGTGGCCTCTACCCTGACCCAGGGTGAAAAAGGCAATGATGATGATGGTCGTTTGTATTTGTTTTACTTGGTTAGTTTGTCTTTTTGTTTTTAGGATTTTGTTTTGTTTTGTTTTGTTTCTTTCTGGGGGGAGGGGGGGGGGGGGTAGTTGTCATGTTTTGTTTTGATTTCTCTCCTTGTTTTGTTCTAT
>NC_088360.1:12246445-12248945 GCF_034508935.2 Berghia stephanieae | reverse complement strand
ACCCAGCTACCCAATCACTGCTAAGATGACTGCGCGGGGGGGGGGGGGGGGGATCTCGATTGCACCCTGGACCGATCTTGGTCCCTTTGATTGTGAAGCGAGTGCTCTACCAACTGAGCTATCAGGATCCCCACCCAGGCATAGGCCTCGGGCTATTGGTCTCATATCATATTCTACAAAGATCGTTGTTGTGTTCGTTACAGACGTAATTTCTTGTTCCTGGTTGTTTCATTCTCGTTTTGCATGTTTGTCATGATAGATGTGAAATGGTGAATATGCGAATAAAGATGAAAATTGTAATTTATGAAGAGTTGTTCTTTTTTAAAGATGTTATTTGTACATAATCTAATTGTGAATGGATGTGGGATATATATATTGTTTGTGTGATAATCTCATCAATAGAAACTTTCTGACAACCAATATATATATATATCAGGTGGTCACAACATTAACGCGCCGCTCTTTGTCGGTTTGTATCTCACTCTAAGACTCTTCACGGATTTCTTTCAAATTCAAAACACAAATGGAGCAAAACCTTATTACGTAGACTGTAAAATATTTATGAATATGAATTGAGAATATATATATATATATATATATATATATATATATATATATATATATATATATATATATATATCAAAATAGACGTATGATAAACAATAAAAGGGATCCTTTTTCACATCGATTTTAAGAAATGTCTTCAGTTTGTCCAAAATTGGTTGGCCTGACTGGATCTAACGAGAATCTGATATTGAATTAATATTATTATCGTAACGTTTTGTTTCCTATTCATAGTCAATATTGAAATCCCAAGTCTCGTTCATTTAAATCTGGTAGAAGAGAAATGTCCCTTGTCCCTTATTCCGGTTCGAGGAGCCGCTTATTGAATTACGGAGCGTGCACCCCCTGAGGGGCTCATTGATGAAGCTTATTGACGGAACGCACCACCAGACAGAATATGTTGTTAATGGTCTCCTTGGTACATTTTTTATCACAAGAGTGTATTTGAGAAAGGGGTGGAGGTGTTAGCGTGGAACAGCAGTGCGGTTTTTGCATCACACCCGAGGTTCTGGGTTCACGTCTCACCCGCTGCGCTGTGTGATCTTCAGCAGTTAAGTCGCTAAATAAAATTAAATAGTCCCGCATAGACATTGCTTTTTCAAAAGAAATAAATAATGTAGAGCGGTAGATGAATTCTACGGGGGATACTGGAAAGTTGTTTCATGTCTTTATTTTTTTTTGGTACAAAGTAAAGATGATTTGAGCGTTAGCCTGTGACCAGACGGGTGACAATACACCGATTTCTGACCACAAAACCTCGCGAGGTCTCAGGTTTGAGAGTTTTTGCCATGATGAGGGTCGTTAAAATCGATCGATATTTAGAGGACGAGTTGTCTGGCCTAATTATTATTATTATTATTATTATTATTATTATTATTATTATTATTATTATTATTATTATTATTATTATTATTATTATAGTGCTGAAAACTTATATAACAATATAACTCCGAGACATCGGAATCTAAGCGCTTAAATTACAATTACTTTGGTTGAAACATACTCACACACACACACACACACATACACACAAACACACACAATACAACACAAACCAGATACCAGTCTTGCTTCTCATGTCATCTGCTAAAATCGACAAAGATAAGTTTTAAGCGAACGTTTAAAGATAGACCAATATTCTTTTTCACGAAGACGTTCTAAACAGAGGGTTCGAAATGAGAAAAGGATCTCATTCCAGCGTTTTTGCGTATTCGGGGGACAACTAGTTTGGTGGAATCACTGGCCTAACGTAAGGGGCGGGGATTTTAATATCTTTCAATTTGTTCCGAAAGGTAGGAAGGGGCAATACTTGGATCGATTCGCGTAAGAGTTCTTTCCTAGTGGTGTCAGTTCATTTTTCTTTAAAATATTGACCAAAGCGAGTTGGTAGATCTGCCCCATCGATTAACGATGGGAGAGCTGCTTGCGTCTTTTGTCCCAGCAGTTCCTTGGTTAATTGTCTAGAACGTCCGATGTTTTTCACCCTGTCTTCATAGAATTTCTTTTTGGCCCTGAAATTGACGACTTTTGCATTATTTCTAGCAGCGATGTACAGTTTCTTATCTACAGCGTCTCTGGACTTCAACCATTTTATCTCTGCATGCCTCCTGGCTAATCCAGTAATTTGTATCTCTGTACTATATCCAGGGTGCTTGACGTCTCACCAGTACAGCTCTAGTTTTTAAGGGGCACGCTTGTCCACCGTACGAACAATTGACTCGTGGAGACCATTTGCATCATTCTTAATTTTAGATTATGGTCCACATCTTCATATTACGAGATGTTATATTCTTTTTTACTTCATGCTTCATTGGAAATAAAACGCAAAACACAAGTTAATGATGGTCCGAGATTAATTTATTATGTTCAAGACAGGTGAAGAGAGAGAATGTTCACTGCCTGTAATCACATGATATGTTGTGCGGCCTGGTTGTTT
>NC_088360.1:12231445-12241445 GCF_034508935.2 Berghia stephanieae | reverse complement strand
TAGTAAAGAAGAGCTTTTTGCACACAGGATGGAAGACTCCATCTTCCTGTTTCATTGTATATTTGCATGTACATGACTAGGCAATTTTCTCCTTGGAAAGAATGCCTTCGCACTGATCTCTGCATTCTGTTTTACTTACCCAAGTCCGTACAAATTTGCGCTGGTCCTTCCAATCCTCTCCCCAAAACATCTGTTAAGCTCCCGTCGCTGGTACTCCAAGAATCTGTCACGGCATTTTTTGGAGCAGGTCGGCGCACAACCTTCCAAGACCGAATGCTTTTCTCTCATTCGCAAAAGCTTGTGTATTTCCTAGTCTGCTTTTTGTATCCGCGTCTTGTGCTTTCTCTTTTTGAGTGAGTAGAACTGTCTCTATCTCTAGATCTGGTGTAGTCATTGTTTCACTCTGCTATCGTGGTCTCTGTAATCGATGACACACCTGGAACATGCTCTCCTTCAGATATTTCTCCTTAACCGGTAAAGGATGCCGGCGTGGCAGTTTCGGACAAATACTCTTCCTCTTCAGCAAATGGAACTCTAGGGGCAGTGGTTTCGGCGACATATTTAGAAGCAAGTTCCAAATACATTTCAAATTCTGAGTCACTATCTAAACTTTGTTTCTCAATGGTAAATTCAACACAAAATCCATATCGTTTGCATCTGCTTCTTTAATCTCAACAGCCAGTTTACGTGCTTCTACTGCAGATTTTCATATCGGTGTTTAGGTAAACCTATCTAGCTCGTCTCCTCCGTTTTTCTTGTTGTCCGTGGTTTCTTTAAATCTTTTCCTCTCTGCTTTTATGACACTCATACATCATGTAATTCCTCCTGATAGAGGTTTCACTATTGATCTGAGCTAGCTGTTTCAATGGAATGTCAATATCTGAATCACCGGAGTCTGATTGCCATGATTTATTTAATCTGGGTTGGCTGAGGTGGAGGTACCGGTGGCCTTTTTAGGGGTTCGATCATATCTGATGAAAGAGATATAAATATGGATATTCAAAAATTGAACGGGAGTGGACTTATTCATTAAAATAATCTTTATCATAAAGTAACGTTGTTATGATATGATATTGAGTTACAGTTGCTTGCCTTTCCCAAAAGAATATTGAAACAGGTTATTGAGGGCTAATTGGATGCATAGCTAGAGACGTATTGTCTCAGTAGTTAAGGTTTTCACTTTGAATCAGAAGGTACCGAGTCCGACACAGTCCTAGGTTGGTTTTCAGGCCCGATTGGTTTTATGATTTCTCCCACTGTCCTGATCCCAAGCAAGGGGGGGGGGGGGGGGGTGCGCAGTGCGCACTTTAGTAGAAAGCTGGGGAGATGGGGGGAGGGGGTGTTCATTTTCACCAAAGAAGGGGGTTTGACCGAAGAATTCAACCACAGCAAATTACAGGGACAGTATTTTTTCTATTTAAGAATGAATTTTAAGTTTAATAAGATCAGAAGGAGGGAGGGGAGGTTCGCGAAAATTCCGAACATTAATGGATGGGGGGGGGGGGGGGGGCGTCTATTTGATACACTAGAATACTACTACTACTACTACTACTACTACTACTACTACTACTACTACTACTACTACTACTACTCCTACTACTACTACTACTACTACTACTACTACTACTACTACTACTACTACTACTACTACTACTATTGTACATACAAATGCTTTCACTGCTACTACTAATACGACTACTACTTATTCTACAACTTATACTTTCATAGTGATATAACGATGATGATTAAAATAATAACATTAATATTAATAATTGTCATCATAATGATAATCATAAATATAGTACATGTAATAACAATAACAGTAGTGCTATTAGCATGTAAATCAACATTTGTCTAAGTTAAATATCAGAAACACAGATAAACCGTCAATAGCAAATAATTATTAAACATCCTCACTAATATATGACAAGTAATTATATTATTATATACATAAAATCTTTGATCACTTGAATAGGAAAAGGATAAAACTCACCGAGGAAATGAAGAATTCACACCAAAACAACAATTTACTCGTACGTCTTTGATGATTGACTATTTGATGAAAATTGGAGAACAATGATATGTTCTTTTCATTGTCACCAGTCGTAATACAAACGGACGCATATATCTTAATTTTTGGAGAGTGTCTTGGCAGAAAGTCGCATATCCGAAATGCGTCTTTTTGTGAAAGACAAATTATGTCATTCGGTGGACGAATAAGAGAAAAAGACGCATATTACAAAATGCGACCTTCTGTCATATCCACATTCAATATGCGTCGATCTGTCATTCCTCGAAACGAATTTAAACCAAATTAGGTCAAGTCGCATATTTTCAAAATGAAACAGCTTTTTTATTTTCAATGATTGAGTTACCAAACCCAGATAGAAAAATGCGCCTTTCTCTCAAGTATGTGAATCCCAGAAAATGTCAATTTGACCTAGATACCGATATGCGTCTTTCTTCCCTATCACGGCAGCACAGGATACTATTAGTTACTATAACCGTCTCTATCTTTCAACGTCCACGAGACGTCTTATCCGAATTCCTTCCTGACCTACAGACAACTGTCAATTACTTCATTTAAAGAAAATCCGGCATCTATCAGGCTTAGGGAATCTTCTTTTTATAGTCTGATGGTTTTGACCCAAAGGTGTCTTCACTTTTGTCAAGTTTTCGTTTCGATCGGAGCTTTTGTTTGTTTTATAATTTTTGAAAAGAATTTGTTTGTTACTTTTTTCTGTTTCTTTTTTGTCTTTTCGTATTTCAGTTTGTTTGTTTTGTTCTTTGTTTGTTTTTGTTTTTTGTTGTTTTTGTTTAGCTTTTTTTTTTTTTGTATTTTTTTGTATTTTTTGTTAATTTGGGGAGGGGGGGGGAGTATTTTCTTTATTTTCAATTTTTTCTTTTTTGCCGGGAACTTCTTTGTTGTCTTTCTTCTGATTTAGTACATTAGTGAGGGGAGATAATTCAATGGATTGCAGTCGGTATATTTGATAACGACTCTATATACATGTACTCCTTATGTTTCCGATGCACTAGAAAAACAACACCATATTGTTTCAGAAATAATTCAATTACATTAAGGTAGAAAATTCTTTTATAGCAGCAGTATTTTGTCTATGAATGTCCTATTTCTCTTTAATATTTCTTTGATTCCTAATTACGCCTCGTCAACAGTCCCTTCATTTGGACCACGTCAACATCGTGACAGCAAGTCTCACAGGCGATGATTTAATACCACCACAGGATACTATTAGTTACTATAACCGTCTCTATCTTTCAACGTCCACGAGACGTCTTAACCGAATTCCTTCCTGACCTACAGACAACTGTCAATTACTTCATTCCAAGAAAATCCGGCATCAATCAGGCTTGGAGAATCTTCTTTTTATAGTCTGATGGTTTTGACACAAAGGGGTCCTCAGTTTCGAGTTTTTTGTTTGTTTAGTTATATGTTCTTTGTTTATTTGTTTTGTTTTCCTTGTTAATTTGGGAGGGGAGGGCTTATTTACTTCATTGAAAATGGATGTTTTTGGGAACTTTTTTTGTTACCTTTTTGTGTGATAATTTACAAATATATCCTTTATATCTGGTTCATCCAAAACAAAATAAATCTATCACATGCTTTTAAAAATAATTCATTGATATTGAGATAGGGAAGGATTTTTTCACCGGCAATATATCGTGATTTTCAAAAATTCGATTAATTACTATTATCTTCCAGCAATATATCGTGATTTTTAAGAATTTGATTAATTATTTTTATACTTTATACGGGTTCAAGAAAATTGTATTTGATATTAATAATATAATTAATATATATTAATTAATGATAACGATGATGATGATAATGATGATGATAATAATAATATTAATAAAAGCAATTATAATGATGATAATGATGATGATGATGATGATGATAATAATAACAATAATAATAATAATAATAATAATAATAATGATAATGATGATAATAAATTGCACTTATTATAGCGCTTTACCCCGTCTAAAAAGGCACCAAGCGCTTTACCTTGACATTGATTGAAATAGACAAATACACAAACAGATCATCAATTAATTTTATTTGAAACAAGTGGGTTTTTAGTTGATTTTTTTTTAATCGAAGGGATGAGAATAACCTAAGGCATGTTGGTATTCCGTGGAGCTGCCATTTCCCGCGATATTACAGGCGCCGAATTTGGTTGAATATCATCGTAAGTAGCCAGCACCTACTCGGTATTCATGAATACTACTGGACAAGAGAGAAAATGAGACAAAGAAAGCTCAAAATTAAATTTTCCTCTGATTTTTTTTTAAAGAGCAATCATTTTGAAAATTGCTACTAGCTATGATATAGTATAAAAACAATCCATTTATGCAAGTACAAACCAAATTAGTGACTAACTTTTACGCTATCATCCCCTTCGTGGATCCACAATCGATCAAACCATGAATTTCATTTTATCTTTAAAAAGGTAAACGGTTATCTAGATTATATACTCTTGTTACATTGATTATCTGGAACAAGACGTAGACTAAATAGAAATCATCCCCTTCTCTTGTACACTGACAAAGGAACTTTCAAAATAATTTTTCTCCAGAAACTTTTAACGTCATTTATTAGCAATGACTATGAAAAATGTTTTTTTCTCTTTTTGAGGAAAATTTTTGTCTAAAATCAAAGCCCTATCTCCACTGAGTAAAAATTTTTTTGAATTTTGAAAATCCATTCATAAATAAACAAGTTATGCAGTTTCAAAGGTGTCATTTATTTGGATGACCCGCAAAGAGGAAAAAAACGCGAAAATATGGGACGCTTTTTCGGCATTTTTTTCGATCTTTGGTTGTATCTTGCGTAATAAGTGGATTAAAAGATTGAAACTTGAAGAGCAAATTAGGATGGTGTTTTGTAAAATACGGGAAAAGTACTCGTCATATTTATATGAAATTTTACAACCAAAAAGAAGAAATGTTCATGTATTACCTTGTCAGCGACAAAACCTCCACGCCCGGTAGTTTTAGAAATATTTTACTCCAAAGAGTAAAAATCTATTTTTAACGGTCTTCTGGTAATCGCACGAGTTTTGTCGCTTGACATAATCTAAAATGACCTTTTTTCTAACTGTGTGCTAACTTTCAGTCATATTCATCGATTAACAGCGTCGTAATTAATTTTTAAAAATAGCATATACGAAACGGCTTCGTCCCATATTTTGACGCGAATTCGGGCACTTCGTGAGCGAAAATGAGGCCCAAAGATTTGTGCGGGATAGTCATTGCTACATTTATCGATAGAGTATGATATATCCCAACTTTTACAAACTTTAAAATTTTGTAAACTGAGTCTTTTCAAGAAGTCTTTGGTTTAAGACTTTTTACAATTCGGGATCATCTTAATCTGATAAATTATGAGATAACGCTTGTCTGGCCAAAAAGAAAAAAATGTGTTTTGCCAGTGCACAGAAACCTTAGTTTGAGTGGATTTAAATGAAGTCAACTTGGGCGAAGATAACTTTTTAAAAAATAGTCTTTTAAGTATTTCTCCTATTCTTTCAATTATCCGGGCAGATGAAAAAAGAGCTATTTGTCTCGCTCACAATCTTCTTCTTATCTGCCCTATTTGCTCCTTATTTTAGAATTCATCGACCGCCTATGTGCCGTTCTACGGGAAAACACTTTTTTCAGTTTGGTCAGAAATCTTGCACTTCATATATCGACCGATTAATAATGACTTATGATTATCAAAACGTCGTAAACGTAGAACTTCAAGAGTGTCATTTAAAAAAAACGTTTTGACAAGTGGAGGATCATTGAAATCGACCGAAATCTGAAAGATATGTTTTCTCGTCAAAAGGTTCTTTAAAATTGTGTTTGGTCAGAATACAAGTGCTTTGTCTGGTCTTGTCAAGAAAATTGGGTTCATCTTCTCACAAATCATGGTACCCTTCACTAAGTATTAGCCGCCATTACTACTTTGTTATTCTCCCTCCTGGCTATCTCACTCCATCGTCTAGTGTATAAGATTTGAGTCTGTCACAATACTTGTCGTCGGTCCCTGTGGCGCATTAAAATTTTGTAGGGTGCATGCAGTACTGCGCGAACGGCTTGTGTTCGATTTTCCAATGTGTTTGTTGTGTGTGTGTGTGTGTGTGCGCGCGCGTGTGTTTGTGTGTTTGTGTATGTGTGTGTTTGTGTGTGTGTGTGTGTGTGTGTCTAAATCATAGCTGGCGGGATTTCAGATTCCTGTCCATAGATTTGCAAGGAATTTGCAATAGAAACGGTTTACAAAAACAACTCGAAACTTTCATTTAACGCTGTTGTGTTTTGTTGATGCTAGGACTTTTAATATAAACTATCTACATTTCGTATTTATCTATTTCTTCATTTTACTTTTGTAACTTTTGGACACGAATGACGATCATTTTTCTTTTTTGCTTCAATCCGTGTATGTCAGGGGAATGCCATACCAAATGACCAGAAAACATGTGAGTGAGTAGCTGTTATTTCACGGAAAATGGTTTACAGAAGGCTCTAGTGTCGTGTAAAAGTAGCACGAAAATGTTACCTTCCCTTTGACGATTTAAAAGAAGTGGGATCATTACCGCCTCTAGGGAAAAAAATGATTCCCCAAAAGCACCTTGCCTGGACTGTGGATCGAGCCACAGATTTTCTGATTAACAATTAGACGTGCCACAATTGCGCAACGGATATATGGTCGGGAGGCTTGATGCTTATTTTCTTCAAAAGAAGAATCAGTATTTTGGGATGATCCTCTTATTCGTATCCTTGGGTAAGAAACATGACACGAATCTCCCTGGCTAGCTGGAATTGAATACGTGCTTATGGTCGAATTTCCTTGTTTATACTTTGAAACATTCATAATATTATTTCACAGGCAAAATAAAGCATTTAATGCATTTGAAAGCAAAAAGACATATTTGGATAAAACTAAAATGAAGAGAATGAAGAGAAGGACATGGAGGAGGAGGAGGAGGAGGAGGAGGAGGAGGAATATAATGACGTTTACGATCAAAATGAGGAGAGGGAGGAGGTTGACGAGGTGGGGGGGGGGGGGGGGGTCCTTATAGGGGTAGACATACTCGTCCAAAATGAAATGAAGAATAGCCGAACCAGGGCCTATGAGTTGACAAGTGGGTTATACAGACTTTAAACAGGCTATAGGGCGGACACATAAAAAAACGCCTACTTTTAAATTTTAGCCAGAAAACTTTTACTCCCCATTCCGAACGGTTAATATTGACACTGAGCCTATCAACAAGTGTTAAACCCGAGACTCCAAACATGTCAAGTATTCTTAATTTCAAGACCTCAAAGAACCCGTGGGTCTAAGAATTGTATACATTTCTGGGTTATTTTTACCGATGGATATTGGGGAGTGAATGTTTTCTGACCAAATTGTAAAAATGTATTTTGTTTATGTCCGGGCGTGTAGTATCATCTTAATGTTTTAGATGGATCGATAATAGATGACATTCGCCATACCCCCTCCTCCTCTACCCCCCCCCCCCCCCCCCCCCCAACTTTCCTCTCCCCTCCCCTCCCCCGCTTCCACCCAGTCCTTTTAAACTGGTATGGGCCAGGCCTGGGGATCTTTATTAAAAGAGTGAATATGGACTGAATGGCTCGTCTGTGAATTTTTGATTATGAAATTGTTGTTGTCATATAAAGCTGAAGTAAAGAAAACACGAGTATTTCCTATGCACAAAAAATGTTCCTTTATTATACTTCTCGATATAAACTGTTCCTTTGTTCTTATGTCTGATAAGTTTCTTTTTTCGTTTTTTTTCTTTATTGTTGTTGTTGTTGTTGTTGTTGTTGTTGTTGTAAATATAACAAAATGGTTCATATATTATGTGACCATCACGTTGAAACGGAATAATGTCCGGTTAATTTGGATGCTGGAAATATTGGAATTTATAGCCAAATCTTTGAGGATTGGGTTGTTTAGATATTTTTTTAGAATGAATATTGTTTCTATAATATAATATATATATATATATATATATATATATATATATATATATATATATATATATATATATATATTATATATGTATATATATATAAATAACAGATATGTACACATATATATATATATATATATATATATATATATATATATTATATATATATATATATATAATATAAAAATTCAGAACTTTATGAGCATTTCTAAGTCGTTAAATCTTATTGGAAATGAAAATGATTTTGAAGTGTGATTTCATTCTTGTGATGGCAAATTGTCGATTTTAATGCGACTTCAGTTTTATCATCTAAATGTTAAGATATAAATTCTTTTAAAGCAGACCAGAAAACGTGTCCTTCAAACATCGATCGAATTAAACGACCCTCATCTTGGCCAAACCTGAGGCTTCGCGAACTTCACGGTTTTACTACATGCAATGAATGAATGTAAGGCTATATGGGACTACCGCGGAAAATGATTTCTTTGTGTAAAGCTAAATATTATTATTTTTATTTATTTTAGAGGGCTTACATATTATCCGATTTTGATCCCTGAAAATGCTTTGATTATCTGCCCTTGAGAACTCAATTCCTAAGATCACCCTTCCATTCAAGATCGCATGACGGAAGTTAAATTTGGAAACCCTATTAAAATAGATTAAGTGTGTTACCTTTTTTTTTAATAATTTAAAAAATTATATCAAGGCCACAATTCGGTAAAGGGCACCATTTCAAAAATCAATAAATAAAAACATTCATAGAGCGCATTTCCATGGATTGACCATGCTCAATGCCCTTCACACCATGTATACCTCCAGCAGGCCATATTGAACCCTATTTTCATTTCATTTCATACGTACCAGTAGCCTGTCAAGCGTCCATTTTGTACTAACGCAAGAAACTAACACTCATACGACACCTGTCATTGACTATAGCCTGGCACTCATTCACACGTCCTGACTCGATTGGAGTAATGCGTGTATAGATAGTATGAAGCTGACGTCACTCAGATCTTTGTTATTGCTTTTTCCATCCGCGTTTATGAGTAATTCTCACTGAACTGTGTTAACCAGACTATAAACGTTCAATGTTACACATAGTGTTGGTCCGTTATACTTCCGGATGGCAATGTTGTGAGCTTCTAAGCCAAGCGCATAGAATCTATATAGTGATTACCCAAATACACATCGTCGGGATCAGAAATTTTCCACGAATATTGTCCGGCCTCTGACAACGCTGAAATTGCTTGACTTTTGTGACAAGACGAGGCACCGTACCGCTATCCCCCGGGCCACTCTTACTTTTACTAACTTGAGCCGGAAAACTCATTTCATAAATCTATAGATTACGATTAATCCCAATTTGTCAAAATAAAATATTGAACTTCAGACTAGGTTTCCCCCTAATTAGAGCTTTTGATTTTTTTTCTTCTTAATGTACAAAGAAATATGCTCATTATAAATTTTAAAATAGAAAAATACTAAGAGCGGAACTTTCCGAGCTCAAAAGCCGTCTTCAGCCAATAACAAAAAGAAAACAGTTAAAACTTTAAGATAAAGATCTGAACGAGCGTCTCTCTCTCTCTCTCTCTCTCTCTCTCTCTCTCTCTCTCTCTCTCTCTCTCTCTCTGTGTGTGTGTGTGTGTGTGTGTGTGAAAGGTGTTAGACAAAGCAAGAAAGAAAAATACAAGAATACAATAATAAAAATACAAGATATTTATTATTAATTTTATTATTATTATTATTATTATTATTATTATTATTATTATTATTATTATTATTATTATTATTATTATTATTATTATTATTATTATTATTATTATTATTATTATTATTATTATTACTATTATTATTATTATGAATAAGAATTTGTGCCTTTCTAAGGCCGTCATTTTATTTTCCTTATCTTGTCCCTCTTAAATATGAAGATAAATCTAGACAGAGTGTAAAAGCCAAATGCATTTAGACTGTTATTTAAGAAAATGTAAAACTATGTCATTCTATGATTCAGCAAC
>NC_088360.1:12215957-12226345 GCF_034508935.2 Berghia stephanieae | reverse complement strand
CCCAAAGCCCCCATTTCTTTGTTGTGTGTCAGTAAGCTTACATCACTCATAGGCTGTCAGACGCTGAACGGTGCGCGAGTGCCAATCGCACGTGCATTTCACGTTATTTTATGGCTTTCGGGCATTAGGGCTGATGTTATTAGAACGATAACTATGGCGATGACGATAACGACAGTGCTTCAGTGCACCGAACGCACGCCCTGAATTATTATTATTTGTTTAGATAATGTATAATATCTATGTTCAAATGGGTGAACTGAACGCACACAATGAAAACATGTTTTAGAGATTCCTCTTGTTCTTGATGGTGCCGGCTAAGCCAGGCCGCTTTTGCTGCTGAGATGCGGTTGTAGAATGATGAGGGTGGTGGTCGCGTTGGCGGTGGCGGTAGTGGCGTCGATGTTTGTGTCGGAGGCTGGAACCGTTGTCGAATGGCACGTGCGGTCGTTGAGTCTTTGTCATCATCGTCATCGTCATCGTCATCGTTTTCGTCCTCGTCATTCATTCGGCTTCGTCATCAACACGGGTCGTAGTTGACGCGTGTGTGCAGTTTGTCATCAAGTTTTTAAACAGACGGTGCGACAGAGAGAGTTGTAAAAGTGATAGCAGCAAGAGGACAGAGTGAGTGAGTGAGTTGTAGGTAGTAGTGGTCGCCATGGCCATAGCTATAGCCGGTGTGAGTAGAATAAAAAAGAGTAGTTTTGTAGCAGAGATAGTAATCATAGTAGATGGTAGATGAAGAATCTGACTGCTGTGCTGTAGTTAGTTCTATTAGTGACGGTAAGCGTTGATGTGGATGCGGTGGTTTTAGATAGTTGTGGTGGTAGTAGTTGTAGTTGTAGTCGTGTCTGTCTGCCTGTGTGTCTGTCTGGACTGTCAGTCAGTGCCGGTCTTTTGGATGTTGAGAGTGCGTTTCTTGAAAGGAATAACCGGATGACCGGCGTTGTGCCATCCTGCAGTAGGCATACAAGCCGATGTTTGCTCTGACGGGACAGTTGACAGTTTCGTGAAAGGAGAGAAATACTAATGATATTATTGTAGGCTTCTATAAAGGTCTGAGTTAGCGGTGGTAAATTCATTTATATTGTAATATTATAATAATGCGGATGGGTAGTGGCAGTTTACTCCCGGTTTTCCAAGAACCGGTAGCTTTGTGGACGGAATAAACATCTGTCACACGTGAAGCTGAATTCCAAATGTGCTGGAAAATATTCAATTGTGGAAATAGTCAAGATTTTATGTAAGGTTTGCCAAAGTATATGATTGATGTTAATTAACATGTGGTCTCCTCGATCAATGATGGTCGATATTGACGAAGGTGATTCACTGTGTATATATTATACATTATGGGACATGATGTGAAGAAGTAGGTACAGATATATATATTGTAACCAACCACCTGAAAAGTTACTATGTTGAGTTGATGTGGATGTTAAGAAAAAGTTAATCAAATGATGAAAAATAGGCGTGGTTTAAGGTTTTACGTTATATCAAGATTTTTTTTTTTAATTGACAAAAACTAACAATTTACTTTGCTGATTATATTAACTTACAATCCGTCATTATAGGACACCGTGTCTAAGTGGCACGGTCTTTGCTTATTACCTAAAAGGTACCTAGTTCGACTACCCGCCTCGTTGTGTGGCTTTGAGCAAGTCATCTCGCCCTAGCTGCACTGCGGCTCACGCCTAGGTTATTCCAGTGTTCCCTAGGAATAGACCCTGAGGACAAATTTCCCCTTGGGGATGAATAAAGGGAATTTGTTTTTTAAAAACTATTTTTATATATTTATTATAATCCCATATTTGTTGTGTGTTTCACCTCGACATAATACTGTCACGATACGATGGGTCACATCTGTCGAATCGTCAGATTTGTCGAAATTCGGAACGTGATTGACTTTTAACCCGTTAACTGCCGTGTTCTAGAAAGACACGTTAAAAATTATCAAAAAAACAACAACTCGTCCTTCAAATTCTGTCCATCGGTTTAAATGACCTTCATCTTGGCAAAAACTCTCAAACCTGGGGAAACCTCACGAGTTCAAAATTTTAGCCCAGATGAGGGTCAATTAAACCGATAGACACTTGAAGGACGAGTTTTCTGGCCAAAATTTAACAAACGTGTCTTTCTAAAGTTAACTGGTTGATGTGTTTATATTGTATAGATAGAACGAAGATGACGTCACTCGGGGTCTTTGTTATTGGTTTTGTTTTGTTTTTTTGCCATCCTCGTTTATGAGTAATTCTCACTAAACTGTATTAACCAGACTATAAAAGTTCAAGGTAACACATAGTTTTGTGCGATGGTCCGTTATACTTCCGGATGACAATGTTGTGAGCTTCTTAGCCAAGCGCATACTATCTATAGCATCGGCGTGTTGTGTGAACACGTCTCTTCTTTTGCCAATCGCAGTTGTTGTTGTTGTTGTTGTTGTTGTTGTTGTTTGCGGTATTGAATGCATAAAACTCATGTTTTTGTGGAGAGTTTAGTAAGATGCTTAAGAATAATGATGTTAATAATGGTGATAGTAATAAATAATAATGATGATAATAGTAAAGCATAATAATGATAAGAATGATAATTATAATGATGATGAAGTTGATGATAATAATGATGATAATTAATAATAATAATAATGATAATAATAATAATAATAATAATATAATAATAATAATAATAATAATAATAATAATAATAATAATAATAATAATAATAATAATAATAATAATTATTATTATTATTATTATTATTATTATTATTATTATTATATTATTATTATTATTATTATTATTATTATTATTATTATTATATTATTATTATGAAAGTCTAGTACCTATATTTTTATAGCACAAATTCCGCAAACATGTAATAAATCTTTTATTCTACCTCTCAATCGATTCCTATTTCGTCGTCTTTGAATAAAAGACATCTTCAAAAACACGTAAACGATACTTCTTTTTCAAGATTCAAAAGATTTCAAAATATTTCAAAAGTTTATTTTTAGTCAATTGCCAATATAACTCATACAATAATATCATATTTCCAATCAGATAAAAATCAGATAAATCAGATAAAAGAATCAGATTTTAAAAAGTAAAATTCACGTTTGATAATCGGACGTCACAAACTATAGAGCAGTAAAGTTAGGTGCCCCAAACGTAAACAAAGGTCGAGAAGCACGTGGCAAACCACATGTTCCTGTCTTGACAGCTCACGTTCCAATGTAAATAATAGAAAAAAATATCCTTTAAAATTTGGCTGTTAGGTGGCAAAAGAAACACATATTCATAAATACTCGATCATGCATCAAATAATGTCTAGATATGGATATTTTATGGAACAAAAGGTAAAATTTTCTAAAATTTATCAAAGTTACAGTCTATCTATTTTTAGACCAGAGCAAATTATTGCGCTGGTGTGAACAAAACGAGAATTATTCGGAGCCTGATTTTCAGAATAATTTAGCCTTATATTATTATTTCTGCAACTGTTAGATTTTATGTAAACATATTTTCAATACTGAAAGTGTATTGCCTACAACTCAAACTACAAAATTGGGAGACCTATATTGTGCGTAAATTATTCCGGTCCCTAACGGAAATCACTAGCAACTTGTTATTGTTTACGTTTGGGGCACCTAACTTTACTGCTCTATTATTGTAAACATGGTGTCATTACGTACGCGCTACGATTTAGGGAGATGAGTATAATAATGTACGATTCTTTCATTTCTTTGTATTTACTAAACGAGTTATTTCTATCGTACCCAATAACACTTCGAGCTTTCACTCCCTCCCTTTTGAAAACCCTATCTTTTCCTAGTAAATATGTAACCGTTGAATAATGCTAGAATGCGTTGAATTTAAAAAAAAATATTCACGCTCATTTTCTTTGTTTAAAATAATGTGCGTAAGACTAGCAGATTGACAATTAAAAATAATCTATTTATTTGGTTCGGATGAATACAAATCCGTTTTTCTTTTTCGGGTCGAATTATAATTCAAGTAGATGGAGAATTGTTGCAAAACGAAGTACTTCTACCAACGATGGTTTCATTTCTCATTTTTGGTACTAATACCACACAAATGCACACGAAATGTCTAAGAATCTTACTTGGATGGGTGGAATAATGATTTACGATTCTTTCCTCTCTTTGTATTTATTAAACAAGTTATTGTTATCGTGCCCAATAACACAGCGAGCTTGCTAGTAGAGTCGTTCCGTCCCCTACCGTCCGCTAAGAGCCTTGTCACGCCTTTCGAGAAAAAGGGAAATAATCTGTCCAAAACAAGCACCATAAATAATACCGTTTTCAAAAAGCAATGTCGCAAATCTTAAGACATAGTGATAGGTTTGGGTTGTCAACTGACTTTTCCCCGGCAAGAAATATTATCCATGTTCTAGTGGTGTTAAATATGTAATATATTTTTACCCTACCGACCACATTCTTTTCCATCGTTCCCCTACCGCCCAAAGCCCGATCCCATACCGACCACCCGATCTTACCACTAACAGAACATTTTTATGATGCATGCAATTAGATATACAGCTCAAATGAATAACAAGAAAGGCTGTACTGTAAATATCATCGTAAGTATACAGTAATTAAGACTATCATTTATTCATTAAAAAAAAAAGCTTAAAATTCTCGTTCGAGGCTCTTTACAATGGCTACCTCCCAAGGAAACATTAATATAGTAACAATGAAGAGGACAAGACATGACATGCAGATTTTAAAAAAAACAAACAAACATTAAATTGAAACAAATATCATCGAGCCCTTCCTCGTCAAGGGCTTCAATCGTAACACGCTGGCTGCCTGATCATTGTTTTTTTTTTTTTTTTGTTTTGGTTTTTTGTTTTATTTAACCAGCGCTTGCACCGGCCTCAACTAATTCGGCCATTGTATTCTCTGTTGCTGAAGCAATCTGATGAACATGACGAACCACCGTCCAGAATAACCTCTATATGAGTCTCTGGCTAGTTTCGCCGAGGATGATTTATGTCTTTCTCTTTTTTTGTTTGTTGCCCTTCCCTCTCCCTTTCTGCTTCAGTGCCAATCTATCTGCTTCATTTTTCCCCTCTCCTGACGTTTCCTTTCCTGCTCAGTCTTCTTTGTAGCCTCTTTTCTGCCTTCCTAATAGCAGAAACTGTTAAACGACAAACTATTTAGCAACTATTTACACATCTAGGTCGAGGACATAAAAAAAAACAACATAAAAAAAACGTTTTAAGGCGTTTGGTAGGGTTTTTAAAGACCCATTAAAAGTGTTTGGTCGGTAGGGGACGGGACATGCGAAAATGCCCTTCCCTCACGGACCAATCTGTTTTCAAGGCACAGTGGAGATTCAACACCGATTTGACATTAGTAATGACTAAATTTAGATCCCAGGAGGCAGTTTTAAGCCACTCACTGTATTTCTATTTTTAGAAGAGTTACATTCGGCTTATTTGTCAGTCAGGACGGACGACGTGCAACCAGTAAGACAAGAAACATTTTCATCTTACCTGAACAAAAGTTGTCAATTTGAGTGAGTTTTCGCTACAACTTGCTATTTTGACAGTTTATAGTGGAGGAAGCAGTCTTCGTAAATGATGTAATCGGGTTATTACAACTAAAGTCATTCAATTAAAGACGATACAAAACAAAAACTCTCTATTTGGTCGGTCGGGGAAATGGTCGGTAAGGGAAGGGACGACTCTATGTGTTATTTGCACGGTAAAAATATAACGAGTTTAATAAATACAAAGACATGAAAGAATACGTTTATTCCACCCCTCCAAGTAAGATTATCAGATACGTTTTAACCAAATGGTATTGAATTGTATTATTACTCCCTTTCACCATTATTTGTATCTTTCTCCTTCTGCTTGAATTACAATTTGACGCAAAACTAAATATGTTGGATTTGTATTCATGCGCACCAAAAGGTTATTTTAATTACCAATCAGCTCCCTTTCACACCTAATTTCACAGCAATAAAATGTGCGAAAATATTCTGCAATCGTTGAATACAATTTTTATTCAACGCGTTCAAAGCATTATTCAACGATGACGTATTCACTAGGATATGATAGGATTTTCCATTGAGAGGGGTGGAATAAAACATAGTATTCTTTCATTTCTTTATATTTATTAAACTCATTATTTTTTTATCGTCCCATTACACGTACTCGCAAGCTCGTAGTGTTATTTGGACGTTAAAAATATCCCGTTTAATAAATACAAAGAAATGAACGAATGTTTTACTATTTCTTGCATTGGAAGAAAAAAAGCACCCAAATTGGTATTTGACATCATTTCATTTCTAGGTTCACTCTTCTAGATCCCATTAATCCGACATAACGCCACTTCAAGACGATGAGGCACAAACATGATTTAGATATGATTTAATGCGGCCATGTTATCTTGTGGTATGCATCTCGCCTTCGAATCGGAAGGTCCTGGGCTCGAGTCCTACGCTGAGCGGCGCATATTTGAGTCCTTTGAAATGGCTCTTAACTCATATTTTCTCTCCGTACTCTGGTGTACAATGAGCACTTGGCCATTAACAGCGGGGGAAAAAAGATTGTAATATCTCCTGACAGGCGTCATGTCTCTTCCTACATGTTAAGTGTTGCTGTCGGCTCGAGAACCCTTGTAAAGCGCTTTGGGCACATTTAGTGGATATTGTTATATATAAACGCTCTAGTTTTTTTTTTTTTAGGTATTTTTTTCTTTTTATAGATCTAAAGTACTTTCAAACTGTCATCATGGACACCTCTGACGTCAAAAGGAAGTGTATACCAGACATTAGAGGCGATGTGTGAAAATAATATAACAACATATTAATACGTTTTGAAAATATCAGCCGATAAAATTTAATGTGGAATTTCTCATTTAGTACAAACATTGTAATCTTTCTTAATTCAGAAAAGTGAGTGGAGCAGGCACTTATGTTGGTAACAACAAGATATGAAGTGAGTAGAAAAGTGCCAGAAGACAATAGAGAATATAAAAAAAAATTAAAAAAAAAATTATTCTCTATTGTCTTCTGGCACTTTTCTACTCACTTCATATCTTGTTGTTAATCTTTCTTAACATTGTCTTGAGAGATATTTCACCTTGATTATATAGAATATTATCGTCAGGTAGACCACGTTAAAACAAAAGAAAGATTTGCCTTCAATTCCAAACGTTTTTGTTGATTTAAGAAAATACCCCCCAAAACATGACTCCCCCCCCCCCCTCCTTTTTCATAAAGTGACCGCAAAATTAAGCTAAAGCCTACATTGGCTGTCAATTTATTATTAAGTGTTTTTTTTAAAATTGTTTTTACAATTATTTTTACAATTTTTAAAACTCTTTACAAATGTATTCCGGAGAAGGGTGGGGGGGGGGGGGTGGTCCTCAATATCACCATACAACTGGAAAAAAGTCTTATTGATGCTACGCACTTATCCAAAAGACTCACAATCCCCGCCAGCCGGATGCAACGTACCAACACATAAAACAATGTGTGACCTTGAAATCGTCTGATTGATACAATTTAGTGAGAACTACTCATAAAAAGGCTGGCTAAAAACAATAACGAGGAGCTTGAGTGACGTCAATTTCGTTCTATCTATTCTTTTTACTGTAAATTTAATTTTGGCGCATCTAAATCACCCCGACCGGTTGATGGTGACGGGTCACATTTAGAACTCATTGTCTCAAAAGTTGAGATGCCAATAAATGTCCGGTTTCTCCGGCTTTTTTTCACATCTTAGGTCACACCTCAGCAGCTTTTCCTGTCTCCAAGCAGAAGACAACTGACATCCCTTCTCAAGACAGAAATAAATATAAACTTGAGCATTTATATAGCGCAATGTCCACTAACCGTGCTCGAACCTCTTTACATCGGGTCCCTGACCAACAGCAACACGTGACATATAGAAGGAGACATGAAGCCTGTTATGCGATATTACCATTTTTTTCCAATAGAGACAACGCTGTTAATGCCCAGGTACTAGTTTTTCTCCTGAGTACGGTGAGAGAATGTGAGTAAAGAGACTTTTCCAGGGACTCAACTATGAGCCGAGCGAGGTTCGAACCCAGGAACTTCTGATCCGAGAGCGAGTGTCATACCACAAGACCCATAACCGCACATTGGAATTGATGCAACAAAGGCCTCGTACAATTGAAAAGGAAAGCAAAAAGGCGGCTATGTGATCTTGTGGTATGACACGATATGTAATATCGCCTAACAGGCGTCATGTCACGCCTTAACTGTTAAATGTTGCTGTTGGCCAGGCACCCCTTGTAAAGCGCTTTGAGCACGTTTAGTGGATATTGCGCTATATAATAGCTCGTATTAACGTCTATAATATGAAGTCCTTCGCATCAGTCTGGTATTATGCCTAGTACTGATTCATATCCAATTTTTGATATGAATTTTTTTATTATTAGCGTCAAATCCCAGTGTTTTTATTTCTTATTTAATGCGTTATCTGGTATCTATATCTCAGACTGTTTCAAATCCCGTTTTAGATTTTGCAATTTTCATTAGCGTCCGATCCCAGTGTTTCACAATTCATTTCTCCACCACTTATTGATTAATCTACGCTAGATAGTTCACTACCGCACTCTGGAAAAACACGTATTTTAAAATTTGGCCAGAAAACTCGTCCTTCAAATACAAATCGATTTAAATCACCCTCATCTTGGAAATAAAAACCCTCTCAAACCTGGGACAACGCGGGTCCCAGGTTTGAGAGTTTTTGCCAAGATGAGGGTCTTTTTGAATCAATAGATATTTGAAGGACGAGTTTTCTGGCTAAATTTTTAAAATATATATTTGCTGATTACGGCAGTTAACTGGTTAAAGATGTTCAATCGATTGAACAGACATGTAAATAGCATCAATCAACATGAAAGAGCGATATGATATAAAAAGAAACGTTTCGGGCTCCATCTTAGTTTAGCCAACAGCTAACTAGATTCTCAGCTGAAAAGAATTTAAATTACTTTTATGTTTGTTTTTAAAAGAGTAAAAAGATTCACAGAAATACACGCACTCACACTGACAAACAAACACACTCCACAACGACTACAACAACAACAACAACAACAACGAGAGAGAGGGAGAGCGAGAGAGAGAGAGAGAGAGAGAGAGAGAGAGAGAAAGAAAGAAAGAAAGAAAGAAAGATATATATATATATATATATATGTCCCATAAACCTATCTTTTGCTAAATTTATATGTTTGTTTATGTGTTATTTTAATTTGGGGGTGGGGGGGGGGGTCATTTTTTGTCATTGTTGTTTTTGTTAATGTTGTTGTTGCTGTTATTGTTTTTCCTGACTATTTCCCTTTTTCGCACTTAACCCTCCCTCCCTCCCCTCTCTCTCTCTCTCTCTCTCTCTCTCTCTCTCTCTCTCTTCCTCCCCCCCCCCTCTCTCTCTCTCTCTCTCTCTCTCTCTCTCTCTCCACCTCTTGTATCCCATTAAAAATTGTACACAGCAGATTCCAGGTTGGTTCAAAACCTGCCATACTCCGGAGAAACACTTTTTCATTTTGGCCAAAAAATTGTAACTTCAAATACGAATTTATTTAATTTTTTTCCTCGGCTTGTCAAAAAGTATCGCTTCTAACCCTTTTTTAAAGTCAGGTTAAAGAAGTTTTGGTAAATTAAATTTTTTTGGTAAATTTGGTAAACTTTAAATCGATCAATATTTGAAGTAAAGATTTTCTTGACCAAATGGAAAAAAAAGTGTTTTTTTCAGACACGACAGAAAACCATAGAACACAAAACTCGAGTTGATTTGCCCCAAGGGAATATTTTCACCGCGCTTATGTAACTCGTCAACTGTGTTTCCTTGGCGGTTCGATAGTCTAGTGTGTTCATTCAATTTGGTTTGAATCACTTTTGATCTCACACATTGAACACATTGATTATTTCTTACGGTAAAATTAGCCTTATTTTCTTGATTTAAAAAAAAAAAGAGCTTTTATATTATACTAAAAAAATATATTTAAAAAATAGAGCATTTATCTAGCGCAATATCCACTAAACGTGCTCAAAGCGCTTTACAAAGGGTCCCTGTCCAACAGCAACTCCTAACATGTAGAACGAGACATGACGCCTGTTAGGCGACATTACAATTTTTTTCCGACAAAGACAACGCTGTTAACGGCCAGGTACAAATTTTACACATGAGTACGGTGAGAGAATATGAGTAAAGAGCCTTATCCAAGGACTCAACTATGCGCCGAGCGAGGCTCGAACCCAGGACCTTCCAATCCGAAAGCGAGTGTCATACCACAAGACCACATAGCCTGCAATAATAGTAGTATTAAACTACACGTGTCACAAGACGTGACCCACTCCGGTAAGGTTCTATTTCATTTCTTTTTCTTTTTTCGA
>NC_088360.1:12208457-12210957 GCF_034508935.2 Berghia stephanieae | reverse complement strand
GATAGATAATATTTTAAGGCCGACTTTTATAAATTGTCGCATACTGACTAAACATCTGTTTAAAAAAAAAAAACAGCTAAGTAGAAAGAAATACTTTTCTGCCGTAATCTGGAAAAATACTTAATTGAAATTTTGGCTAGAATCGTCATTCAAATATTGCTCGATCGATTGAAATAACTGAATCTTATCCTGTCAAAAACTCTCAAACCTGAGACTTATGGAAGTGGTAGTAGCAACAGCAACAGTAGTAGATGTCCTTGTGGTCCCAGGTTTGAAAGGTTTTGACAAGATGAGGGTCACGTTTATCGATTGGTATTTAAAGGACGAGTTATATGGCCAACATTTTAACTCTCTCAATCCTTGAGATTTTTGCTACTTTTCAAAATTAGAAAAAAATTGTATTAAAAATGAGCATGTACATAAACAAGTTTTATTCAACTATCATTAACATGTAAAAACTAAAAACATTAGCTTTGCTACTACGCCTATAATTTGTCTCAGAAAAATGTAATAAATAGGCATGGGGTAAAAGTAACCCGGGTAAACAACGGATATAGTGGGTGTTAGGGTTGAGTGAATTAAATCACTTCGTGTTGTTTTCTTATTAAATTCTTGACAGGTTTAATTTTGATATTGATGGCTTAAGAGCACACCCAGCTTGGTAAAATGTATCAAACTCACGGCATCGAAGAAGTCACAGATTTGAGGCTCTTCATGTCACCTAGTCAGGGGTCTTCTTAATGAACCAAAAAGTGTCTAAGTACAGGTTGTCTGGCAAAATTGTTTGGGTTTTTTTAAAACGTGTTTTGTTGGTGCACTGAGTGTAAGGAGAGTGGCAGTAAATAATATATTCTTTTGTTCCAATTCAAACCTTGTTCTGTCATAATATGAAAGCCTTGAGTCAATTGAAATTCTTGTTTGCTAAAGGAACGTTTTGACGCGACACTCATAAGTTTGCTGTAAAGATATTTACGATTGCTGAATCATTTTGCTCTGAAATATTTTTTTCTTTTAAAAAAGTTTCATATTTCAAAGCAATAAAGTGTGTGTGTGTGGGGGGGGGGGGGGGGAGTTGAATCCTGAGAATGATAAAATGCGTGGTTTAATTAAGATTTGTGTTAAAATTGACTGACCAAATTAAATACTCGAACATGTTAGCAAGAGGCTTTTTTCTTAGGCTTTCTAAAAGCTTAAAACATTGCATGCAGAGATATACGTTGAGCTCGGTGTAGATCTAACTGCATTCCTCGAAAAAGTGAATCATAATAAATATTATTTTGATTTTATTCAGTATTTCGTATTGATGAATTATCAGATGTTTGAAAAGTAACACGATTGATAATTTGAAGAAACATCTCGACACTTCAGAAGCGTGATGGATGGTTCGTAAACATTTTTTGCTAATTCATTACGCAGTTCCTATATTGCGCTACATAAAAGCTCAAACGCAAGCTTGATTGGAAAAAAATTATTAAGAAGAAGAAAAAAGACAAATTTGCTATTGAATGATTTATGTATCTAGACGTCTATACGTATATACGCAATTTTCCGGTTTGAGAATTTTTGACAAGATGAGAGTCATTTTAGTAAATCGATATCTGAAGGACGAGTTTTCTATCAATTTTTAATACGTGTTTTTACAGAGTACAAATTGTGAGTTCTAAAATATAATGGGAAAGCTCTCTTGTTCTTAAAAGCTTCCATGATATGCCAAAATTTGCATATTTATTTGGTTTCTTTATACATCCAACAACCCTTAATTTATCACGTCGTCAATTAACCTTGTTCATGTATGTACTGCCATACATACTTTGAAGTGCTATAAAATATTATAATATGAAATTCCCTTTATCATTTTCTTTTACTTTCACCGTTTCTGTCGTACTATGAAAAAAAAAACCGAAAGAAACAAGTTTTTAAAATTTTGGGCAGAAAACTCGTCCTTCAAATATCAATTGATTAAAATGACCTTCTTCTTGTCAAAAACTCTCAAACCCTCATCTTGTCAAAAACTCTGAAACCTGGGACTTCAAGAAGAATTTTTAACAAGGAGAGGGGTCATTTTAACTAATCGATATTTAAAGGCCGGGTTTTCTGGCCAAAATTTTTATAACGTGTTTTTGTTTTTGATTTTTCAGAGTACGGCAATATTTAAATCGGTGTTTGCTTTCAAATCCAATTTTATCATTGACGACCTACGATTCCTTTGAACGCTTGCATTGTGACTATTGGAATCTAACGGGCGAAATCTTTTGATCTTTCACTTCGTATTATACTCATTTCTTATTTAGATATCGCGGATTAAGGGGAGAGAAGCGTGAAAAGTGGAGTATGGGGAAAGGGGTACGGTGTTATTTTGTATTTCAACAGTTTCCCACTTAAAAGTGCCGTTATTCCAAGGCTAGTATTAAATGAGGTACTCTGACGCACTCTGACAAAATGCTTTTATATTTTGACTTAACTTTATTTTCTCTATAAACAACAAACCGAAAGGCTATGA
>NC_088360.1:12204903-12208360 GCF_034508935.2 Berghia stephanieae | reverse complement strand
TGCATCAAGTCGAAAAACGGGCGTGGCCTATAATTTATTATCGGTGTGGGATTATTATTTTTTAAATGTACTAACAAATTCATTATCACAAAGACATATCAATAAACTAAACTGTCAGATAATATCTATCCTAAAGTGTGAGCTTGTCTTGTCGTCACCTAACAAAACGCATTTAAAATTCAATGTTAGCCACAAACGTTGACCTCAAATACCGACAGATAAGTCTACCGCCTTGGAATCTGAGACTTTCAAAAGCTAGAACATTTATATAGGGCAAGATCCTTTACACGTGCTCAAAGCACTTAACAGGGGTCCATAGTCAATAGCAACACGAAAATAGCATTAGAAAATGACACAAAGGTCTTTGTTAACGTTATCGAATTATCCCCTGTTGACACGATTTGCTGTCGTTGTCGTTGGAAATAAGGCATCGTTGTCTTTTTTGCGTTCATCATTTATTTCATAACGCTGGGTTTTATTTCACACCATCCTGACATCACATGGTTTGCTGGGTTTTTTGGGTTTTTTTGTGTGTTTTTTGTTTTGTTTTTGTTTGTTTTTTTGTTTTGTTTTTTAATACTGTTTTTTGTTTGCTTTTTTTTGAATAATAATGATGATGATGATGATGATGATGATGATGATGAAGAGATGATGATGATATGATAATGATGACGATGATGATGATGATGAGATTATGATGATGAGATGGTGATGATTGAATGATAATAATAATAAATAATAATAATAAAATAAATAATAATAATAATATAATATAAATAACAATGATAATAACAACAACAACAATAATAATAATGGTAATAATAATAATAATAATAATAATAATAATAATAATAATAATAATAATATAATAATAATAATAATAATAATAATAATAATAAATAATAATAATAATATAATAATAATAATATAATATAATAATAATAATAATAATAATAATATAATAATAATGATAATAATAATAATAATAATAATAATAATAATAATAATAAAATAAAATAATAATAATAATAATAATAATAATAAATTTACACACACACACACATACACACACACTCACCACACACACACACACACCATAGGTTAAGGTGGGCGGGGGAATTCCACTCCGGGGGTAATTTCACACCCACATTCATTAGATCTAGCTCTTCGCAGAAAGAAAACGGGAAAACGACTTGGAAACTCTTCAAATTTTTAACTGCCTATGATGTCTATTTCCTGTTTGAACACATGAGGCAGCTAATATTTTACAAGTGTTTACAAGCCCGTTGACGGTAAGTGCAACACTCATTGTTTTCAAATATGGAAAAATGCTGTTAAATGTTGATTAACTTTCAAGCCCGAGCTCGAAATGCTTTAGCATTCATCTGATAGGCAACATTTGCCCACAAATCTGTTCTAGGGGCCTCAAGTAAGATGCTGTGCCTATTTTAGATTAATAAAGGTAGGGAAAATCCATACCCCTCGGGTATGGAATTTCCTGTGTCTGTCTTGGGCGAAAGTTTTTGATCAGAATCCTATGTCAATGGTTTTATTTTACTAAGGGAGTCTTAGATATCATGTCAAGTAAATAGTTACAAGTAAAGAGTTACACATACTCAAAGAAGCTGTACGGCAGTGAGGACGACCTCAGGACCACTGTGGGCTTCATTCACCAGACCGGACTGACCATGTGACGTGACGGGAACGAAGAAGAAGAAGAAGAAGAAGAAGAAGAAGAAGAAGAAGAAGAAGAAGAAGAAGAAGTAAATAGTTATATATCCTTAGCATGTTTTTTTGTATTGGGCCAATTCCACATTAAGCAGTGTGGAATTGTCCCAACATAGTTTACTATTGTTTTTCTTTGAAAATCACATCACCAAAAAGACTTAGAAGTGTGTAGATTATTAATATTGTTTGAATAATAAGCCTGATTGTGGGCCTGCATGGTGTTACTTCTGAATGCCGATGCCTTAGAGCTGGATCTAGAAGGTATTTCTGTTCATGTTTTTCTCCATTTTCTATAGAGATTGGCTAATCATGGCGAGGAACTACATGAGAAATATGATGATGTATGAAGGGCAAAGGAAAAGTGAAGGGCAATTGCTTATTGCTACCCTTTGAATAGGACGCTAGTCTATCGCAAAGCTCTTTCCGCCAGATCTAACAGACCCAGCTACCCAATCACTGCTAAGATGACTGCGCGGGGGGGGGGGGGGGGGGGGGGGGGGGGATCTCGATTGCACCCTGGACCGATCTTGGTCCCTTTGATTGTGAAGCGAGTGCTCTACCAACTGAGCTATCAGGATCCCCACCCAGCATAGGCCTCGGGCTATTGGTCTCATATCATATTCTACAAAGATCGTTGTTGTGTTCGTTACAGACGTAATTTCTTGTTCCTGGTTGTTTCATTCTCGTTTTGCATGTTTGTCATGATAGATGTGAAATGGTGAATATGCGAATAAAGATGAAAATTGTAATTTATGAAGAGTTGTTCTTTTTTAAAGATGTTATTTGTACATAATCTAATTGTGAATGGATGTGGGATATTTATATTGTTTGTGTGATAATCTCATCAATAGAAACTTTCTGACAACCAATATATATATATCAGGTGGTCACAACATTAACGCGCCGCTCTTTGTCGGTTTGTATCTCACTCTAAGACTCTTCACGGATTTCTTTCAAATTCAAAACACAAATGAGCAAAACCTTATACGTAGACTGTAAAATATTTATGAATATGAATTGAGAATATATATATATATATATAATATATATATATATATAATATATATATATATATATATATATATATATATATATATATCAAAATAGACGTATGATAAACAATAAAAGGGATCCTTTTTCACATCGATTTTAAGAAATGTCTTCAGTTTGTCCAAAATTGGTTGGCCTGACTGGATCTAACGAGAATCTGATATTGAATTAATATTATTATCGTAACGTTTTGTTTCCTATTCATAGTCAATATTGAAATCCCAAGTCTCGTTCATTTAAATCTGGTAGAAGAGAAATGTCCCTTGTCCCTTATTCCGGTTCGAGAGCCGCTTATTGAATTACGGAGCGTGCACCCCCTGAGGGCTCATTGATGAAGCTTATTGACGGAACGCACCACCAGACAGAATATGTTGTTAATGGTCTCCTTGGTACATTTTTTATCACAAGAGTGTATTTGAGAAAGGGGGTGGAGGTGTTAGCGTGGAACAGCAGTGCGGTTTTTGCATCACACCCGAGGTTCTGGGTTCACGTCTCACCCGCTGCGCTGTGTGATCTTCAGCAGTTAAGTCGCTAAATAAAATTAAATAGTCCCGCATAGACATGCTTTTTCAAAAGAAATAAATAATGTAGAGCGGTAGATGAATTCTACGGGGGATACTGGAAAGTTGTTTCATGTCTTTATTTTTTTTTTGGTACAAAGTAAAGATGATTTGAGCGT
>NC_088360.1:12197403-12199903 GCF_034508935.2 Berghia stephanieae | reverse complement strand
GAAAATGGATGTTTTTGGGAACTTTTTTTGTTACCTTTTTGAGTGATAATTTTTGTGGTTTGGTTGTGTCGTTTACAAATATATCCTTTATATCTGGTTCATCCAAAACAACATAAATCTATCACATGCTTTTAAAAATAATTCATTGATATTGAGATAGGGAAGGATTTTTTCACCGGCAATATATCGTGATTTTCAAAAATTCGATTAATTACTATTATCTTCCAGCAATATATCGTGATTTTTAAGAATTTGATTAATTATTTTTATACTTTATACGGGTTCAAGAAAATTGTATTTGATATTAATAATATAATTAATATATATTAATTAATGATAACGATGATGATGATAATGATGATGATAATAATAATATTAATAAAAGCAATTATAATGATGATAATGATGATGATGATGATGATGATGATGATGATGATGATGATGATGATGATGATGATGATGATAATAATAATAACAATAATAATAATAATAATAATAATAATAATAATAATAATAATAATAATAATAATAATAATAATGATAATGATAATGATGATAATAAATTGCACTTATTATAGCGCTTTACCCCGTCTAAAAAGGCACCAAGCGCTTTACCTTGACATTGATTGAAATAGACAAATACACAAACAGATCATCAATTAATTTTATTTGAAACAAGTGGGTTTTTAGTTGATTTTTTTTTTTAATCGAAGGGATGAGAATAACCTAAGGCATGTTGGTATTCCGTGGAGCTGCCATTTCCCGCGATATTACAGGCGCCGAATTTGGTTGAATATCATCGTAAGTAGCCAGCACCTACTCGGTATTCATGAATACTACTGGACAAAAGAGAAAATGAGACAAAGAAAGCTCAAAATTAAATTTTCCTCTGATTTTTTTTAAAGAGCAATCATTTTGAAAATTGCTACTAGCTATGATATAGTATAAAAACAATCCATTTATGCAAGTACAAACCAAATTAGTGACTAACTTTTACGCTATCATCCCCTTCGTGGATCCACAATCGATCAAACCATGAATTTCATTTTATCTTTAAAAAGGTAAACGGTTATCTAGATTATATACTATTGTTACATTGCTTATCTGGAACATGACGTAGACTAAATAGAAATCATCCCCTTCTCTTGTATACTGACAAAGGAACTTTCAAAATAATTTTTCTCCAGAAACTTTTAACGTTATTTATCGATAGAGTATGATATATCCCAACTTTTACAAACTTTAAAATTTTGTAAACTGAGTCTTTTCAAGAAGTCTTTGGTTTAAGACTTTTTACAATTCGGGATCATCTTAATCTGATAAATTATGAGATAACGCTTGTCTGGCCAAAAAGAAAAAAAGGTGTTTTGCCAGTGCACAGAAACCTTAGTTTGAGTGGATTTAAATGAAGTCAACTTGGGCGAAGATAACTTTTTTAAAAATAGTCTTTTAAGTATTTCTCCTATTCTTTCAATTATCCGGGCAGATGAAAAATGAGCTATTTGTCTCGCTCACAATCTTCTTCTTATCTCCCCTATTTGCTCCTTATTTTAGAATTCATCGACCGCCTATGTGCCGTTCTACGGGAAAACACTTTTTTCAGTTTGGTCAGAAATCTTGCACTTCATATATCGACCGATTAATAATGACTTATGATTATCAAAACGTCGTAAACGTAGGACTTCAAGAGTGTCATTTAAAAAACATTTTGACAAGTGGAGGATCATTGAAATCGACCGATATCTGAAAGATATGTTTTCTCGTCAAAAGGTTCGTTAAAATTGTGTTTGGTCAGAATACAAGTGCTTTGTCTGGTCTTGTCAAGAAAATTGGGTTCATCTTCTCACAAATCATGGTACCCTTCACTAAGTATTAGCCGCCATTACTACTTTGTTATTCTCCCTCCTGGCTATCTCACTCCGTCGTCTAGTCTAGAAGATTTGAGTCTGTCACAATACTTGTCGTCGGTCCCTGTGGCGCATTAAAATTTTGTAGGGTGCATGCAGTACTGCGCGAACGGCTTGTGTTCGATTTTCCAATGTGTTTGTTGTGTGTGTGTGTGTGTGCGCACGTGTGTTTGTGTGTTTGTGTATGTGTGTGTGTGTGTGTGTGTGTGTGTGTCTAAATCATAGCTGGCGGGATTTCAGATTCCTGTCCATAGATTTGCAAGGAATTTTCAACAGAAACGGTTTACAAAAAAAAATCGAAACTTTCATTTAACGCTGTTGTGTTTTGTTGATGCTAGGACTTTTAATATAAACTATCTACATTTCGTATTTATTTATTTCTTCATTGTACTTTTGTAACTTTTGGACACGAATGACGATCATTTTTCTTGTTTGCTTCAATTCGTGTATGTCAGGGGAACGCCATACCAAATGACCAGAAAACATGTGAGTGAGTAGCTGTGATTTCACGGAAAATGGTTTACAGAAGGCTCTAGTGTCGTGTAAAAGTAGCACGAAAATGTTACCTTCCCTTTGACGATTTAAAAGAAGTG
>NC_088360.1:12174903-12187403 GCF_034508935.2 Berghia stephanieae | reverse complement strand
TAAAAGTTCAAGGTACATAGTTATACTTCCGGATGACAATGTTGTGAGCTTCTTAGCCAAGCGCATACTATCTATAGCATCGGCGTGTTGTGTGAACACGTCTCTTCTTTTGCCAATAGCAGTTGTTGTTGTTGTTGTTGTTGTTGTTGTTGTTGTTGTTGTTGTTGTTGTTGTTGTTGTTTGCGGTATTGAATGCATAAAACTCATGTTTTTGTAGAGAATTTAGTAAGATGCTTTAGAATAATGATGTTAATAATGGTGATAGTAATAAATAATAATAATGATAATAGTAAAGCAAAATAATGATAAGAATAATAATTATGATCATGATGAAGTTGATGATAATAATGTTGATAATTAATAATAATAATAATAATAATAATAATAATAATAATAATAATAATAATAATAATAATAATAATAATAATAGTAATAATAGTAATAATAATAATAATTATTATTATTATTATTATTATTATTATTATTATTATTATTATTATTATTATTATTATTATTATTATTATTATTATTATTGTTATTATTATGAAAGTCTAGTACCTATATTTTTATAGCACAAATTCCGCAAACATGTAATAAATCTTTTATTCTACCTCTCAATCGATTCCTATTTCGTCGTCTTTGAATAAAAGACATCTTCAAAAACACGTAAACGATACTTCTTTTTCAAGATTCAAAAGATTTCAAAATATTTCAAAAGTTTATTTTTAGTCAATTGCCAATATAACTCATACAATAATATAATATTTCCAATTAGATAAAAATCAGATAAATCAGATAAAAGAATCAGATTTTAAAAAGTAAAATTCACATTTGATAATCGGACGTCACAAACTATTATTGTAAACATGGTGTCATTACGTACGCGCTACGATTTAGGGAGAAGAGTATAATAATGTACGATTCTTTCATTTCTTTGTATTTACTAAACGAGTTATTTCTATCGTACCCAATAACACTTCGAGCTTTCACTCCCTCCCTTTGGAAAACTCTAACTTTTCCTTGTAAATATGTAAGCGTTGAATAATGCTAGAATGCGTTGAATTTTTAAAAAAATATTCACGCTCATTTTCTTTGTTTAAAATAATGTGCGTAAGACTAGCAGATTGACAATTAAAAATAATCTATTATTTGGTTCGGATGAATACAAATCCGTTTTTCTTTTTCGGGTCGAATTGTAATTCAAGTAGATGGAGAATTGTTGCAAACGAAGTACTTCTACCAACGATGGTTTCATTTCTCATTTTTGGTACTAATACCACACAAATGCACACGAAATGTCTAAGAATCTTACTTGGATGGGTGGAATAATGATTTACGATTCTTTCCTCTCTTTGTATTTATTAAACAAGTTAGGAACAAGTTATTGTTATCGTGCCCAATAACACAGCGATCTTGCTAGTAGAGTCGTTCCGTCGCCTTTCGAGAAAAAGGGAAATAATCTGTCCAAAACAAGCACCATAAATAATACCGTTTTCAAAAAGCAATGTCGCAAAATCTTAAGACATAGTGATAGGTTTGGGTTGTCAATTGACTTTTCCCCGGCAAGAAATATTATCCATGTTCTAGTGGTGTTAAATATGTAATATATTTTTCCCCTACCGACCACATTCTTTTCAATCGCTCCCCTACCGCCCAAAGCCCGATCCCATACCGACCACCCGATCTTACCACTAACAGAACATTTTTATGATGTATGCAATTAGATATACAGCTCAAATGAATAACAAGAAAGGCTGTACTGTAAATATCATCGTAAGTATACAGTAATTAAGACTATCATTTATTCATTAAAAAAAAAAAAAGCTTAAAATTCTCGTTCGAGGCTCTTTACAATGGCTACCTCCCAAGGAAACATTAATATAGTAACAATGAAGAGGACAAGACATGACATGCAGAATTTTTTAAAAAACAAATATTAAATTGAAACAAATATCATCGAGCCCTTCCTCGTCAAGGGCTTCAATCGTAACACGCTGGCTGCCTGATCATTGTTTTTTTTTTTTTTTTTTTTTTTTTTCTTTTTATTAAACAGCGCTTGCATCGGCCACAACTAATTCGGCCATTGTATTCTCTGTTGCTGAAGCAATCTGATGAACATGACGAACCACCGTCCAGAATAACCTCTGTATGAGTCTCTGGCTAGTTTCGCCGAGGATGATTTATGTCTTTCTCTTTTATTTTGTTTGTTGCCCTTCCCTCTCCCTTTCTGCTTCAGTGCCAATCTATCTGCTTCATGTTTCCCCTCTCCTGACGTTTCCTTTCCTGCTCAGTCTTCTTTGTAGCCTCTTTTCTGCCTTCCTAATAGCAGCAACTGTTAAACGACAAACTATTTAGCAACTATTTACACATCTAGGTCGAGGAAATAAAAAAAAAAAAACAACATAAAAAAACGTTTTAAGGCGTTTGGTAGGGTATTTTAAAGACCCATTAAAAGTGTTTGGTCGGTAGGGGACGGGACATGCGAAAATGCCCTTCCCTCACCGACAAATCTGTTTTCAAGGCACAGTGGAGATTCAACACCGATTTGACATTAGTAATGACTAAATTTAGATCCCAGGAGGCAGTTTTAAGGCACTCAATGTATTTCTATTTTTAGAAAAGTTACATTCGGCTTATTTGTCAGTCAGGACGGACGACGTGCAACCCGTAAGACAAGAAACATGTTCATCTTACCTGAACAAAAGTTGTCAATTTGAGTGAGTTTTCGCTACAACTTGTTATTTTGACAGTTTATAGTGGAGGAAGCAGTCTTCGTAAATGATGTAATCGGGTTATTACAACTAAAGTCATTCAATTAAAGACGATACAAAACAAAAACTCTCTATTTGGTCGGTCGGGGAAATGGTCGGTAAGGGAAGGGACGACTCTATGTATTATTTGCACGGTAAAAATATAACGAGTTTAATAAATACAAAGAAATGAAAGAATACGTTTATTCCACCCCTCCAAGTAAGATTATTAGATACGTTTTAACCAAATGGTATTGTATTATTACTTCCTTTCACCATGATTTGTATCTTTCTCCTTCTGCTTGAATTACAATTTGACGCAAAACTAAATACGTTGGATTTGTATTCATGCGCACCAAAAGGTTATTTTAATTACCAATCAGCTCCCTTTCACACCTAATTTCACACCAATAAAATGTGCTAAAATATTCTGCAATCGTTTAATAAAATTTTTATTCAACGCGTTCAAAGCATTATTCAACGATGACGTATTCACTAGGATATGATAGGATTTTCCATTGAGAGGGGTGGAATAAAACATATTCTTTCATTTCTTTATAATTATTAAACTCATTATTTTTTTTTATCGTCCCATGACACGTACTCGCAAGCTCGTAGTGTTATTTGGACGTTAAAAATAGCCCGTTTAATAAATACAAAGAAATGAACGACTTGACTTACTTGACTTAGATGCCTTTCGCGTCTCAACCGAAAGATCGGGTCGCCTTGGCTGTTTCCAGTATTTCCTGTGTGAGGTGTCTCCAATATTGCCGGTCCTCTGCTAGGGTTCTCAGATTTTCAAGGTCCCCTGCTGTTATGAGACTAATGCTTTGTCCAAGTGTTGTGAGGTTTTTGTTTAGGATCACAGGGAGTGTTGTGATCGGTCTTCCTCTGAAAAGGTTCCCGTGTTTTTGGAAGTATCCCGACATGGCTTGGTTAGCTGGTATGTTTTTGTCCCTTCGTAGTATGTGACCGAAAAGTTGCCATCGTTGTTGTAAAATGTCAAGGGAGATTGGTCTTTCTTTTGTGATCTTATAGAGTGATTCATTTGAGATCTTTTTTGGGTATTTGATGTCCAGTACCCTTCTTAGCTGTGTGCGATGGAAGGCATCCAGATGTTCTTCTTCGGATTTTGTCAACGCCCAAGTGCCGCAGTTATACAGAAGTACCGGTTTTACAAGAGCACGGTACAGTTTCAGTTTGGTTTTTCTCTTTATTTTGTCACCTCTAATCCATACATTGGTGAGTTTACTGAGTGCGGCGTTTGATAGCTGTTTTCTTCTTTGTACATCCTCGGTGTCTCCAATTAGTGAGCCGACTTTCTTTGTTCTTTTCCATTCCTCTTTGTTCCTCGATATTGTTGTAAATTCGGTTTTATTGGCATTGACTTGGAGGTTATATTTCATGAGGGTATTTTGTATGATGTCTATATTTGCTGGTGTTGATCCAATAAAATCGACATCATCTGCATAGGCGATTTCTCTAGGGATTGCATTCTCAATATGAGTCGTTGGTTTTGGAATGACTTTTCGAACTTCTTTCAGAGCGTGTTCTAAGTATATTGTGAACAGAATCGGGCTCAGACTATCTCCTTGGGGGGTCCCGATGTTACTTTCGAACTGCGTCTGTTTTGTGGCCCCGTATATCCTTGGTTGTATCTTTGTGTTGCTGAGGAGATATCGGATTATTCGGAGCTCGTCTTCGTCAACTATGTCTGTTAATATCTCCAAAAGTTTTCCTCTGTCGATCGTATCAAAGGCTGCGGACATATCGATTCCGGTTATTGTTATGGATATGTTTTCTTTGAGTGCCTTTGCTGCCAACCATTTATGTGTCCATACAACGTCCGATGTGCTTCGGTCTTGGCGAAACCCGCTTTGGCTATGTGATAGATATTTTTCTATTTTCGGTCTAATTCTGTTGAAGACAATAGTTGACAGTGTTTTTCTTATGGTATTCAGTAATGTTATTGGGCGCAGGTTGTTTACGGGTCCTTTCGTTTTTCCTGGTTTTTGTATTGTAATTAGGACACCGCTGTTTATGTCCCAGTCTTTGTGTGTTGAGAATGTTTTGTTCATTATGTTTGCAATGCTCAAATCCAAGGAGAGGGTACCGCATTTCAGCAATTCAGCGGGAATTTCATCTTCGCCTGGGGATCTGTTATTGTTTAGGCACTTTATGCTATTTCTAACTTCAGTTGTTGTGATGCGGTTGTTTAGGTCTCTAGGGTTTCCTGAGAAGGGCGATATTTGTGAGACTTGTTTGTGAAATTTCTGCTGGAAGTGGTCAGTTACAATGTCAAGGATATCGTTGGGATTTGTTGTCTGTTTGCCAAATTTATCCTGTAGTTTTGGGTTCTCGAATGGTTTTCGGTTCAGAGTTCAGTTCACCTCACTATGGTGGTGGATTTCTCATAAATAAAAACTGCAGGGATTTGACTAGTGACGAATGGAATGTTTCGGACAGAATATGTGTTCTTGAGCTTAAGTGTAAGATCAATTCAAGGAACCAGAATAACGATAACAAAGACGATCACGGTAAGAAGACGTTCACTATCTCAATCGTAAATGTTTACGCACCAACAAGTCAACGCGCAAAACAATACCCAGAGGAAACTGATAAATTTTACAAAGACCTAGACGATACACTGAACAAAATAGGAAACAAATCAATATTAATAATTGCTGGAGATTTTAATGCCAAAGTAGGAAAACGTCTCGACAGTGACACACTATGTTTAGGATCATACTCAAAAGGAAAACGTAACGATAACGGAGAAAAATTAGTCCAGTTCTGTGAACAGAGAAAACTTTACATAACAAACAGTGCTTTCAACCACCCATAAAGACACCAGACAACATGGGTAGGACAAAGGAAAGACCAAACCCAAGACAAAATGATAACAATACACAACCAAATAGACTATATCATATGTCGACACCGCCATAAACACTACTCAACCAACTCACGATCATACGGTGGTACACTGCTAACATCCGATCACAAACTTGTAAAAACGAATTTCAACATAAATGTGTACAGACAACGAAGACAGAAAGGTAAAACGGCAGTCAAAATAAACACGGCAAAAATAGTAAATGAGCGAGAATGTCGCATTCATTACCAATATGAACTTAACTCAAGTCTATGGAAAATAAAGCAAAACAGTAATCCAAACAATGAATGGAAAGAGACGCAAGCGGCAATGAAATATGCGGGGGAAGAAAGTGCAGGCTCTATTAATACAACTAAGAACAAACCAAATCGAACGCCTAACATCGCTATTAACGAACTATCGCGGCAACAAAAAGAACTTAGGATCAGGATACAGAACACGAAAGACTCGGAAGAAATAATAAACCTGAAAACGGAACGAAACAAAATACTGCATTCAATTCGATCACTTACAATAAAACACAGAAACGAGGAATTAGACAAAAAAGTGGAAGACATAGAAAATTCCAAAAATAACGCATCGTCTATGTTCAAAGCGACGAAATCTCTGAACCGAAAACCATTCGAGAAATGAACGAATGTTTTACTATGTCTTGCATTGGAAGAAAAAAAGCACCCAAATTGGTATTTGACATCATTTCATTTCTAGGTTCACTCTTCTAGATCCCATTAATCCGACATTACGCCACTTCAAGACGATGAGGCACAAACATGATTTAGATATGATTTAATGCGGCCATGTTATCTTGTGGTATGCATCTCGCCTTCGAATCGGAAGGTCCTGGGCTCGAATCCTACGCTGAGCGGCGCATATTTGAGTCCTTGGAAATGGCTCTTAACTCATATTTTCTCTCCGTACTCTGGTGTACAATGAGCACTTGGCCATTAACACCGGGAAAAAAGATTGTAATATCTCCTGACAGGCGTCATGTCTCTTCCTACATGTTAAGTGTTGCTGTAGGCTCGAGAACCCTTGTAAAGCGCTTTGGGCACATTTAGTGGATATTGTTGTATATAAACGCTCTAGTTTGTTTTTTTTTAGGTATTTTTTTCTTTTTATAGATCTAAAGTACTTTCAAACTGTCATCATGGACGCCTCTGCTGACGTCAAAAGGAAGTGTATACCAGACATTAGAGGCGATGTGTGAAAATAACATAACAACATATTAATACGTTTTGAAAATATCAGCCGATAAAATTTAATGTGGACCACTTTAAAACAAAAGAAAGATTTGCCTTCAATTCTAAACGTTTTTGTTGATTTAAGAAAATACCCCCCAAAAAATGACTCCCCCCCCCCCCCCCCCCCCTCCTTTTTCATAATGTGAAGGCAAAATTAAGCTAAAGCCTACGTTGGCTGTCAATTTATTATTAAGTGTTTTTTAAAAATTGTTTTTACAATTGTTTTTACAATTTCTAAAACTCTTTACAAATGTATTCCGGAGAAGGGTGGGGGGGGGGGGGGTCCTCAATATCACCATACAACTGAAAAAAAGTATTATTGATGCTACGCACTTATCCAAAATACTCACAATCCCCGCCAGCCGGATGTTACGTACCAACACATAAAACAATGCGTGACCTTGAAATCGTCTGATTGATACAATTTAGTGAGAACTACTCATAAAAAGGCTAGCTAAAAACAATAACGAGGAGCTTGAGTGACGTCAATTTCGTTCCATCTATTCTTTTTACTGTAAATTTAATTTTGGCGCATCTAAATCACCCTGACTGGTTGATGGTGACGGGTCACATTTAGAACTCATTGTCTCAAAAGTTGAGATGCCAAATGTCCGGTTTCTCCGGCTTTTTTTCACATCTTAGGTCACACCTCAGCAGCTTTTCCTGTTTCCAAGCAGAAGACAACTGAAATCCCTTCTCAAGACAGAAATAAATATAAACTTGAGCATTTATATAGAGCAATGTCCACTAAACGTGCTCGAACCTCTTTACATCGGGTCCCTGACCAACAGCAACACGTAACATATAGAAGGAGACATGAAGCCTGTTATGCGATATTACCATTTTTTTCCAATAGAGACAACGCTGTTAATGCCCAGGTACTCATTTTACTCCTGAGTACGGTGAGAGAATGTGAGTAAAGAGACTTTTCCAGGGACTCAACAATGAGCCGAGCGAGGTTCGAACCCAGGAACTTCTGATCCGAAAGCGAGTGTCATACCACAAGACCCATAACCGCACATTGGAATTGATGCAACAAAGGCCTCGTACAATTGAAAAGGAAAGCAAAAAGGCGGCTATGTGATCTTGTGGTATGACACGATATGTAATATCGCCTAACAGGCGTCATGTCACGCCTTAACTGTTAAATGTTGCTGTTGGCCAGGGACCCCTTGTAAAGCGCTTTGAGCACGTTTAGTGGATATTGCGCTATATAATAGCTCGTATTAACGTCTATAATTTGAAGTCCTTCGCATCAGTCTGGTATTATGCCTAGTACTGATTCATATCCAATTTTTGATATGAAATTTTTTATTATTAGCGTCAAATCCCAGTGCTTTTATTTCTTATTTAATGCGTTATTTGGTATCTATATCTCAGACTGTTTCAAATCCCGTTTTTGATTTTGTAATTTTCATTAGCGTCCGATCCCAGTGTTTCACAATTCATTTCTCCACCACTTATTGATTAATCTACGCTAGATAGTTCACTACCGCACTCTGGAAAAACACGTATTTTAAAATTTGGCCAGAAAACTCGTCCTTCAAATACAAATCGATTTAAATCACCCTCATCTTGGAAATAAAAACCCTCTCAAACCTGGGACAACGCGGGTCCCAGGTTTGAGAGTTTTTGCCAAGATGAGGGTCTTTTTGAATCAATAGATATTTGAAGAACGAGTTTTCTGGCTAAATTTTTAAAATATATATTTGCTGATTACGGCAGTTAACTGGTTAAAGATGTTCAATCGATTGAACAGACATGTAAATAGCATCAATCAACATGAAAGAGCGATATGATATAAAAAGAAACGTTTCGGGCTCCATCTTAGTTTAGCCAACAGCTAACTAGATTCTCAGCTGAAAAGAATTTAAATTGCTTTTATGTTTGTTTTTAAAAGAGTAAAAAGATTCACAGAAATACATGCACTCACACTGACAAACAAACACACTCTACAACGACAACAACAACAACAACAACAACAACGAGAGAGAGGGAGAGAGAGAGAGAGAGAGAGAGAGAGAGAGAGAGAGAGAAAGAGAGAAAGAAAGAAAGAAAGAAATATATATATATATATATATATATATATATATATATATATATATATATATATATATATATGTCCCATAAACCTATCTTTTGCTAAATTTATATGTTTGTTTATGTGTTATTCTAATTTGGGGGGGGGGGGGGGCATTTTTAGTCATTGTTGTTTTTGTTAATGTTGTTGTTGCTGTTGTTGTTTTTCCTCACTATTTCCCTTTTTCGCACTTAACCCTCCCTCCCTCCCCTCTCTCTCTCTCTCTCTCTCTCTCTCTCTCCCTCTCTCTCTCTCTCTCTTCTCTCTCTCTCTCTCCTCTCTCTTCTCTCTTTCTCCCCCTCTCTCTCTCTCTCTCTTTCTTTGTCTCTCTGTCTCTCTCTCTCTCTCTCTCTCTCTCTCTCTCTCTCTCTCTCTCTCTCCCTCTCTCTCTCCACCTCTTGTATACCATTAAAAATTGTACACAGGAGATTCCAGGTTGGTTCAAAACCTGCCATACTCCGGAGAAACACTTTTTCATTTTGGCCAAAAAATTGTAACGTCAAATACGAATTTATTTAATTTTTTTCCTCGGCTTGTCAAAAAGTATCGCTTCTAACCCTTTTTTAAAGTCGGGTTAAAGAAGTTTTGGTAAATTAAAATTTTTTGGTAAATTTGGTAAACTTTAAATCGATCAATATTTGAAGTAAAGATTTTCTTGACCAAATGGAAAAAAGTGTTTTTTTCAGACACGACAGAAAACCATAGAACACAAAACTCAAGTTGATTTGCCCCAAGGGAATATTTTCACCGCGCTTATGTAACTCGTCAACTGTGTTTCCTTGCCGGTTCGATAGTCTCGTGTGTTCATTCAATTCGGTTTGAATCACTTTTGATCTCACAAATTGAACACATTGATTATTTCTTACGGTAAAATTAGCCTTATTTTCTTGATTAAAAAAAAAAGAGCTTTTATATTATACTAAAAAAAATATATTTAAAAAATAGAGCATTTATTTAGCGCAATATCCACTAAACGTGCTCAAAGCGCTTTACAAAGGGTCCCTGTCCAACAGCAACTCCTAACATGTAGAATGAGACATGACGCCTGTTAGGCGACATTACAATTTTTTTCCGACAAAGACAACGCTGTTACCGACCAGGTACAAATTTTACACCTGAGTACGGTGGGAGAATATGAGTAAAGAGCCTTATCCAAGGACTCAACTATGCGCCGAGCGAGGCTCGAACCCATGACCTTCCAATCCGAAAGCGAGTGTCATACCACAAGACCACATAGCCTGCAATAATAGTAGTATTAAACTACACGTGTCACAAGACGTGACCCACTCCGGTAAGGTTCTATTTCATTTCTTTTTCTTTTTTTGAAAAAGACAAGACTGTTACCGACCATGTAGGTACTCCTTTTTACCTGAATGCGATGGGTAAATGTGAATGAAACGCCTTTTTCAAATATTCAACTTCGTTCCTCCCCCCCCCCCCCCCCCCCCCCGCCCCAAGCTCCACCCACCACTACCATGACCAAAGCGGGACTCAACCTCAAACCATGAGTCTACCAGTCCGAAGACGAGTGTCTTAACTCACTCAATCCTATAGATTTTTGCATGCTACTTTTCAAAATTGGAGAAAAAAAATGTACTAAAAATGAGCATGTACCGACATAGATAGTATTATTCAACTACCATTAACGTGTAACAACTAAATAACACTAGCTTTGATACTACGCCTATAATATGTTTCAAAAAAATGTAATAAATAGGCATGGGGTAAAAGCAATCTGGGTAAACAACTGATATAGTCGGTGTTAGGGTTGAGTGAGTTAATAAAGGCCGCAAAGCCTCATATTATATAGAATCGGTACTTCTATGCCGACGTTATAATATGAGTCGCCACTATATTCATTAAATCTAAAAGACACCCAGATACCCACTCAGTGTTGAATTTAAAAAGGAAAGAATAAACATACGCGGACGTATCTAATGAAATCTATAAATATTTGCAACGTCATTTGATTTTTTTCATGTTCTCTTAATTAAAACTTGAAGATTCTTATACGAATATTTTGAGCTGATGTGATCTTGGCTAAATTATTATTATTATTATCTTTATCATCATCATCATTATCATCATCATCATCATCATCATCATCATCATCATCATCATCATCATCATCATCATCATCATCATCATTATTATTATTATTATTATTATTATTATTATTATTATTATTATTATTATTATTATTATTATTATTATTATCATTATTATATTATCATTATTATTACTGTTGTTATGTTATTGTTTATTTTATTTTTTTGTTTTTTGTTTTTGTTTTTTTTGTTGTTGTTTGTTTTGATTTGTTTTGTCATTATTTTCATACCATCATTATTATCATTATTCATGTCGTGGCGGCCATCGTGGTTCTAAACAAAGAAAATTGGTACTTTTAATTCTTCATGCTGGATAGAACTTTTCATATGTCATGTGATCAGAATGTATAAAAGTCAAAACATGATCATATTTGTAATGTTTTTCTCCTCTGGATACACTTTTATGCTCGTCGGAGAAATATTTCATAAGGGCGTCCGCCATTGTTCCGATAGTTTAGAGCCAGTTGCTAAGTTACCATACGTCATTACGAGGGAAGTGACGTCATGACTGTTGAAGCCTATTTACGCGCACTTTTGATCAAGCCTCAAATCTGAATGATGCGCAGACTTATTATTATATAATACTAGAGGATTGTTCATAATATTGATCGTGACAATAATTAGGGTTGTACATAAGACCAAGCGAAAGTATTGCATTATGTATAATATATTATCTTTAAGCAAGCAGTTTGGAGTATTAAGATGAATATTCATGATACTGGGGTAAGGTAATATCCTTGATCAAGTATCCGCGGTGTAATTGATAATGCTTCGATCCAACGCATTGCCACCCGAGACACTGGGTTGGAGCGTCGCCTTTGCTTACTTAAATATAGTGTGCGCTTCGCTAAGAAACTCACACATTGCCATCCAAAAATATTACGGGAAAATACCCACAAAACTATGTGTAACCTTGAAAGTTATATTCTGGTTAATACAGTTTAGTGAGAATGGATAGCAAAAAACAATAACAAAGACCTGAGTGACGTCAACTTCGTTCTGTCTATAGCTGACACCCGAGACTAAAACCATAATATCTAGATAAGAAACTTAGGGCCTACTTCTGTTTTCGGGTTTTCAGTGTGAAGTCGGGTATCATTGTATGTGAGTATTGACGGTATGTGTTTAAGTATAATGCACAACATTTCTACCCGCCATATCTATCGTCCAAATACATAAGATTATTTGTAAACATAAAAGTTTATTATCTGTTTGAGAGAATGTATGAGAAGTAATCACCCAACTGAAAATAAAAAGCCACGACAACCTTACTCAAATTTAAGTTATAGAAAATATATTTTGTGAGCGAGAGGATGTTTACCGACTTGACACGACTTGATATAGACACGCATCGTGTGCTATTCAAACACTATTGGGACTCCAGGAGTCTCTATTTCAGTCTCGACTGACACAAGGATTTGTTTT
>NC_088360.1:12162403-12169903 GCF_034508935.2 Berghia stephanieae | reverse complement strand
CCTTTGAACGCTTGCATTGTGACTATTGGAATCTAGCGGGCGAAATCTTTTGATCTGTCACTTGGTATTATACTCATTTTTTATTTAGATATCGCGGATTAAGGGGAGAGGAAGCGTGAAAAGTGGAGTATGGGGAAAGGGGTGCGGTGTTATTTTGTATTTCAACAGTTTCCCACTTAAAAGTGCCGTTATTCCAAGGCTAGTATTAAATGAGGTACTCTGACGCACTCTGACAAAATGCTTTTATATTTTGACTTAACTTTATTTTCTCTATAAACAACAAACCGAAAGGCTATGATGACTTTTAATTTTCCAAAACAACGTCTCAAACACAAGTCTTCTTAAGATTTTAAAGTTTTAAGCTTTTTAACAAACTAGGGTCTAGACTTTATCGATATTTAATGTAAAAATTTTCTGGCAAAATTAATGAAAATCGGAGTTTTGTCCGTGTGAAGCATTAATATTGGATCTTGAATTCCCCAAGCAAAAAAAAAAAAAAAAAGACTTGTAGTGTTTGACGATCGATATGAATGAATTAACCTGTTAAGGTGTTTTGCCGATTTAACCCATTAATTGCAATGTTGATTTCTTCTTCTTCTTCTTCTTCTTCTTCTTCTTCTTCTTCTTCTTATTATTATTATTATTATTATTATTATTATTATTATTATTATTATTATTTATTATTATTATTATTATTCTATTTTATAATTATTTTTTATTTTGAATTATTATTATTATTCCGTCGCCCGCCCCATGATTGTCTTTTTTTAATCATGTGAGGGACCCGTATCTTTCTCAGCTCTTTTAGGGGTCGATACAGTTTAGTCTGCTGAGGTGTGATATCAGGGCAAAACTCCCCCCTTTCTGTTGCATACTCTGGGCAGGTCTGGAGTGAATGTCATATGAATTTGTTTCAAATCTTAGATTCTTTCAATATTGATATGTTATAACTGCAGGCCTAAACATTTTCACCAAGAGAGCAGTAACAGCGATGCGACTCGATCGGAAGGTTCATGGTTCGAAAGCGACGTATGGTTGAGATATTAGAAACGGCTCTTTACTCAAATTCTCTCACCGCACTCGGGTTGTAAAATGAGTTCCTGGCAGTTAACATCGTTGTCTCTGTCGGAAAAGATTGTAATATCGTCTAACAGGCGTCATGTCTCGTCCTACATGTTGTGTTGCTGTTGGCTGGGGACTCCTTGTAAAGCGCTTTTAGGACGTTAAATGGATGTACGCTATATAAATGCTCTTGGTTTTTTTCCCCCACAAAGCCCAAGTCCCATCTCTATTATTACTCTCTCAGTAAAAAAGGTTATACATTATCGTGTCAGATTATATATATTGTAAAACCGAAGTCCGCTGTGAAGGGTTAAATTAAAGTTGGTTGTTAGTTAACGGCCAACCACTTCACATTTTTACTTCTATATTTTTATGACCGTGTGCCCACTAGATTATTCAACTTAATCAAGCATAATAATTTGAAAAGTTTTACTCCTGCTGTGAATGGAACTGTTTTGTGTGTTTGTGTTGGACAAGACTGGTGTACCAGATCACCTTTTTTTCCTCATTCCGATAAGAAAACGTGTGTTAGATAATGTATCAATTGATTAAGATAGCCATTAGCTTGTCAAAACGGCCCCAAACGGGCACTCCTTTGAAATGTCACGTGGGAGACAATTTGATCAGTTGATGTCATTTGAATCGATCAAGACAAGAAGTAACGTTTTCTGACCAAAAGGGAAAAGTGATATTTTGTCGGTATGAATCGGGACAATTCTGCCGGTTTCTGGTAAAAAAAAAAAGAAAAAAATATACAAACTCGTATTTAAAATTGTGGCCAGAAATTCGTTCTTTAAAATTCGATCGATTAACCCAAAACTCTCAAACCTGAGACTTCAAAAATTGATAATCGAAAATAAATAAAACACCTTCCGTGGATCTGGTTTTAAAAAAAAAAAAAAGTAATATAATTTATGTTTTCATTGTTATGTTGTTGTTGACTGAAGAAGGGTTTTGACCCGAACCATTCTGTGTTTGGTATTCTGTTCTTTTTTTTTTTTAAAGCTGTTATAATATAATTTTTATTTTTATTTTTACTGTCCACAACTTCTAGCAGCTTGGTATCCCTTAAACCTAGAACTTCGTGAAGTTTTTGCCAAGATGAGGGTCATTTTGGTCAATCGATATTTATGAAGGACGACTTTTCTGGTTGAATTTTAAATATGCCCGTTGTTGTTTTTAAAGAGTAGGAAGAGTTCTACCATACTCTGAAAAAAAAAACAAACAAACAAACAAAAACAAACATTTTAAACAATTTTGCCAGAAATCTCGTCCTTCATAAAATTCGATCGATTAAACTTCAAGAAGTCCCAGGTTTGATAATATTTACCAAGATGAGGGTCTGTGTTTGGTATTTCAATCGATCGACATTTGAAGGACGAGTTTGCGGGCCATTTTTTTTTTTATGTGTTTTTTTTTTTCAGAATACAGAGTTGATCGGCGTAGAAATCTGAAAGAATTTCTAAAAAGGAAGATTCAGGTCGATAGCGTTAAGTTTGAGATAAGGAATGAGAGAGTCGTCCTGATGTTGTTTGACACCAAAAGAAGTACTTGTAATCGTTCTTTAACCGGTTAACTCCCGTACTCATTCCCACACTGGAAAAAAACACGTATTTAAACATTTGGTCAGAAAATTCTTCTTTCATATATCGATCGATTTAAATGACCCTCATCTTGGAAATAAACTCTCAAACTTTGGACTAAAGGAAGACCTCGCGATGATCCAAGTTTGATAGTTTTTGACAAGATGAGGGTGATTTAAATTAATCGATATTTGAAGGACGAGTTTTCTGGCCAACTTTTTTAATGCGTGTATTTCCGGAGTAAAAAGTTGACTGGTTAAAGCTACATAGCATGGGATCCCGTTATGAATTGAACTAATTCACCTTCGGATGTGCCCGCTTTTTTGTCATATGATTGAGTCTGCTCAAGTGTTAAGTGTATTTCTCCCGGATTCAATTATAGTGGGAACATAAGTACATACGTACCTACTATTTTGACTGTCACCATTGTTTGTTTCGGGGTGAAATGTATAACACGGTATGAATACGTTGAATGAAGTCTGATTTTTGTCTCTCTTTATTTTATTTTTATTTTTTTTTGCATTGATTTGGTTTTGTTGTTGGTTTTGTTTTGTTTTAGTTTTGTTGTTGGTTTTTTTTTTTTTTGTTATGATTTTTGTCTGTGGGTTTTTTTCTTTGTGTTTTTCTGGGTTTATTATGGATATTGTTGTTTTTCACGACCGAGTGTCGATTAAATTTGATTTATTTTAGACAATTCCGTGCGTCTTCTCCGTTTTGTTTTAATTTTAAAATATTTACGAACAACGTATTTCCGGTCGATGGCCAAACTAAAGTGGATCAGTTAGATTAAAGTTCTTTCAATTTTCAATCAGACAGACTCCCCGGTTACGAAAGAAAAATAAATTAGTTTCAAGGTCTTTGGAAATGACATGCCTGAACGGAGGCAACGACAGCGAATCTCCCGCATTGACAATTGAAAGCATAAAACATGGATGGGACCCACCATCAGTCAGAAATAACCAGGGGTCTGATTCATGGAGCGGGACTATGGTAGTCTCAGACTATAGCAAAGTCTGAGACTTTGTAGTCTAAGACTTTGGGAAGTCCGAGACTACGGAAAGTAAGCTATTCATGGAGTCAGACTTCGTCCCTGACTATCAAGTCTCTGACTACGCTTGCGAAGTCTCAGACTACAGAGATTGAGAAACGTACCACAACACGTCATAGAAATGTGCTACTTTTCCAGCTGCGCATGCGTCATACGAAGTGGCACAGAAATCATATCTACTTCTTCTTCGTGTTTGTTTTGATCGTTTTTTTGTTTGTTTGTTTTGTTGTTGTTTTTCCCCACAAATAAAAATAGTGTGAGACAAGGTTAGGGGTGTAAAAATTGTTTGAGAATGTGTGTGTGTGTAATGTTTTTAGTAAATATAAATAACGATGGCACTTAAATGATTCTTATCCACGGTTTAGCATTGTTCTAAGTAGAGAGCGGTGGGCGCTGCCTGAAGCATAGGGTCCCGAAAATACTAACGAAAGAGTGATGATGGAGAGGAATCGGTGGAAACAATAAAGACAATGGGCGTTTCGGGTACAAACCCTTCGTCGGCACAACAATAAAAAAATAAACGTTGAAAACAAATAAGATGAAATGCAGTATAAATTGCATCATCTGTACTCAACGATGGTTGGAGTGTGAACGAATCGTTAGCGCGGTGTGATAGAAATGATAAGGCCAGTGAGAGACGTGACATTTCTAGAAAATAATGGACGATAAAAGACATAAAAGAAATGTAATAGTAGTAGTAGTAGTATTAGTATTAGTAGTAGTAGTAGTAGTAGTAGTAGTAGTAGTAGTAGTAGTAGTAGTAGTAGTAGTAGTAGTAGTAGTAGTAATAGTAGTAGTAGTAGTAGTAGTAGTAGTAGTAGTTGTTGTTGTTGTTGTTGTTGTAGAAGTTGTAGTAGTAGCAGCAGCAGCAGTAGTAGTAGTAGTAGTAGTAGTAGTAGTAGTAGTAGTAGTAGTAGAAGTAGTCGTAGTGGTAGTAGTAGTTGTAGTAGTAGTAGGAGTAATGATAATAGTGAAAGTAGCAGCAGCAGCAGCAGCAGTAGTAGTAGTAGTAGTAGTAGTAGTAGTAGTAGCAGTAGTAGTAGTAGTAGTAGTAGTAGTAGTAGTAGTAGTAGTAGTAGTAGTAGTAGTAGTAGGAGGAGGAGGAGGAGGAGGAGGAGGAGGAGGAGGAGGAAGTTACTATGAAAGTGTGTATTGGGGGGGGGGGGGGGGGGGGCGGGAGGAGTCCCTGCAGAGTGTTTTGAATGGGCAAGATGAGGAGTGTATGTGCGATTGTCGAATCTTCGAGAAAAGTAAAGAAAAGAAAATAAACAAAACCAATAAATAAATAGATAAATAAATAAATAAATAAATAAATAAATAAATAAATAAATAAATAAATAAAAATAAATATAAAATCAAAAACTGTCGGGTACTCTTGTTCTAATCGCAGTACAATTACTCCCACCAGCGTATAGCCCATATTATCATTTTGAAATTTAGTCCCAGACTACGATATTTACGCCTGCTAAATCGCGGGTGTAAATTTCACCCGTTTAGTCCCTCGTTTAGTCTAAGACTTCGCGTAGTCCGGCTTCATGAATATCTTACAACGCCTTTTAGTCTGAGACAAAGGATTTAGTCTAGGACTATCGTCGTAGTCCCGCTCCATGAATCAGACCCCAGGCACCTTAACCTAACTTAAGATCAAAATAGTGAGACTTTCATTCGTCTTCTTCTTGTAACGTAAGAAAATGCATTTATCCTCCTAAATCACGGATAGTCTATTTGTTGAACTCAAATTTCACAACCTAGATATGTTGAGTTTCTTTTTTTTTTCATTTCTAGTTGGCCCGACATTATGCCATATAGATGGAACGAAATTGACATCACTCAGTTAATTGTTATTGTTTTTGGCCAGTCATCTTTTATGAGTTGTCCTCACTAAATTGTATTATTGAGACTATAAACGTTTAAGGTTACAAGGAATTTTGTGTGTTGGTACGCTACATCCGACTGGCAATGTTGTCATTTTTTAAAAATAAACAAAATGCATCAAAACCGTTATATCTGGCGGCTGTTGTGAGTATTTTACCTAAAGGCACACCATCAAGTGAGACAATGGTTCGAATATTATATATATTTATGGGATGCCAACAAATGACCCCTAAAGTACAATGGCTGACTAAAAACAACAAAGAGCTGAGTGTGTCAATTTCGTTCCTTCTATATTCAGAAATGGAATTTACTTACTACTTTGGTAGGTTTTTTTACAGCAAATAATACAAAAGTATAAAGAAATTAATATTACGGCAAAAATTGGATATTTTGCGTGAATTATTTGCCAAAGAAATAGAAGGAACGAAGTTGATGGCACTCAGGTCTTTGACGTGGTTTTTAGCCACACATTTTAATGATGAATTCTCACTAAATTTGTGTCAATCAGACTAGAAATGCTCAAGGTTACACTTTGTTTTTTTTTTTTTGGTGTTGGTACCTTATATCCGGCTGGCGGATGTTGTAAGCATTTTACATAAACGCATAACATTGATAGGATATTATGGTTCGACAAAAGCTTAGATTCGTATTTCTATAAATAGCTTATAATATCGACATTCATTTGCTTAGCCCAATCGCAAGATCGAAATCGTTTTCGCCAAACGAGTTTCTGCATGAAGGTTTAAGACTGGGCTTATTTCGGAAACAGACGAGTCATCATTTCATTATGTCAACGCTGTAATTAGATTCCTGATTAGATGTCAGGCTTATTAGACATGAACCCCATCTTTCTGTAGGGCTATTTCCTGTGAATACTACTACCGGGTCACGGGGTCATTGGAGCAGAAGTTCATTATTGGCCGTGGAGAAAGGGACGTGACCAGATTATTCTATCAATTTAGTTGTTGTCGTATGCCCATAAAACACTTTTTTTTTCTTTTTTTTTTTTTCTTTCATTTGGTCCAGAAAATTTTATTGAAATCATCGCCAAATCATTAACCGATTAACTCCCTTAAGACACAAATTTGAAATAAACCTTCCCTCATCTTGGCAAAAAGTCTCAAACTGGGACCTTGCCAAGTCCCAGGTTTTTGACAAGATGAGGGTCATTTAAATCCATCGACATTCGAAGGACGAGTTTTCTGGACACTTTTTTATATAGATAGTGCGCTTGGCTAAGAATCTCACAACATTGCCATCCGGAAGTATAACGGACCAACACACAAAACTCTGTGTAATCCTGGACGTTTATAGTTTGGTTAATACAGTTTAGTGAGAAGTACTCATAATTACGCGGATGGCAAAAACCAATAATAAAGACTTGAGTGACGTCAACTTCATTCTATCTATACTTCACTTTCCACCATACGGTAGTTGTAAAAGAAGTTCCGTAGTTGAGCCCCATGATCCAGACAATTTGGCTAATGTTGAGTCATCTTGAAGTAAAAAAAAAAAAACCCGTTTTTTCAATGTACGGCAAACATTCGAAAAACTTACAAGGCGTTTCTAGGTTCGAGCTAATGGAATTATGAAGAGATAGATTCGGGAATGGCCTGTATGCGACGTATATATATATGCAGGTCTGACATCCGAGCCCACTAATGGGTCTGGTTTAACATTGTTGTAATGGACAATATTTTGCGTTACTGTTTTTTGGTTGTTTTTTTTTTTTTTTAGATTTCCATTACAACAATGAGCCCATAAGGAGTTGGGTTATCAGACATGTAGATAAGTGCATGCCGCTCGTATGGCTTCTGCTCTGGGAGAAAAAATACTCTTTAAAAAATTTGGTCAGAAAACTTGCCCTTCAAATATCGATCGATTAAAATGACCCTCAGCTTGTCAATAAATAAAGAATAGATAAATAAATTA
>NC_088360.1:12154903-12157403 GCF_034508935.2 Berghia stephanieae | reverse complement strand
ATGTGGAAGAACAATGAGAGACTGAGAATTAAAAATTAAAAGAGAGATGGATAGAAAGAAAACTGAAACACACATATCATTGTCCAATCGTCTATTCCAATTTTGTGGTGTGCATTTTTGCAAGGGGATCTCTCAAGGTGGTGAGGGGGGGGGGGGGGGGGGGGGGGGGGGGGGGGGGGGGAGAGTTCACCACCACTTTCATACGCTGACAAAGCACATAATTTTTATTTGGTTAGAAAGCTTTCCCTTGCAATTTTGACCGATTAACGATGAATTTCTCTTGTCGATATGTCTAGACCTGAGATTGCAAATGTCTCAAAACGGATACTTCAAAGAAATCTCGTACGTCAGCCATTTTGACAAGTTCATGGTCATCTTAATTGAACGATTATTATTGACGTATAAGTTTTCTGGCCAGAATAGAAAATATGTGTTTTGTCAGTGTTTGGCATCACAGCCAAAACCATCTATCTATCCATCCATCCAGCCAATCGGACATGCCGAAACAATGACGCAAAATATATCCCCTTGAGACGTGCGTATGCGTATTCATGATCATTATTGAACACTCGGGCCATTATTGTAATAATATCTTTGGCGTTGTGTCGATTACGAGCCTTGTTTGGAGAATTGTCTGTTGGAAATGATCTTTGAACACATTATAATGCAAGGAGCGATGAGCATGTCGTCTGAAGTGGGGATTGTAAAAAAAAAAATGGCAAAAAAAAAGGATTCTAGCAAAGAAAAAATTACAATAAAAAGACTATGAAACGCACAAAACTTTTATTTTTACTTGTACGGCTATATGGTCTTGTGGTACAAATGACACTCGCCTTTGGACCGAATGGTCTAAGGTTCAGGTCTCGCTCTGAGCGGCGCATCGTTGAGTCCTTAGAAAAAAGCTTTTTACTCACATCATCTTATCGTACTCAGGTATAAAATGAGTACCTGGCCGTTAACAGCGCTATCTTTCCGGGGGCAAAATGTAATATCGCCGTCGTGTCTTCATGTCTCATCCTAAATATTAATTGTTGCTGTTGGATTGGAATCCATTGTAATCCGCATTGAGCATGTTTAGTGGATATTACTCTATTTAAATGCTCAATTATATTTTTAATGAACATTTCGGATAAAAAACGTTTTGTTGACATTTTTGTTGACATCTGAAAACAGCATGATTTAAATTCTATCCTGTACTTCACAAGAAGTATCTGCAAATCCCGGAGAACTGGTGATGAATTGAATGCAGTGAGGATGGGATGGGGTGGGATGGGATGGGGTGGGGTGGGGGGGGGGGGGTATTCGGCGGACACTGCGAATTACTCCCATTTTGACTCGGATTGAACTCTAGCTTAAAGTGAATTTGATTTAAGGTTCAATTAAATTCCCCAGCATTTGCAAAATGTGACCAAACGCTTCTAGACGTTATTTTGTCGGATTGAATTAATCCATGACAAGTGAATTTAGAATTAAAATATTTTATATCAAATAGCAACTTTGGATCTTTTGCATTGTAAAATCATTTTTAATCGAGTTCTTATATAGCGCAATATCCACTAAACGTGCTCAAAGCGCTTTACAAAGGGTCCCTGACCAACAACAACACGTAACATGTAGAACGTAGCATGACGCCTGTTAGGCGATATTCCATTTTTCCCCCGATAGAGACAGCTATGTTAACGGCCAGATACTCATTTTACACCTGAGTACTGTGAGAGAATGTGAGTAAAGAGCCTTTTCCAAGGACTCAACTATGCGCCGAGCGAGGCTAGAACCCAGGACCTTCGGATTCGAAAGCGAGTGTCATGCCACAATACCACATAGCCGTAAAAAAAAAAGATGTATTCATTGTGCACAAATTGGTAAATACACGTCAGAAATTATAATCTTGTTTACCCACATGATGATTTTAACCGTCGATTTTCACCCATTATTACATCTCTCGCTTAAACCTTCAATTGTTACAATCCCTTTCTATCAACAATAAATGTCATTATTCTCAAGGAGTTATTCGAAATTGTCAGATTATTAATAAGATTTGAGGATATTCATTGTTTACATTTGTTATATTGAAGCTCTCCTTTCGATAAAATATTATTATTATAATCCTTCATATTTCTATTTAAGGTATACGAGAATGACGTCATTAGAATGCTTTTTTATTATATATATTCTAATTCCGCTTCTTGCTACGTTTTTTGCAACACACTATTTTTTTTTTGTTTGGTGTTTTCTGTGTTTGTTTGTTGTGTTGTTTTGTTGTTTTTTTTTTGTTTTTTTTTAAGGGTTTTTTTGTTTTGGGGGGGGGTTTTGGAGGGGGGGGGGTGTTGTTTTTTGTTGTTGTTATCTTTTGTTTTTTTTTTTTTGCTCTTTTTTTTTTGGGGGGGGGGGGGGTTAGGGGGTTGTTTTTTATTTACCTTTTTATTTTATCACAAATTGTTTTCAAGTAGCAGTATTCCCATTCGCTTCGAAAAATTGACCTAAGCTGAATACCATTTTC
>NC_088360.1:12132403-12147403 GCF_034508935.2 Berghia stephanieae | reverse complement strand
CCACTGGAGGAAATACTGGTCGTAGGTGATACCCTGGGGATGAGGAAGACGGTGAATTATTGAATAGGACACATGCGTTGTCCATTAGCAGAGCCGGGCCGCAGGGAACGGCTCCAAATGACAGAATCATTTTACCACCGACTTTAGATCTGTCTTCTGCACAATGGAAAAACACATTTTTCTACTTCTTCATTTTGGTCAAAAATATTTCACCTCGATCTTATCAATGAATTAAGATAAACCATGAACCTCAAAATTCTCAAAACTGTTAAAACTTCCATTTTTTTTCAGAGTCTTAATTTAAAGAATGTTTTACAAGTTTGGTGTCATCTTAACACATCGATATTTGAAATCAAAATTTCTGGCCAAATTGAAAAAACATGCGTTTTGCCAGTGTAAAACAGTTTCAGATCTGTCATTCTGCTTGGATTAGTCTTGGGATGATTGCCCCCTGCAAGTCGTAATGTTATGTCGGAACTTCTTTTATCATCGGTTATTATTAGATTATTTCCTGCTGATTTTATTTTTACGTAGTCGGGAAAGGATTTATTTTGAAAGATCCATCAGAAATCAAAGGCGTCTCGCGTCCTTTTTCTTAGAGAGGCATCTGAAGCAAAGACGTATATATTTTTATTTAATTCGAGTTCTGAAACAAACATGTATTTCTAATTTTAGAATTGATTTCTTATTTATTTTATTTTATTTATTTGTTTATTTATTTGGTATTTTATTCATTGAAATTTATTGAACAGTCGTTAATTGTCTAGTCCATTATAAAGAATTATCTAAATTTCATTTAACATTTAAATTTATATTGATTCTTTATCATTTTAAAAACAAATATCATCATTATCATCATCATCATAATTATTATTACTATTATTATTATTATTATTATTATTATTATTATTATTATTATTATTATTATTATTATTATTATTATTATTATTATTATTATTATTATTATTATTATTATAGTTATTATTAATACTACCAATTGAGCCCTCTTCACGTCTAGTTCACAATTTTGTAAAATGATTAAATTAGAATTTTGTCATTAAAAACATAGAAAACGATCGGTTGTATATGATATTTATAACAAATCGAGGCACGGTAAACCACTTGGGATTATCCCATTAATTGAACATTGTGAGAAAAATTCGTAGAAGTAACCCCAGGTTTTAACTTGGATTTCATAATTTGTATTACAGCCTTTGAATTTGTATTTTGTTTGAGGTTGAACACTCAGCATTTATATCACCATATAACCGACAGCTCAGTTGGTAGAGCATTCGGTTAGCACGTAAAGGAACCGAGATCAATCCCAAACGAAGTCTGGATTCTTTCTGATCCCCCTGCCCATCCAACAGTGATTGGATAGAGATGCGCCTGTAAGAACTGACTGGAAGTACGTTTTGCGATAGATTAACATCCTATCCAAACGTGGCAAGCAATTGCTATTGCCCGTTTCGCGCTATAAAAACCGGGATAAACCCATGCTCCATGGGCCTATAGGCTCTGAATGACTATTTATAGAAATAAGATCTAGCCACGATAAACCATACGGGTTTATCCCATTAATTGAAGAATGCGAGACCATGACAGTTGACTAGTTTGTTCGGCCATTCCAATTTGTCGCGAGTCCCTACATATGCCAAAGGATTCTCCACAATCGATTGAAATTCCAATATTATGATGATGTTTTAGTACACTCGTCTCCTACCTGCCCAACCGGCGTTTCTATTTGGTTCTCTCATTCTCTCTCTCTCTCTCTCTCTCTCTCTCTCTCTCTCTCTATCTATCTATCTATCTATCTATTTATCTATCTATCTATCTATCCATCTATCAATCTATCTCTATCTCTCTGTCTCTCTCTTTATATATATATCTCTCCTTCTTTCTCTATCTTTCTCTATCTCTCTTTCTTTATCTTTCTCTGTCTCTCGTTCTCTCTTTTCCTCTCCTTCTCGTTTTTGTCCCTCCCTCCCTCCCTCCCCCCCCCTTTCTCTCTCTCTCTCTCTCTTTGTCTCTCTCTCTCTCTCTCTCTCTCTCTCTCTCTCTCTCTTTCTCTCTCTCTTTTTTCTCTATTCTACCCAGTCCATCCCCGATCTTTGTATTACGGATCTGTCAATTTATCTGTCCATTTGTCCGTCTGTCTGTCTAACCATCTATCGATCTGTCTATTTATCTATTTATTTATTTATTTATTTATTTATTTATTTGTCTATCTCTCCATCTATCTATCTATCTATCTATCTATCTTTCTATCTATCGACATGTCGGTCTGTCTGTATATTTATCTGTCAATCTATTTATCTATTTATTTATTTATTTATTTATTTATTTATTTATTTATTTGTCTATTTATTCTTATATATATATATATATATATATATATATATATATATATATATATATATATCCATCTATTTATCAACCATTCTATACCGCCATTCGTCTATCTGTCTATTTACCCCTCAACCCCTGGATCAATCACCTAGAAGCTCATACAAAGCAGCTATTATTGCTGGTTTCAGATGGAAACAATATAGCAGCATGAGATGGCATTGATACCAGTGCATTGTTCGACACATGTAGCCGATCTGATAATTCTTGTTCTAGAAAACAAGTTGTACTCAAATGTTGACAGGACAACGGCGAGTGTTTTATTGTTTACCAGGGCTGGCGGTTGTCATGAGATAAGTTAGTTTTTGTTATTAATTTTATTATTCAAATTGAATCGAAACAAAAGCGCTCAGCCCTGAATCAAAGGGAGTATGAAAGTGTACAGATGTATGAATACATGCTTTTGATCCCCCACTGTTGGACATTATATTATGTCCTTTTTTTATTGTTCAGTAATTTCATTATAACAGAGACGGCGACGACGATGCTGCTGATGATGATGGTGGTAGTGGAGGTGGTGATGATGGTGATGATGATAATGATGATGATGAAGAAGAAGAAAAATTATATATATATATATATATATATATATATATATATAATATATATATATATATGTATGTATAAAGCGAGGAAGAGATGTACCGGTGATTGGCCAAGACATTTTGCTGCTCCGAATAAGGGCCCAAGTTTGACCAAGGGGTGAGATGTAGACTTTATTTTCCTGGTTTTTTTTTTATATATAGGGAATGAGATTAGCGGAAGAGTAGCGTCCCTTGATTGGACGTCACCTTACAGAGAGAACGTCAAAATGGTTTTGCGCATGCGTGTCTCTCGTCCTCGCTTTCGGTGAAGTGTCTCATGCCGCACAACCAACATGACGTTCTCTCTCTAATAACTGTTCCGCTCCTGACTTCCAATCAAGGGACGCTACTCTTCCGCTAATCTCATTTCCTATTGTTGTTGACGTTTTGTTTTTGCTTGTTTATATATATATATATATATATATATATATATATATATATATATATATATATATATATATATATATATATATATATATATATATATATATATATACATATATATTTTTTTTTTAAGGGGGGGGGGGGGGGGGGTTATAATTTTTGCTGTTTTTGTTGTTGATGGGGTTGGGGTTTGTTTTTTTTTTTGTTTTTTTTTGGTTTTATATTTGTTTTGTTTTGGTTTGGTTTGTTCTATTCTGTTTTGTTTTGTTTTTAATTTCTCGTCTATTTATCTATATCCTTCATTTCTTATCATCACTGATACAAACGCCTACGTAAATATGTTTATACACGAGTCTGACATTCATATGTAAACAATATACCCAATCTCTGGGATTCTACAACCTCTTTATCCGATCATTACTATTTTGTTGTACTCTGGAAAACCCCGTATTTCAAGATTTGTCCAGGCGAAGTCCCAGTTTTGAGAGTTTTTTTGTCAAGATGAGGGTCATTTAAATCGATCGACATAATTTGAAGGACGAGTTTTCTGGCCAAATTTTAAAATATCGGTTTTTTTTTTCAGAGCACGACAGTAGTGTAGGACACTGATTTCTCTGACAAGTGTTCACCTTCCCACGCAAACCCTACTAACTGTCATTCTTATCTGTCAACCTACAGAGATGACCTAATTTCCTCAGTCCCATTCCGTTTTTAGGTCAAGATCTTGTCACCAGAATGAAAGGGATGATCATCTGGAGAACTACTAGAGTTTTAATTCAGAATACCGTAAATGTCCATTTTGATGAAAACTGAATAATTGGTATATGACCCACATCCCTAAACGGTATTATGTCTTGAGCATTTAAGCATTTATATGGCGCAATATCCAGTAAACGTACTCAAAGTGCTTTACAAAGTATCCCTAGTCAACAGTAACAATTAACATTTAGGACGAAACAAGACGCCTGTTGGGCTATAATATTACAATTTTTATCGGACATGGACAACTTGGTTAACAGCCAGATTTTACACCCTGAGTACCGTGAGAGAATGTGTGAAAAGAACCTTTCCCAAGGCCTCAACGTTGCGCCGCTCAGAGCAGGATTCGAACCCTGGACCCCCTTCCGGACCGAAGGCGAGTGTTATACCACAAGACCACATAGCCGAACAACTACTGGAGTTTTGGCATCTTGGCAAAGACTCTTAAACCTGGGACTTCGCGAGGTCTTCCTTTGAGAGGTTTTTGCCAAGATGAGGGTTATTCAAATCGATTGAAATTTGGAGGACGAGTTTTCTGGCCAAATTTTTGAATGCGTCTTTTCCCAGAGTACGTCAGTTAACTGGTTTAATATGTGTTTGTCTACATCCAGTAGTGCTTGTGGATGGTTTAATCTGTTTAATCTGGAAGAAATTACTTTGAGATGGACTTGCGGTCTATCCAAAGGGAGTCGAAGCAAACGATTGCTGTTGTTCGTTTAACACGAGGGTAACTCCGACACTACCACCAGAGCACATTATAGATGCACAGAAAACGTGTGACTCGATGCTATGACAATAGACAAAATAGGAAAGCGTGAACTCAATCAAAGACTTCGGATCAATAAAGTACCGTAGTGTGTTTTTTTTTCAATCTGTCGATATGATATTGTGACAGGTCTCTAGCCAAAATTAAAAATGAATTAAAAAAGTATGGTATAATTTCATGTTTATCAGAAATATGATCATTTGTCTATCTAGTCTATCGTAAAGCACGTTTTGACAGATCTAACAGACCCAGCTACCCAATCATTGTTGGAAGGACGGGAGAGGGGCGGGAGTTAGAAGGGAAAAAAACGTCGACTTCACCCAGGTTCGATCTCTTTTGCATGTGAATCGAGTGCTCTATCAACTGAGCTATCGGGACCCCCAAATAAAGTAGGGTGTCCTACATTTACTGCGCAAGCTAGACGGCGGTCCTGGAACCAATCAATTTTTGTAATGACTCTATTCAAGTTTGAATAGAAACGAAAATTGGCTCCCCTGAATCCGTAATGAAATGATGCACTTCACTAGATTTCGTATTTAACCCTTTACGGGCAGGGTTCAGTTTTATTCCAACCTGAAAAATTATTGTTTCTTATCACTTTGCTTTTTTTTTTGTCTAAGAGCGCAGTAACGGCGATGCAACTCGGAATATATATGTGAAAACGGACAGGTTTGCATGTACTGTACTAAATGCAGTAAAGAAAACTATTATTGTTTTTTTTTTTTTTTTTTTTTTTTTTTTTTTTGGGGGGGGGGGGAGAGAGAGGGGGGGGGGGGGGTCACTCCAGTTGTTAAATGTACGGCTATGTAATCTTGTGGTATGCCACTCGCCGTCGGACCAGAAAGACATGGTTCGCGTTTCGCTCTGAGCCGCAAATAGTTGAGTCCTTTGCAAATGGCTCTTTAATCAGATTCACTCACCGTACTCAGATGTAAAATGAGTACCTTAGCGTTAGCCACGTTGTCTCTTTCGAAAAAAAATTGTAATTTCACTTATAGGTGTCATGTCGTGTCCTACATGTTATGTGTTGATCGTTGTAAAACGCTTTGAGCATGGTACGTGGATATTGTGCTTTGTAAATGCTCTAGATTTTATAATATTTTTTTTTCAGTAAAAACTGGCGTACAAGAGTAACTTTTTGAAAATGTTTTTATAGATAGTATGCAGATGACGTCACTCAGGCCTTTGTTATTGTTTTTGCCATCCGCGTTTGTGAGTTGTTCTCACTAAACTGTATTAACCAGACTATAAAAGTTCATGGTTACACAGAGTTTGTGTGTTGGTCCGTTATACTTCCGGATGGCAATGTTGTGAACTCCTTGGCCAAGCGCATTCTATCTATAGCACAGGTTTGCAAACTTTGTCCTTATAGCCAATCATTTTTCACTATATATAATACCATAACCAACTCGTACCCGATCGCACCGAATCTGAAGTCATGACACTTGGGGTTAATTTTGAAAAAGTCGATATCCATATGAGGAAAAAGTCCCGGGTTTAAGACAAGATGACGGTCGTTTTGATCGATCGATGATTGAAAGACGGAATTTTTAGGCCAAGATTTTAAAAGTGTGTTTGTTTTGTTTTGTTTTTTTTTTTGTTTTGTTGTTTTTTTTTCAGATTACGGCAGTGCAAGCCTTCTCCTGTTTTTTTTTTTTTTTTTTTTTTTTTTTTTTTTTTTTTTTTGTGTTGTTGTTGTTGTTTTGTTTTTTTTTTTTGTTTTTTTTTTTTTGTTTTTTCACCGTTGTGGCATTCTGTCAATCGATAGTGATGACCCAATTCTCATGATAACGAGATCTCGTTTCTAGGTTAAGAAGATATTTTCATGAATCGACGACGGTTACGATCATCATCATCATAATCATCATCATCATCATCATCATCATCATCTTTATTGTCCCAGGGGTCAATTATTGTTAGGTTTCAGCTTTTTTTAGAAAAAGAAACACACATACACACACACAGACACACACAACACACACAGACACATTCTCACATACGCACGGAGTACACATATAAATCCCAATTCTCTCTCTCTCTCTCTCTCTCTCTCTCTCTCTCTCTCTCTCTCTCTCTCTCTCTCTCTCTCTCTCTCTCTCTCTTTTTTTTTTTTTTTTTTTTTTTTTTTTTTTCTTCTTTCTTTTCTCTGTGACACCTGTATGATATTACTCGTCCATTAATTTTTGTCATATAGTTTTGAATTGATTTTCGGGATTAAAACTGGAAAACAATCTTTTCTAACTCGGGAAGAAACATACACTTAAAATAGATAGGCCAGAAAACTCGTCCTTCAAAAATAGATCTATTACAATGACCCTCATCTTGTAAAAAAAAACAACTCTCTGAAGAAATATTCTCTGTGTGATATTAAGAGACGGTAGAAAATCTAGTGATGCTGTATGTTTATGTAAAATATTCACAACATCCGCCAGCCAAACAAAACATACTAACACATAAAAAACTGTGTGTAACCTTTAACGTTTTTTGATGCTATACGTTTATAAAAAAAAAAGTCATAGCATCTACCCGCCGGATATAACGTCCCGACATTCAAAACTATGTGTTGGCGCTGATATAACCTGAATGTGTTGCAAGCGCCTTAAAACCCTTCAAAACAAACAAACAAAACAAAACTATGTGTTAATTTAAACGTTTATAGTCTGGTTAATACAGTTTAGTGAGAAGTACTCATAAACTCGGATGGCAAAAAACAATAACAAAGTCCTGAGTGGAGTCATATTCGTTCTATATATAGTCTGATGCAATTTAGTGAGAACCACCCATAAAATGGCTGGCTGAAAACAATTACGAATATCAGAGTGACTTCAACTTCGTTCTATCTAAAGTCTGATTGATATAATTTAGTGAGAACTAATCACGATAAGGCTGTTTAAAAATAATAACAAAGAGCTGAGTGACGTCATCATTGTTCCATCTATTGGTGGACGAAATTGCCTCAACTCAGGTCTGTGTTATCGTTCGTTGACAACCATTTTATGATTAGTACTCACTAAATTAGTATTAAACAGACTATAGATAGAAGGAAGTTGACGTCACTCGGGTCTTTATTATTGCTTTTTGCCATCCGCGTTTATGAGTAATTCTCACTAAACTGTAGTAACCAGACTATAAATGTTTAAGGTTACACATAGTTTTGTGTGTTGGTCCGTTATACTTCCGAATGGCAATGTTGTGAGCTTCTTAGCCAAGCGCATACTACCTATGAATTTTTAGGTTACACAAAGTATTGTGTGTTGCTAAATTATAGATAGAACGAAGTTGACGTCACTCATGTCTTTGGTATTGTTTTTTTGCCTTCCATTTTTATGAGTTATTCTCACTAAACTGTATTATCCAGACAAAACGTTCAAGGTCACTCAAAGTTTTGTGTTATATTTCCGGGTGGCAATGTTGTGAGATTCTTAGCCAAGAGCACAGCATCTAAATCTGGCCGAAATTACTTTGCTGGAGTCTCGCGTCCTTTCCAAAAAGGTAGCAAGAACTTGCCATTGTCGGTTTCACGCTCTAGAAACCGGGATAAACTCCGGCTCCATGGGCCTATAGATAGTATGCGCTTGGCTGAGAAGCTCATAACATTGCCATCAGGAAGTATAACGGACCAACACACAAAACTGTGTGTATCCATGAACGTTTAAAGTCAGGTTAATACAGTTCAGTGAGCATTACTCATAAACGCGGATGGCAAAAAAACAATAACAAAGGCCTGAGTGACGTCATCTGCATACTATCTATAGATAGCCAGGTTAATACAGTTTAGTGAGAACAACTCACAAACGCGGATGGCAAAAACAATAACAAAGGCCTGAGTGACTTCATCTGCATACTATCTAGTGGCTCTGAAGGACTACTACTGATGCAAGGTAAAAGTCTGAGAAGTTGTGTGCGAAACAGTGCAAGGCAACGCAGAATGGGAGCGATCTATAATATTCGTGTTTTTGTCAAACCAAGTTACCAATCACATGATTTGTTGCTGTCCAATGATTAGATATTTCTTCAGAAATGTAAACACGCTGCTTTGTTTATGAAAGTTGTAAACATACCCATGTGCCAAACTGAACAAAATGACCAATCGTGATGTTAGATATTTCAAAAACTGTGAACACTTTTCACTATGTGGGTCACTTTGAGCACATATTCCAATGTGACCAATGACCTCGAGCACATGGAAATGTAATATAGATCATGCCCATTGAAATTCAATATTAGGGATCAGTATACCCCTTGGAAGACCATTTTGAGAAGATAAATCACATATAGTATAGATGTATTGATAGTATGCGACGCTTGGCTAAGAAGCTCACAACATTGCCATCCGGAAGTATGACGGACCAACACACAAAATTGTGTGTAACCATGAACTTTTATAGTGTGGTTGATACAGTTTAGTGAGAATTTCTCACAAACGCGGATGGCAAAAAACAATAACAAAGACATGAGTGACGTCATCTTCGAACTATCTATACCATAAGATGCGCATGGAATATATTTTTTCCTTTGATTCCTGATTGTTTCCGTTAATAATTCTACGTCACGTACATATAAGTGCAGCCATCGAAGACAAAGAGAGGCAAATACGCTTCAACAGTCGTGACGTCACTTCCCCTGTAATGACGCAGAGTAACTTAGTAACTGGCTCTAAACTATCGGAACAATGGCGGGCGCCCTTATGAAATACTTCTCCGACGAGTATAAAAGCGTATCCAGAGAAAAAAACAACATTATAAATCTGATCATGTTTTGACTTTTACACATTCTGATCACAAGACATATGAAAAGTTCTCGCCAGCATGGAGAATAAAAAGTACATTTTTTTTGTTTGTTTAGAACCACGATGTCCGCCGTTGCTGGGCGACGTGACATCAGGCTATTTAATCCAATTGCTACATTATTAAAGGCTTTTTTTGTAGCACAAGTATCGGACTTAAGGGAGATCTATAACTTTTTGTCAAACACAAACAATGTTCGTCAGAATTTTTTTATACAATAAATCGATTTTTGGCATTAAAAATATCGTCGTATAGAATAAAAATGGCGACACGCACGTTTTTAAAAATTAAATTAATGTAATGACAGAGATATTCAAATGTTTTTAAAGTTGGTTTGTGTAACGCTCTCTCCAATGAATGTTACTGAGATTTGAACCCACGACATATGCAGGTGACTTACAACCAATCATAGTTATATCGGCTGAGAAAAAAAGGTAGGGAGAAATACTGTGTGTGTGTGTGTGTGTGTGAGTGTGTATTTGTGTGTGTGAGTGTGTGCATAGATAAATAGATAGAGAGATAGATAAATGAGAGAGAGAGAGAGAGAGAGAGAGAGAGAGAGTGATAGATAGATAGATAGATAGATAGATAGATAGATAGATAGATAGAGAGAGATTGTGTTGAAAACAAACTTTGATAAAAATTAGTCGCGATGAAAATATCCGTGGTAAAACTCCAAGCATCCAAGGCTGGGCTAGCCATGTGTATAACTGACTTGACTTGACTTAGATGCCTTTCGCGTCTCGACCGAAAGATCGGGTCGCCTTGGCTGTTTCCAGTATTTCCTGTGTGAGGTGTCTCCAATATTGCCGGTCCTCTGCTAGGGTTCTCAGATTTTCAAGGTCCCCTGCCGTTATGAGACTAATGCTTTGTCCAAGTGTTGTGAGGTTTTTGTTTAGGATCACAGGGAGTGTTGTGATCGGTCTTCCTCTGAAAAGGTTCCCGTGTTTTTGGAAGTATCCCGACATGGCTTGGTTTGCTGGTATGTTTTTGTCCCTGCGTAGTATGTGACCGAAAAGTTGCCATCGTTGTTGTAAAATGTCAAGGGAGATTGGTCTTTCTTTTGTGATCTTATAGAGTGATTCATTTGAGATCTTTTTGGGGTATTTGATGTCCAGTACCCTTCTTAGCTGTGTGCGATGGAAGGCATCCAGATGTTCTTCTTCGGATTTTGTCAACGCCCAAGTGCCGCAGTTATACAGAAGTACCGGTTTTACAAGAGCATGGTACAGTTTCAGTTTGGTTTTTCTCTTTATTTTGTCACCTCTAATCCATACATTGGTGAGTTTACTGAGTGCGGCGTTTGATAGCTGTTTTCTTCTTTGTACATCCTCGGTGTCTCCAATTAGTGAGCCGACTTTCTTTGTTCTTTTCCATTCCTCTTTGTTCCTCGATATTGTTGTAAATTCGGTTTTATTGGCATTGACTTGGAGGTTATATTTCATGAGGGTATTTTGTATGATGTCTATATTTGCTGGTGTTGATCCAATAAAATCGACATCATCTGCATAGGCGATTTCTCTAGGGATTGCATTCTCAATATGAGTCGTTGGTTTTGGAATGACTTTTCGAACTTCTTTCAGAGCGTGTTCTAAGTATATTGTGAACAGAATCGGGCTCAGACTATCTCCTTGGGGGGTCCCGATGTTACTTTCGAACTGCGTCTGTTTTGTGGCCCCGTATATCCTTGGTTGTATCTTTGTGTTGCTGAGGAGAAATCGGATTATTCGGAGCTCGTCTTCGTCTACTATTTCTGTTAATATCTCCAAAAGTTTTCCTCTGTCGATCGTATCAAAGGCTGCGGACATATCGATTCCGGTTATTGTTATGGATATGTTTTCTTTGAGTGCCTTTGCTGCCAACCATTTATGTGTCCATACAACGTCCGATGTGCTTCGGTCTTGGCGAAACCCGCTTTGGCTATGTGATATAACGTGTGTATAACGTTAATTAAAATCGATAAATGAAAAAATGGCGGAGTAGCAAGTATCGATATTGATGTCAAAGAATGACAAGTAAAGGAAAGAAGAGTGAAAAGACAAACAAGTAAAATGATACGTCAAGTCAAATTGTCATTCAGAGCCATTAGGCCCATGGGGTAGGAGTCTATCCCGGATTCTATAGCGTGAAATGGACAATAAAAATTGCGTGCCACCCTTTTGATAGGACGCTAGTCTGTCGTAAAGTAATTTCCGCCGGATCTAACAGATCCAGCTACCCAATTACTGCTGGGTCGATAGGGGGTCAGAAGCAAAAAAATAATCTCGTCTACACCCGGGATCGATCTCGGTCCCTTCGCGTAAGAAGTGAGTGCTCTACCAACTGAGCTATCGGGATCCTCAAGTAAAATTAAAAGCACGGAAGGAACAAAATTGACGTCACTCGGCTCTTTGTTATTGTTTTTAGCCAGCCATTTTATGAGTAGTTCTCAAATTGTATAAAGCAGACTCTAAACGGTTAAGGTTACTCATTTATTTGTGTATCGGTACGTTATATCCAGCTGGCGGATGTTGTGAGCTTTTAAACTAAACGCATAGAATCAATGATAATATCCACGTCCACTGAGGACGTAGGAGGAGTGGGGGGGGGGGGAGGTCAAAAGTAGTGCGGGGCGGTCCTTGGCAAGCTTAAGGACCACGGTCCTACGGTCCCTGGGAAATGAAGACCGCAAGGACCGGTCCTAGGACCGGCGGTCCTTTTCGACATTGAACATTCCTGAGAGACCGTTTTGACCTTTGGGACCATGGGATCGTTCATTCTTGAACCGTTAAAGACCGCTACACGATGAAAACCGTGGTCTACAGGAGTAAAACACACGGAGTAGTCACACTCATTTCAAATTGTAACCTAATCAGAGAAGAGGGGTGATGCCTTCTTTATTTGATCACAGTACTTCATTGTTACTTCGATAATTTAGCGTGAATAAAATTTGAAATTTATCCCCATTAACGGAGATAATGGAATCACCCAAGGCGTTGATCGAGTTGTTCGTGGCGTTTATACACACACGCAACTCCTACCCCCCCCCCCCCACACACACACACACACACACATGAGAGGGCAGCGAGCATTGAAGAGTAAGAGAGAGACGTGAAATTATAATAAGAGGGGGTGGATGCGGTAATAAGTAATAAGTAATAAGTGGGGTCGATGGTGACTTTTCGCCAGATCTAACAAACCCAGCTACCCATTCACTGCTGAGTAGACAGGGATTCAGAAAAAAACTCGACTGCACCCGGGATCGATCTCTGGCCCTTTGCGTATAAAGAGAGTGCTCTATCAACTGAGCTATCGGGGTCCCCAAATATTCTATTTGACCTTTTAAAAATACAGACGTTATAACTGTTTTTTTTTTTTTGGAAGGAAGAAACTAATGAAACTCATATTATTTGATTAGTTAAAACACCAAACGAAATTTTAATATTATTGTATTATTTTAAATGACAACAATGCGATAGAAAGGAGTGGCGACAAGAGATGGACAAAAGAAAACAAAAAATCAGACTTGCAACTTGCTAGGTTTGAGACACACACACACACACACACACACACACACACACACACACATCTTTAGTAGTCACATACATTTCAAACAATAACCCATTAGAGAAGAGGGGTCATGCCTTCATCATAGATCATTGTCATTGCGATCATTATGGTGTAGTAAATTTTGAAATTTACCCCGTATAATGGAATCGTCCAAGGCGTGCGCCTCCTGTTCCCCCCCATCTCACACACGAAAGGGCGGTTTGCGGAGTGGAGGGAGGTGGTCGTCTGCCTCTATGGTCGTCTGTGTCGTTTAGTGTATGGCAAAGGGGGGTGGGTGCGATTAATTAAGTGGGATGGGTGGTGATTGGTGGAAGATAGGCAAAGGACCGAGGCAACGAATCGCTGGGGAAGTAGTATGGCGCCAGACCGTTGAAAGGTGATAAGAAGTGAGGACCGCCGGCGGTCTTCCTCTTTGGGACCGACCACGGTTCACAGCTAAAAGACCGTGGGACCGGTCCTCGGTCCGGTCCTCAGCGCGGCACTAGTCAAAAGTGAGAGGGATGAGGCGTGCATTATATAGGCGGAGCGGGACGGGACCGATGACTTCAGGGGAATCTGCAGTGCAAACATGGATACGAAATGAGATGGAAAATGTTTTATTAAAAAGGTATCGTTTAATAATCGGGAGGCTCCATGATAATAATATATCTCGTTAAGCCTCTAGCATCGCCCACGGATAGTGCCATATTATATTATATATTGGTGTTGATTCTGGCCAACGATGTTGAAATTAATGCTGTCTATAGTTTTTGAAGAAGTGTGTGTGTGGGGGGGGGGGGGGGGAGCGAAGTGGCCGAGCGGTTGAGGCATTGTACTGTGCCTCGGAAGGTCCCGAGTTGAAGCCGCGCTTCTGACACTTTCGTTTTTTTCTTCTCGGGCATGATTATTTACCCCCCGATTTGCTCACATTGTAGAACAAGGGTGATTCCTGTTGACATCAGATAAGGTTATCTATAATCCTTCATGGAATGCCTAGGCAACGATAACTAATGGTGTCGTGTCGTTGGGAAAGGGCTTAATTTTTAAAATAATAGGTTTTGAGGGTGAGTGAGACACGTGGACACTATGGCAACGTAGAGATAGAACGAAGATGACGTCACTCGGGTCTTTGTTAATGTTATTTTAGACCGCCAGCTAGGAGATAAATTCTCACTCAAATTTCTCAATCGGATTAAAACGTTTGAGTTTATACCTAGTTTTGTGTGTTATGATTGATCTGGCGTTGACGTCACTCAGGTCTTTGTTGTTGTTTTTTGCCATCCGCGTTTATGAGTAATTCTCACTCAACGGTATTAACCAGACTATAAACATTCAATGTTACACATAGTTTTATGTGTTGGTCCTTTTTATTTCCGGATGGCAATGTTGTGAGCTTCTTAGCCAAGCGCATACTATCTAGAAGATTTTGTGCGCTTTACAAGGAGTCAATGACCAACAGCAAGATTTAACATGTAGAACGAGACATGACGCCTGGTAGGCGATATTGCAATTTTTCAGACAGAGACAATGCTGTTAACGTCCCGATACTCATTTTACACCGGAGTACGGTGAGAAAATGTGAGTAAAGAGCCTTATCCAAGGACTCAACTATGCGCCGAGTGAGGCTCGAACTCATGACCTTCCGATTCGAAAGCGAGTGTCATACCATTAGACCACATGGCCGCACATTACACGATTATCACGTAAGTATCACAAGAATGCGAAGAGAGAAATATGCATAAAGAGAGCTAAAAATGCCACAATGCTGTACATGAATAAAACTTAA
>NC_088360.1:12114903-12127403 GCF_034508935.2 Berghia stephanieae | reverse complement strand
ATGATGATGATGATGATGATGATGATGATGATGATGATCATGATGATCATGATGATAATGATGATAATGATGATGATGATGATGATGATGATGATGATGATGATGATGATGATGATGATGATGATGATGATAACGTTGATGATCATGACGTCGACGAGACAACTTTTAGGACAGGCAAAAGACATGGAAGGAATGTATTGTCCTCAAATCATTTTGATGATACTCCCCAATGGTTTACACCACTAGATAATGGAACATTTATTTCTATCCTACATTCTTTCTCTCACCCTGCTCTAAATCTTAACCAGTTAACTGTCGTACTCTGGAAAGACACGTATTTAAAAATGTGGCCAGAAAACTCGTCCTTCCACTATCGATCGATTTAAATTACCCTCATCTTTGGAGAAATAAAAAGCCTCCCAAACTTTGGACATCGCGTAGTCCTAGGTTTGAGAGTTTTCGACAAGATGAGGATCATTTAAATCAATCGATATTTGGAGAACGATTTTTCTGGCCAAATTTTTAAATACGTGTATTGTCCAGAATACAGAAGTTAGCTGATTAATGACAACATAACTCACACGTTTTGTGACACAACTGGATGTTAGATAGATCGAAGACATCACTCAGGTCTTTGTTTTTTTGTTGTTTTTTTTTTTTTTTTTTTTTTGTTTTTTTTTTTTTTTGGCTTTTTTATGCCATCTGCGTTTATGAGTAATACGCTTCAACTGTCGCAACGTCACTTCCCTCGTAATGACGCGTGGTAACTTAGTAACTGGCTCTAAACTATCGGAACAGTAGCGGACGCCCGTATGAAATATTTCTCCGACGAGCACAAAAGCGTATCCAGAGGGAGAAAAAACCCATTATAAATCTGATCATAGTTTGACTTTTACACATTCTGATCACACGACATTTGAAAAGTTCTAGCCAGCATGAAGAATAAAAAGTACTGCTTTTCTTTGTTTAGAACCACGATGGCCGCCGTTGCTGGGCGACGTGACATCAGACTATTGAATCCAATTCTCACTGAAGTGTATTATCGTAGCCATCGTTAACATCTGTAGCCTGACACAAGAACCCTCAAGGACTGGCAGTTTGCCGTCATTTTTTTAGGTTTGTGTAGCGTCTAGTTTAGTAGAGCTCAAGGAAACAAGTTATTTAATTGGTTGAACTATTGAATACAACTCACGATTTGTTTTCTTTTGTGGCAAAAGACTGGAATTTTGACGTCATTTTTTGGTTAGTGTCAGGCTATAACTTTACAATAACTACGGTATTATCCGGACTATAAAATGGTTACACAGCGTTGTGTGTGTTGGTATAGATAGTACACGCTTGGCTAAGTTCACAACATTGCCATCCGGAAGTATAACGGACCAACACACAAAAATTTGTGTAACCATGATCTTTTTTAGTCAGGTTAATACAGTTTAGTGAGAGTTACTCATAAACGCGGAGGGCAAAAAACAATAACAAAGACCTGAGTAACGTCAACTTCGAACTATCTATATCTTAAGCCCCCCATAGACGCCGACATCCGCTGATAGCGGGACGGATGACCTATCGCTGTGACCCGATCCCTGCGTTTATCGCAGATGATTTTTGCCCACATACGCGGAGATATTTTTTTGAGGCGATCGGCGATCGGGGGCGTGGCAGTATAAAAAAGTGGACAATTTTTTTTAGGATTTTCGCTGTTTTCACGTTGGATTCGTGATCAGCGTCAAATTTACAATAGGTTTGATACTAAGAACTGTGTGTTTACTCCAAAAATTGGTGAAATTAGAAATAAATTTTAATAAATAGTGAGGCTATGTGGCCGACAGAACCGATCCCAGTTACTGTCTGTTATTCTATCTTTCGTCTTGCGCAAAATAGTGATTACTTCTCACTAAATTATATCAATTAGACTGTTGAAGGAACGAAATTGACATCATTCCACTCTTTGTTATTGTATTAAGGCAGTCATTTTGGTAATTAGTTCTCACTAAATTATATCAATCAGACTTTTAACGTTCAAGGTTACTCGTAGTTTTGTATGACGGTACGTTATTTCCGACTGGTGGATATTGTGAGCATTTTACCTAAACTCATAGCATCAATAACCGTCCAAGATATTCGCATCATATGTAGCAATAGCTATAATAATCTAACATGTCGAGAGAGAGAGAGAGAGAGAGAGAGAGAGAAGGAGAGAGAGAGAAAGAGAAAGAGAGAAAAATTTACTTGCGCTATATATACCGCTATATTCAATAAAGGTGCTCAAATCACTTTATAAGGGTCTTTGGCCAAAATAAAAACATGTTAGACGAGACATGACTGTTAAGCGATATTGCAATTGTTTCCCGACAGAGACGACGCTGTAAACAGCGAGGTACTCATTTTAACAGTGAACAAGGTGAGAGAATGCGAGTAAAGAGCCTTTTCCAAGGACTCAATTATGCGCCACTCAGAGCGGGACTCGAATCCAGTACCGTCCGATCCAAAGGCTAGTGTCATTTCACAAGATCACATGCATAGCCGCACAAAAAAGTGATGAGAGAATAGATTCATATGTATTGAAGGAGGAGAGAGCGGATGGAGTGAGTAAAGTTCTTGGATATTTATAGAAGGAACCAAATTGACGTCACTCATCTCATTGTTATTGTTTTTAGACACCCATTTTTATGATTAGTTCTAATTAAAATATATCAGACTATAACGTTCAAGGTTCCATGTAGATCTTTGGGCTGGAGTGATATTTCTGGCTGGCGGACTTTGTGAGTATTTTAATTTAACACAGAGCATCAATAGAAGGAATGAATTTGACGTTAGTCAACCCGTTGTTATTGCTTTTAGACAGCATTTTATAATTAACTTATCACTAAGTTATATCAATCAGACAATGAACGTTCGCGTTTGCAGTTTTGTGTGTTAATATGTTATACCCCGATGGAGATGTCGTGAGTATTTTTCCAATACGCATAACATCAATACATTTGCAATCCGATTTAAGTTCAAAAGCAAAGTAGACCACGGAAATTTTTCCATTTTGTGGACAATAAAGATTTTTTATTTATCGTCATTATTATTATTATTATTATTATTATTATTATTATTATTATTATTATTATTATCATTATCATTATCATTATCATTATTATTATTATTATTATTATTATTATTATTATTATTATTATTATTATTATTATTATTATTATTATTATTATTATTATTATTATTATTATCATTATTATTATTATTTATAAAACAAATCGACAGTGTTCCCGTGGCAGGTTAAACGGGTACTCCTCGGGACTACTCGCATTCGCACCCCCCACCACCACCACCACCACACACACGCACACAGCTCTTTTCTTTTTTTTTTTTTTTTTTGGGGGGGGGGGGGCGTTGTTTGTAGATTATAATTCAAGGTTACAATGCCCACCCCTGTCATCACGTAGTCAAGGCTTTTTGGCATCTGCCAATCCCAAATGTCTGTGTCAAGGTCGACCGTCATGTCGCGTCAACGGGTGAGGAGGAAAAAAAAAAAAAAGAACTGGCATATTATTATATCATTACATTGAAAATTATGAAAACTATTTTTTATTTTGTATGAAATCCTTTATAAGTTTTACGATGAACAAGAACGAAACTTTTGCCATCTACCTCTTCCTGGCGTAACATTTATAAAAATATTATTAAAAAAAAATAATAACACAGCATTTATTTGGCGCAATATCCACGTGCTCAAAGCGCTTTACAAGGGGTCCCAAGGCAACAGCAATATTAGACTTGAAAGACGAGACATGACGCCTGTCAGGCGATGTGACATTTTTTCCCAACAAAGACAACGAACGGCCATGTTCTCATTTTACACCTTTAAAGAGCCTTTTCCAAGGACTCAACTCTGCGCCACTCAGAGCGGGTCTCGAAACCTGAACCTTCCGATCCGAAAGCGAGAGTCATACCACTTGATCCATCACAAAACAGGGAGGGGCACTTTTCTGTCGGCCACATAGCCTCAATATTAATTAAAATTTATTTCTAATTTCATCAATTTTTGGAGTAAAAACATAGTTCTTGGTATCAAACCTATTGTAAATTCGACGCTGATCACGAATCTGACGTCAAAACAGCGAAAATCCGAAAAAAAATTGTCCAATTTTTTATACTGCCACGCCCCCGATCGCCGATCGCCTCGAAAAATATTAAGCAAAGCGGGCTTTGCGGGCGATCGACCGTACCTAGGTTTATCGGCCAGGTATTTGGCCACACACATTGCGTTTTCACCCCGGTTTGCCTGATCGGGGTCTGAACCAGGATCATATCCGGGCGTGTATGGAGCCTTTTAGATATCTACTCATGTCCAGGCGACAAAAGCGTACGGACGGTCGTCAGCCAGCGATTAGTGCCTGTTATTCTATTTTTAACACCTTTGCCAGATCACATTGGTTTTACAGCCAAAGTTATCTTCAATTGACGTCGAGTCGGTGACGCAATATTTGGGTCAGATTGCGACTGAATAGTTTTTTTTTCGGAATTTATATTTTTGTTTCCATATAGTGTCGTAATAATATTCTGGTAACTAGCATTGAATGATCTGCTTGAAAGTCCTATCCCATGTAGAAAAAAAACAAAACAAAAAAGAATACAATCCCACTAGGTTGTCCTTAGAATAATGATACCCAATGAGCCAAAGTCTATCCCGTTTTCTTGAACATGGAGAGTCACAATTATTGCTCGCTGTCATTTAAGTGAGTAGATGGACATTATCGACTTTTCGCCAGATCTAAAATTTGCTATCAGCGACCAGCTTTATACTGTTTATTTTATTTTTGTATGAATTTTATAAGTATTACAATGGAGGTCATATGCCATATGCCTGTCAGGACGGGAATTTTGAGTCAAAATTCCAGTCCTGACTGGCATAATATGGCATATTATTATTATATATTATATATCTCTTTTATATATTATATATAAATTTATAAATAAAGTCACTCACATATTTTTGGCCGAGACAAATATATATATTTGGGTTATATAAAGGTATAAAATAAAAATCACGAAATAAAAGTGCTCCACTCTACTAATAAAACAGCGGTTAATATATGAAGAGTTTTTTTCCAAAATGCGACATACGCCATTTTCAGGGATTGAGAGAAGCGGCTCAGATTCACTTCATGGGTGATAAAGCTTTGCCCTTTCAAAAATATTTCCGTCCAAATCGCGACATAACTTTAATTAAACGTGTATTTAATTCTACTTTTTTTCCAAAACGAGATATAGGACTGCAATGTTTTATTCCAAAATGAGACATAACCAGAGCCAATCAAAGACCGTGAATGGTGTTAATATTGACCAGTCGTAATTCGTTATGTTTTTGGCCCGGAACTGGTATCATGGATGCGCCCATTGGCGTAGACTGTAGATAACCATTCACTCGTTCAACTTGTACCGCTAACACCATTAACATACATTTTTAACCGCTCCTAACTTCGACTATTCAATTTTGAGAGACAATGGAAGTTTTTGATAACATAAACGAAACTGCACAGCGGACAGACCGAGGGAGGAAAAGGAAAGAAAACAGCTAGGGCATACAAGACAGTAGGCTCAGTAGGCAAGATGAGACGGGCCAATGGAGGCTACATTCCGACTGTTTCTTGCAACCACGTTTCAACTCCTTTGTGTTGTGCAGATCAGCTGAAGCCAGAGTCACTCGTCCAAATGTTCGAGACATTTTGCTCCCAGAGCAGCCATGCTGACCAAAACAGCATGTTGATATCCTTGATGGACGTGTCAGCTCCTTCAAGGGCCAGGATCGATGAAACAGAGAGGAAAAGAGGCCGTGATGTTACCATCAAATACAATGTGGTCACCTCAACAAGCGGGAGATTGCCTGTATGCAAAGCATCCTTCATGTCCATCCTCAGTAAGTTGTCATTTCCTTTTTTATTATAATATTATCGAATTGCAAAGGCTCTCTCATTCAGTTATCTTACTTTGACTTTGATCCGTATCCAACATCAAACACTCTAACTCAACTCTAACCTATTTTTCTTTGTTCTCACTCAACTTGGATCTAGTGCCCACCTTTCTTCTGTTCCACTGTTTTAATTATTCTTTTTGCTGATTTATTGCCTAGTGCATCACTATTTATGTTATGATAATGATTACGCTATTTTCGTATTGATCACTTAGACTTAGTCTTAGTTAAAGTGAAAGTAGAAAGAAAATTAAATAGAGCTTAGGACATGGTAACGTCTTCATTATTTATAATGAACATAGAGTAAAGCCATGTAATGTAGGAAGGTGAGTACTAAGTCCTGCCATCGAGATGAGTGCATTGTTTATAGATAGTATGCAGATGACGTCACTCGGGCCTTTGTTATTGTTTTTGCCATCCGCGTTTGTGAGTTGTTCTCACTAAACTGTATTAACCAGACTATAAAAGTTCATGGTTACACAGAGTTTGTGTGTTGGTCCGTTATACTTCCGGATGGCAATGTTGTGAACTCCTTGGCCAAGCGCATTCTATCTATAAAATACCATAAAAATCATTTCATGGTATGGGGGGGGGGGGGGGGGTTATACTTTTTTATTGCTGTTGTGAGTGGACATTCACACCACGTGGCATGAATGAATATTTATTTTTATATCTCACCTTGTGTAGTTTGGACCACTGATATGAAGAAGAATCATGTTCATAATAGTAATAGTAGTAGATAAAGATTTTGTTAACAAAAATGAAGTGCTAATAGTAATAGTCTTAATGTTTTCATGATGCTACAGTTTTCAAGGTAATAACTGGTAACAAATTTAGGATTACTTGTTAAAAATTTGTTACAAATTGCGGACAAAAATTAAACAGCACGTTTTGCTAATAAATTAAAGAAATGATGTCGAGGAGAGACAACCAGAAATAAAATCGTGGAGCGACGATCAGAGACCGCAACACTATGCAGAAAGCGATGGAAACTACAGTCGTATTGTGACTAACGTTGAGATTGTAGTCAGAATGAAATAAGCGCTCACAGCTCTATGATTAAAGAGCATTGACAAAGCTATTAAAAAAGCTTTTGAGAGGTCATTGTGAAGTCAAAAATTGTTTATTTTTCTAAAAGTCGCCATTTTTTTTCATAATAAAGTATAAAGATAGACACACATTTAAGGAAGGTAGCATGTGTGCCATATTGCATGAAGATTTGAGGGGACACAATAGCTTATCCTTAACTTAATTAAAATTCCCTTCACAATTGGCATACAGCTTAAGGAGGCTGCTTGGGGGGGGGGGGGGGTGTCTTTACAGTAAATGAGTACCTAATTTAATTTTCACTTAAGTTTCTGCAGCCCCGTGGCGCAATCCATCATCTCATAGTTCATTGGTTTACTACCTATCTGTGGTTTTAGTCGTTTGTTATTGTCTTTTTTTTTATTGTTTACTTTTTTTTGTTCTCACAAGCTAGATTTTAAAAATGCTTTTTCTGTTTTGAATTTTGATTTTATTATTCGTGTCTAAGGAAAAGTTGTGGGGGATTGAAGCTTGTGTGTGTAGGCATCTATAACATTATAATTTCTCTTGCTTGATACTTTCTTCATATACCCCTTTATCTCAATGTAACATCTTTCCTCTATTTTTTATATCCTTACAGATGTCAAGAAGGATCGTCTCAGTCGTCTTGCAAATAATTTCCTTAAGGAAGGCGCACCGAGAAAAGAGCGTCGCGGTGGCAGCAGACAAACCCCAGAGATGGTTGAGTTTAAAGAGTCAATCGTTTCTCATATTGAAACATTCACGTGCAGAGCCAGCCATTATGCACGTCGTGGAGCTCCTGGACGGAAGTATCTACCCAGTGACATGAATGTTGCCAAGATGCGCCAACTCTTTAATGAGCAGAATCATCGACAGGCTTCCTATGCCTTATATTATTCAATATTTTTGCATCGATTCAATCTGGCTTTTGGGCACCCGGCCAAGGATATATGCAGTGATTGTCTGCGATTCCGGATTCAGTTGCGCCAAGATTTACCTGAAGCACAAAAGCAAGCAAAGGCAGTCGCTTTTTTGCTTCATAGGCGACGTGCCAGGAAATTTTATGACTTAATGGACAACGTTGACGATTCATTAACACTATGTTTTGATGTAATGGAGAACCTTGTTCTCCCTAAAACTTCGATTGGACAGGCGTATTATTCACGTCAGCTATATATGTATGTTTTTGCTGTCGTGCGTCATGAAGGACGAGGACAGTCTGTTCCATTAAGGAATGTTTTCCTTTATACGTGGATGGAGACACAGAATAAAAAAGACTCAAATGTCATTGCATCCGCAGTTGAGCATGCTTTAACTGGTTTCGGTGAAAGCTTTCAGGGCAGGAAAGTCAGATTATTTTCTGACTCGTGTTTTGGACAAAACAAAAATTTCAGTATGGTGTCGATGCTGCACTCATTCAGGAAACGACATATTCCAAATAGTTCTGTTCAATATTTTTTTCCAATTCGTGGCCACAGTTATCTGCCAGCTGACAGGGTATTCGGACGTATTGAGCAGGACATCAGGAAAAAAGCTCTTATTTTGCTGCCATCCGAATACATTGACATCTTAAAAAGACATGGCACTGTTTTTCAGTATGGAAAGGATTGGTTTGTGAAGGACTATAAAAAAGAAGTGGCGTCGTTTTTAAAGACTCAAAAGGGCTTCAGAGTGAGTGATGCCAGGGTGTTACAATTTAACAATGATAAAGTTGGCTTTAAGTCAGTGTATGAGGGACCATTTTGTGAACATTCGATTCTGAAGAAGGGGAAGCGTTGGGTTGACTTTGTCCCTGAGGTGATTGGAGATATTTCTTGTGTGAAAGAAGAAAAGAAGACGGACGTTTGCAATTTATTGGACAGTCTTGGTGTCAGTAATGATGTCAGGGCACAGTATGATAGTTGGCTCCTATCAACTTCTGTTACAGAGGATCCAGAATCTGATGAAGATTAGATTTACTGTGTTTATATAATTTTTTATTCCCTTTTCCATATCCATTGTTTTTATGAGTCTTATGCTTTGTGTCCTGTATGGTGTTTTTTTTAATGGCTGTTTACACCAGACCATTTAATTATTCAATCAGTTTTGGTTGGCTTAAGTTTTCCTTTGGGTATTTTTGTCATATTTCATACATTTAATGCCTACCTGTCTGACTACATACTTAAATCTTGTGATTATGTCCCTCTCTGTGGATTGACAGGTCTTTTTTTTTAATGGATTGCTATTCGACACCCGAAACTCAGGTGTATCTTTTCACCAGGTTATTCGACACCCAAAGTCTCACATGCGCATGTTGAGAGTTAGCTATCCTCAACAACACGTGAATTTATCAGCACGAAAATTTTGGGTTTTGAATTACGTTCCCTTTTTTTAATTGCTGTTGACACCAGGCTATTCTTTTAAATTTAATTAATCCATCAGTTTTGTTTTCTAGAGTTTTTTTTTTGTTTTTTTTTTTTTTTGGGGGGGGGGGGGGGGGGTATTTAGCATAGTATTTTTTTTTCAATCAGTTTTTATTCCCTAAAGTTTCGCATCTTTCATAAATTGTCTATTTACTGTTGGACTTAGAATTCATACATTTTTTTGTTGCTTATTTAACTTTAAGCTGAGCTTTTGATACACCCCAGTTTTAATTCAGCTTACTGGCAATGGAACTGCTTTTCTCCTTATTTGCATGAAGGCAGGGATTTTTTGGCTCTTTTCTATTTTAAAAAGTGGTTTGGATGTGTAGTCATGTTTTCTGCTTAACATTTTTTTTTTATGGGTGGGGGGGGGGGGATGTTCAGGGGTTTTGTTTGAGAAGTCCCGTATTTTTTGCAAGTACCACACGTTTGATATTGTATCATTTTTAATTTTCAGTAGGATTATTTTTTTTACTTTGGTTTGATTTTCCCCATCATGTAGTTGATGTGGACTTTGACATGTTTTTTATCTGTTTCAAATGTTTTGATGTCATTAAATTTATAAAATATATTTTTGAGTTATTTTTGTTTTCTTTTCATGCACATTGTCTTGTGACTGCATTATGCAATAGAGAATGCTTATGCTGAAGAGGAAACTTACATTGGTGTTCTCATTTATACCCTTCTGTATCTTAATATTAAGAGGAGTGTAAGTGGATTTACTGTTAGTGTATGTTGTATTTTCAGCTTAATCAACTTCCTTTGCATTTAATTGACTGCTGGCTATATTACTTTGGTAGACTCCCAACAGAGTTATAACCAGGAGTCTATAGAAAAGTGCCAGAAGACAATAGAGAATAAAAAATTTTTTTTTTCGCGGCGGTGGTGGGGTTTGAACCTGCGACCTTATTGGTACGACAACTCCGCCTGGAGTTATTCTCTATTGTCTTCTGGCACTTTTCTACTCACTTCATATCTTGTTGTTACCAACATAAGTGCCTGCTCCACTCACTTTTCTGAATTAAAAATTCACCCCATACACCGGAGCATACTCAATGTCTCAATCGTTTCTATGTTATATGTTTGTGATGAGAATATTGGCTATTAAGCTTAACTGCTGGTCAAAATTACTTTGCGATGGTGGCGAACGAATCGGCGATCTCAAGAAGTGGGTGAGAGAGGGATCTAGAAATGACTTTGGGTTTGAAACGAATATTTTTGTGTTCGTGGATAGCTCACACGGTAGAGCCACGCTCTCACCTGCCAGGCGGAGTTGTCGTACCAATAAGGTCGCAGGTTCAAACCCCACCACCGCCGCGAAAAAAAAAAAAAAAAAAAAAAATTTTTTTTTATTCTCTATTGTCTTCTGGTACTTTTCTACTCACTTCATATCTTGTTGTTACCAACATAAGTGCCTGCTCCACTCACTTTTCTGAATTAAAAATTCAACCAGGAGTCTGGGCTTTTGTGAGGCCTTGCACAGGTTTCGTCTTTCTATTTCTAGTAAATTGTGTTACTATTCACCTACTTTTTCCCCTGGCGCTTATGACCTAAAGAGCCAGTACCCATTAAACATTCATAACCTAACAAGTACCCTGGTGCTTATGACTGAAGGGGTAGGAAGCATTGCAACTGTTAGGATATGACTGCTGTTTCCATCGCTTTCTGTGAGAGTGACTGCGATGCGACTTGAGCTTCTCCAGAAACTCAAGTCGCATCGCAGTTACTGATCTCTTGATGGAACCGACAGTCATATCCTGACAACAGTCGTACGTTAGGTCGACTTGAAATTGGCCCTCACAGTTCACAGTTTGTGGGTTAAATTTCCTAGAGCAATATGGAACAATTAACTACAATACGTATGTTTATGATTGGTCTTGGGTTAATTTTCATCCAGTGACTGTACTTAAACTGGTTATCGAAACTAGTCTGCGGGAGTTGGTTGGGTGCTACTGGTAGGCCCTCCTTTTCTCCCTGATCTATCACTACCATCTTGCTGTTCTGTGCTATATCAGACGATTTTGTGGCATTTCTTGGCTCTTGATAGGACTTTTGTTGAATATTACAAAGCCCTGGCGCTTATAGGACTTAAGAGTGTTGCAAGCGCTGTTAAACATTCCAAAACAAAAACAATTTCCTCCCTCTTCTTGTAGAGGGAACTTAACAGCATAAATTGCTTGCTATCATTTAGCCAGGACTCTAGTCTATGGTAGAGTACAAATTGCTGGATTAGATCCATCTAACCATTTGCTGACTCCAGACTGACAAGGGTCCAGAAAAAAAACCTATGCTATGCTGTGTCAAACCAGGATGACCAATTTAGCCCTGACAAGTAATTTATATTTTGTCGCTATCTTTTGCCAATAAGCAATTTTTTGTTGCCCCATATTTCCTATGGCTGCTTTACCACTGTCATGAGAGTAGATTTTATCTAATGATCAAATAGCTTAGCTTGCATTCTTTGGTTAGAGAAGAAACTTCTGTGTCTGCCCCAAGGCATCAAGAATACTGAGAGTTGCCATTAGTGTGTAGGCTTATAGCACATACTTTGCTTGGGTGTAAATCTGTATTTCTGTCTTACTTACACCAACATCTTGAGAGTGACTACATCCATTTTGATCAAAATTGGATATGTCTCACTTTGGCACAAATCTGTTGGGTGGATATGTCTCATTTTGGAGAAAAAGTGAAATTATAAATCATAACAAAGTACATTTTAAAAAAAGATAGATTTAAAAAAAAAATTATGTTCTGATGTTGAGCAAGAGGATAACTGTTTCAATTAATCAAATTATGTAATCTGCGTTGTCTACTGGTCAAAAATTTAAATGTCAAATATCTCAAAACAGGAATTTGACTTATGTCTCACTTTGGAAACAAACTCTTCATATATTACTAAACTATTTGAATCACTGTTGACTCCTACAGATCCTATATATATATATATATATATATATATATATATATATATATATATATATAAAATAGAGCACTGATATAACAAACCACTCCAGGCAGGGAAGGAGAATTGGAGCTCAGAAAGAATTCGATGTTTCCGTTAATTTGGTTTAATGTTC
>NC_088360.1:12104903-12109903 GCF_034508935.2 Berghia stephanieae | reverse complement strand
CATATTATTATTTTTTTTCCCCAATCTGATTTGAATGAGATCCAATGACTATCGACTTCCAAGCAACCAGCCCCGATATCAATTACCTCACGGCTGTAATCCCAATATCGATTTACGCAACAATATCTCATTACATTTTCATCTTTGCCTTACGAGTGTCCGTCATCCTACTTTAACCAATCTTTCTATTCTGTCCCTACTTTGTCACATTCACTACTTTTGCCGAAAATCGGGTGGCCCTCTTGTTTTGGTGCTTTGTATATGTGTGTGTGTGTGTGTGTGTGTGTGTGTGTGTATGTGTGTGTGTGAATGTGTGTGTGTGTTTGTTGTATTTTTTGTTTGTTTATTTGATTGTTGTTTGTTTTTTGTTTTTGTTTTTCTCTATTTTTGTTGGGGGGTTTTTTTGTTGTTGTATTTTTGTTTTGTTTTGTTCATGTTTAGTTTGTGTGTTTTTAAAACTCTTTTTGTATGTTTTTGGGGGTGTTTTGGGGTTTGTTTTTTGTTGTTTCGTGTCCCACCCTGGTAGTTGAGTCCTTGGAAAAGGCACTTTACTCTCATTCTTTCATCGTACTCAGATGTAAAATGAGAACATTGCCGATAATAGCGTTGCCTTTGTCGGAGAGAAAAAAAAAATTTCCTAAAAGGCGTCATGATGCAGTCTACTGTTCTCCAGGTAGTAGGTACCCATTGTGAAGCGCTTTGAGCACGTGTATGTAGTAGACGCGACTATGCGCCGCTCAGAGCGGGACTCGAACCCCGAAGGCGAGTGCCATACCACAAGACTACAGAGGCGCACATTGTACCATTTTGAGACGATATGTTTCCTTTTGATACACTGTGACATTATACACAATCACGCATCTATAATTCATCTGTCAAAATGTGCTTGAAGAACCATTTTTTTCAGCAGGAAGAGAGAGAGAGAGAGAGAGAGAGAGAGAGAGAGAGAGAGAGATTAGATACGTGTAGATTAAATTTCAAAGAGAGATGATGGAAATTGAGGGTGAGAGAAAAGAAAGGAGGAGTATATGGAAGAGAGAGAGAGAGAGAGAGAGAGAGAGAGAGAGAGAGAGAGAGAGAGAGAGAGAGAGGGGGGGGGGAGGATTATTAAATTAAATAGAAATAGACAACAGCTAGATAGAAAGCAAGACAGACAGATCACGCACTTATAATTCATCTGTCAAAATGTGTTTATAGAACCACTTTTTCCGGAGGAAGAGAGAGAGAGAGAGAGAGAGAGAGAGAGAGAGAGAGAGAGAGAGAGATGCTGCCATTTTAATTAGCTTTCCTTTTGTCTCTGACTTGGAGAAGTGATTGCGTTTTAAATTGTTTCAAATGATTGTGCTTTTTGTTATTATTAGATAGATGAAGAAATATAGACAGACAGAGGGCAGGCAATAGATTTTAAAAGAAAAGAAAATAGAGAGTGGCGAAGAAGAGAGAGAGAGAGAGAGAGAGAGAGAGAGTGAGAGAGAGAGAGAGAGAGTATACAAAGGCATGGGATTAGGGAGATGCGATGAGTGGTGTCAATAGATAGAGGTAGAAATTATATAGACAGAGGGATAGGCAATGGATATTTAGATGGGAAGAAAGAGAGAGAGAGAGAGAGAGAGAGAGAGAGAGAGAGAGAGAGAGAGAGAGAGAGGGAGGGAGAGAGAGAATATATAAATGGGCATAAGAATAGGGTGTGAAGACGGGGGTGTCAATCCGACAGAATGTGGTGAGGTCACAGTCACAGTCGCAGTGTCAGGACAATATTATTCTCTCGACAGTGCCAGTGCCCCAGTTCCGTTCTCTGCTCTCAGACATACTTCATTGTGCATTAAATGAAAGAACGGGAGGGGGTTTGGGCGGTTGGAGTGGGACATATATTGACGTCATGGTGTATCGAACTTTTTAGTTTATTATGACAACGTCACGTCACTGGACATAAACGTTGATTGGTTGAGGATGACCCTCTTGAAATGATTCCGTACATAATCCGGAAAGAGTGGGTGGTGGGTGGTGTTGAGCAAAAAGTAAACAGTGCCCAAGAGAGTTTGAATGCGTCATTAAAAATATGACGTAATAATCTAAAAATGGTTTCCGATTATATATTGATTTTCAAGTTGTATGCTCTGAAAGTGTACCTAGCTATATTCATATAATTGTGCTCTGGGGACATCTCTCTCTCTCTCTCTCTCTCTCTCTCTCTCTCTCTCTCTCTCTCTCACTGTGTGCGTGTGTTTATACACACACACACACACACACAATATATTATATATAATTAAGGTCTTCCTTTATTACAATATTATTATCGAATGCATTCATATTTTATAATTCTATCCCTTTCTTTCTTTATCTCTACCGCCCCCGCCCCCTCCCCATCATCATCATCATATCTCTCTCTCTCTCTGTCTCTCTCTCTCTCTCTCTGTCTCTCTCTCTGTCTCTCTCTCTGTGTCTCTCTCTCTCTCTGTCTCTCTCTCTCTCTCTCATTTACATTATAATTTAGTATTCTATCTCTCGTACAAACACACACACACACAACACACACACACACACACACACACACAAATGCATACAAACTTTCCCTTTGTTCCATAGGATTGTTGGGGGGTAAGGGCTTCACAACAATTCGTTCCCCCGTGAAGGCGTACCAGACCCAATGTAACACACGCTAAACACCAGTTGTAGCAAACTCAATGCCCAAGTGCCATCATAGATATAGGGGCCAAAAGTTAAACCCATTAGAACGGTACCTGATGTCTCGCGGAATTTCCCAAATGACGTAAAAACCTGTCAGAAACGCCAAATAAGACTTAAGGACTTTTTTATGGTTCCAAGTACCAGTATAAGCTTATCTAAACTCTTATCTTCAAGGAATGTCATTAATAGGATAATACCCCCCCCCCCCACACACACACACACACATACAAACACCCTCAATCCCAGCTTTACGACATTGTCTTGAAGGTAATAATCATATAGTTGATTACTATCCTCTTGCGAAAGCGCAGTAGCGACCTTTAACTTATAAAGGTACGCAAAAGCAGAGAAGACAACGACAATACCAAAAAGAAAGGAAAAAAAAAAAGATGCGAAAAGAAAAACCCCACGAAAATGCAATTTTACGTTTTGTCATTAGCTGCCGCAACTGAGAATTTAACCAAAGACCTCCAATTCTCATGCGGACATTAAAGTCATATACACTGGTTGGCTGTACTTTAATAATATAATATTATATCGATTAACGATAACGTCATACATTTAATGTTTTTGTCTGAAAGCCGATTAATTATTGTGGTCCAAATATTCCGCAAGCTGATAATAACGACCACATAACCGATTTCCGTCATGGCACGCTGTAATCCGCGTTAATTGCAATTAACCCTCATTTCAACAGACAAGCCGTGACCGTGATGTATGGAAAGCGTATTAATATGCAACCCGTGGACTCAAGCCGGTTTTATGTCAAGAATTGGACCTGGAATTTATTTTAACAAATTGTTTCGTAGTTGAAGTAGGTAGTGCGAATCTTCTGGTCTCGTAAGCAGGAACTCAAATGAGAACCTTGCCCCAGCAGTGCAACACCGATAACCTCTAAACGTGCATTGCTGAGAGAACAGTGGCGTAACGTCGTCACAGTATATTATGATGGTGCCAAGTTCAGAGATTTAAACAAATTTACAGTAGCTACAGAACGAATGAAGATGACGTCATTCCGCTCTTTGTTTTTATTTTCAGACCGCCACTTCTCTCGTCCCCATTCTTTCTCTCTCTGTCTCACTCTCTCTCTCTCTCTCACACACACACACACACACACACATATACTCACACACAAACACATACACATATACATACACACATAGGCATAAACCTACTAACAATGAAATAATCAATTGTTATTGATCCACAGGACGGAAAATAATCTTATCAAGCAAGTATCTTATAAGCGTCTATATATTTAAATTGCATGTTGCTTCTTTTTCATTCGGACATCGTCCTCTGTCGTTATTAATTTTTGAGAATTGGTGTTATAAATAGGACCGCTGGATTACTCTATTTACCTAGATGACATAATTTGCGAACTTTGGACAAAACAAACCGTGCTGTTAATAGATGGAGCGAGACACACTGGACACCAAGGCCAGCTTTTTTGAGAAGGCAAAGTTGAACCCTTTTTCAGGGTCAATCAGCTGTTGTAGGTCGGTTGATTATTGTATGAATTTGAGGCGACAGTAACATCATCAGATCACGTCACTTGGGCAGTACACGACACGGCAGTTTTATTTTAAAAGGGAGTATGTGTCGGATTTGACAAAAACAGTATCTTAATATTTTTTTCTGAATGTTTAATAATTATTTAGACGCGGTGCATGGCACCAAATCAACCAATAGAGTCCCGCCCCTGCGAGTGAGATCGATATAACATGTTCACCGAATGAAGTATCATTCAATACCGTAAAGGTCTATTATTCTGACAAGTCCTCTTTCCCAGCAAATGGATGAGTAGCTGGATCTCATTTAGATGTGACGGACAAGGCCTTTTGATAGCGCAAAATCATGTTATAACGGTTGGAAATGGACGTTACGGCAATGTGATATACTCTAGCCTTTGGATGTATGGTATGAAGTACGACTACTACTACTACTATACCTATGACCACTACAACAACAACAACAACAACAACTACTACTACTACTACTACTACTACTACTACTACTACTACTACTACTACTACTACTACTACTACTGCTGCTGCTGCTGCTGCTGCTGCTGCTGCTTCTGTAAATTCTACTGTATTATTTACAATACAAGTAATCCTGTTCCACCTCAGGACAGCCACAATAGACTTAAAAGCATATTATGCACAGACGCATGAATCTGATACAGTCAACGCACCGGTCTGCTCATGTGTTGAGGATGAGGAATATGCAGAGCCTATACTGCGGCGTTTCAAAATTGCTCAACCCACAGAGAAGAGAGATGGCCCTCTGCAACTTCTCTAAATATAAAA
>NC_088360.1:12053890-12091390 GCF_034508935.2 Berghia stephanieae | reverse complement strand
AGAGCACGACAGTAGTGTAGGACACTGATTTCTCTGACAAGTGTTCACTTTCCCACGCAAACCCTACTAACTGTCATTCTTATCTGTCAACCTACAGAGATGACCTAATCTCCTCAGTCCCATTCCGTTTTTAGGTCAAGATCTTGTCACCAGAATGAAAGGGATGATCATCTGGAGAGCTACTAGAGTTTTAATTCAGAATACTGTAAATGTCCATTTTGATGAAAACTAAATAATTGGTATATGACCCACATCCCTAAACGGTATTATGTCTTGAGCATTTAAGCATTTGTATAGCGCAATATCCAGTAAACGTATTCAAAGTGCTTTACAAAGTATCCCTAGTCAACAGTAACAATTAACATTTAGGACGAAACAAGACGCCTGTTGGGCTATAATATTACAATTTTTATCGGACATGGACAACTTGGTTAACAGCCAGATTTTACACCCTGAGTACCGTGAGAGAATGTGTGAAAAGAACCTTTCCCAAGGCCTCAACGTTGCGCCGCTCAGAGCAGGATTCGAACCCTGGACCCCCTTCCGGGGTGTTATACCACAAGACCACATAGCCGAACAACTACTGGAGTTTTGGCATCTTGGCAAAGACTCTTAAACCTGGGACATCGCGAGGTCTTCCTTTGAGAGGTTTTTGCCAAGATGAGGGTTATTCAAATCGATTGAAATTTGGAGGACGCGTTTTCTGGCCAAATTTTTGAATGCGTCTTTTCCCAGAGTACGGCAGTTAACTGGTTTAATATGTCTTTGTCTACATCCAGTAGTGCTTGTGGATGGTTTAATCTGTTAAATCTGGAAGAAATTACTTTGAGATGGACTTGCGTTCTATCCAAAGGGAGTCGAAGCAAACGATTGCTGTTGTTCGTTTAACACGAGGGTAACTCCGACACTACCACCAGAGCACATAGATGCACAGAAAACGTGTGACTCGATGCTATGACAATAGGCAGAAAATAGGAAAGCTTCAACTCAATCAAAGACTTCGGATCAATAAAGTACCGTAGTGTGTTTTTTTTTTCAATCTGTCGATATGATATTGTGACAGGTCTCTAGCCAAAATTAAAAATGAATTTAAAAATTATGGTATAATTTCATGTTTATCAGAAATATGATCATTTGTCTATCGTAAAGCACGTTTGGACAGATCTAACAGACCCAGCTACCCAATCATTGTTGGAAGGACGGGAGAGGGGCGGGAGTTAGAAGGGAAAAAAACGTCGACTTCACCCAGGTTCGATCTCTTTTGCATGTGAATCGAGTGCTCTATCAACTGAGCTATCGGGACCCCCAAATAAAGTAGGGTGTCCTACATTTACTGCGCAAGCTAGACGACGGTCCTGGAACCAATCAGTTTTTGTAATGACTCTATTCAAGTTTGAATAGAAACGAAAATTGTCTCCCCTGAATCCGTAATGAAATGATGCACTTCACTAGATTTCGTATTTAACCCTTTAGGGGCAGGGTTCAGTTTTATTCCAACCTGATATTGTTTCTTATCACTTTCCTTTTTTTGTCTAAGAGCGCAGTAACGGCGATGCAACTCGGAATATATATGTGAAAACGGACAGGTTTGCATGTACTGTACTAAATGCAGTAAAGAAAACTATTATTGTTTTTTTGTTGTTTTTTTTTTTTTGTTTTTTTTTGTTTTTTGTTTTTTTGGGGGGGGGGGGGGGGGGTCACTCCAGTTGTTAAATGTACGGCTATGTATGTGATCTTGTGGATTGCCACTCGCCGTCGGACCAGAAGGTACATGGTTCGCGTTTCGCTCTGAGCCGCAAATAGTTGAGTCCTTTGCAAATGGCTCTTTAATCAGATTCTCTCACCGTACTCAGATGTAAAATGAGTACCTTAGCGTTAGCCACGTTGTCTCTTTCGAAAAAAATTTGTAATTTCACTTATAGGTGTCATGTCTTGTCCTACATGTTATGTGTTGGTCGTTGTAAAACGCTTTGAGCATGGTACGTGGATATTGTGCTCTATGAAAGCTCTAGATTTTTAATTATTTTTTTTTTCAGTAAAAACTGGCGTACAAGAGTAACTTTTTGAAAATGTTTTTATAGCACAGGTTTGCAAACTTTGTCCTTATAGCCAATCATTTTTCATTATATATAATACCATAACCGACTCGTACCCGATCGCACCGAATCTGAAGTCATGACACTTGGGGTTAATTTTGAAAAAAAGGTGATATACATATGAGGAAAAAGTCCCGGGTTTGAGACAAGATGGTGGTCGTTTTAATCGATCGATGATTGAAGGACGGAATTTTTAGGCCAAGATTTTAAAAGTGTGTTTTTTTGTTTTTTTTTTTTTGTTTTTTGTTTTTTTTTTTTTTTCAGATTACGGCAGTGCAAGCCTTCTCCTGTTTTATTTATTTTATTTTTGTTGTTGTTTTTTTTTTTTTTTTCACCGTTGTGGCATTCTGTCAATCGATAGTGATGACCCAATTCTCATGATGACGAGATCTCGTTTCTAGGTTAAGAAGATATTTTCATGAATCGACGACGGTGACGATCATCATCATCATCATCATCATCATCATCATCGTTATCATCATCTTTATTGTCCCAGGGGTCAATTGGATTCAATAGTCTGATGTCACGCGCCCGGCAACGGCGGCCATCTTGGTTCTAATCAAAGAAAATCATTACTTTTTATTCTTCTTGCTGACTAGAACTGTTCATTCCCTTTTCATATGCCTTGTGATCAGAATGTGTAAAAGTCAATACATGATCAAATTGATGGGTTTTTTTTTCCTCTGGATACTCGTTTAAGCTCGCCGGGGTTATATTTCATACGGCGTCCGCCATTGTTCCGATAGTTTAGAGCCAGTGTTACTAAGTTACCATACGTCATTAGGAAGGAAGTGACATTACGACTGTTGAAGACTATTATTGTTAGGTTTCAGCTTTTTTTTAGAAAAAGAAACACACATACACACACACACAGACACACACACAACACACACAGACACATTCTCACATACGCACGGAGTACACACATAAATCCCAATTCTCTCTCTCTCTCTCTCTCTCTCTCTCTCTCTCTCTCTCTCTCTCTCTCTCTCTCTCTTTCTTTCTTTCTTTCTTTCTCTCTGTGACACCTGTCGGATATTACTCGTCCATTAATTTTTGTCATATAGTTTTGAATTGATTTTCGGGATTAAAACTGGAAAACAATCTTTTCTAACTCGGGAAGAAACAAACACTTAAAATAAATAGGCCAGAAAACTCGTCCTTCAAAAATAGATCTATTACAATGACCCTCATCTTGTAAAAAAAAACAAACAACTCTCTGAAGAAACATTCTTTGTGTGAAATTAAGAGACGGTAGAAAATCTAGTGATGCTGTATGTTTATGTAAAAAACTCACAACATCCGCCAGCCAAACAAAACATACTAACACATAAAAAACTGTGTGTAACCTTTCACGTTTTTTGATGCTATACGTTTATCATAAAAAAAAAAGTCATAGCATCCACCCGCCGGATATAACGTACCGACATTCAAAACTATGTGTTGGCGCTGATATAACCTAAATGTGTTGCAAGCGCTTTAAAACCCTTAAAAACAAACAAACAAAACAAAACTATGTGTTATTTTAAACGTTTATAGTCTGGTTAATACAGTTTAGTGAGAAGTACTCATAAACTCGGATGGCACAAAACAATAACAAAGTCCTGAGTGGAGTCATATTCGTTCTTTAGATAGTATGAAGTTGACGTCACTCATGTCTTTGTTATTGATTTTTGCCATCCGTGTTTGTGAGTAATTCTCACTAAACTGTATTAACCAGACTATAAACGTTCAAGGTTACACATAGTTTTGTGTGTTGGTCCGTTATACTTCCGGATGGCAATGTTGTGAGCTTCTCAGCCAAGCGCATTCTATCTATATATAGTCTGATGCAATTTAGTGAGAACCACCCATTAAATGGCTGGCTGAAAACAATTACGAATATCAGAGTGACTTCAAATTCGTTCTTTCTGAAGTCTGATTGATATAATTTAGTGAGAACTAATCACGATCAGGCTGTTTAAAAATAATAACAAAGAGCTGAGTGACGTCATCATTGTTCCATCTATAGATAGTATGCAGATGACGTCACTCAGGCCTTTGTTATTGTTTTTGCCATCCGCGTTTGTGAGTTGTTCTCACTAAACTGTATTAACCAGACTATAAAAGTACATGGTTACACAGAGTTTGTGTGTTGGTCCGTTATACTTCCGGATGGCAATGTTGTGAACTCCTTGGCCAAGCGCATTCTATCTATTGGTGGACGAAATTGCCTCAACTCAGGTCTGTGTTATCGTTCGTTGACAACCATTTTATGATTAGTACTCACTAAATTAGTATTAAACAGACTATAGATAGAATGCGCTTGGCCAAGGAGTTCACAACATTGCCATCCGGAAGTATAACGGACCAACACACAAACTCTGTGTAACCATGAACGTTTATAGTCTGGTTAATACAGTTTAGTGAGAACAACTCACAAACGCGGATGGCAAAAACAATAACAAAGGCCCCAGTGACGTCATCTGCATACTATCTATAGATAGAAGGAAGTTGACGTCACTCGGGTCTTTATTATTGCTTTTTGCCATCCGCGTTTATGAGTAATTCTCACTAAACTGTAGTAACCAGACTATAAATGTTTAAGGTTACACATAGTTTTGTGTGTTGGTCCGTTATACTTCCGGATGGCAATGTTGTGAGCTTCTTAGCCAAGCGCATACTACCTATGAATTTTTAGGTTACACAAAGTATTGTGTGTTGCTAAATTATAGATAGAACGAAGTTGACGTCACTCAGGTCTTTGGTATTGTTTTTTTGCCTTCCATTTTTATGAGTTATTCTCACTAAACTGTATTATCCAGACAAAACGTTCAAGGTCACTCATAGTTTTGTGTTATATTTCCGGGTGGCACTGTTGTGAGATTCTTAGCCAAGAGCACAGCATCTAAATCTGGCCGAAATTACTTTGCTGGAGTCAAGCGTCCTTTCTAAAAAGGTAGCAAGAACTTGCCATTGTCCGTTTCACGCTCTAGAAACCGGGATAAACTCCGGCTCCATGGGCCTCATGGCTCTGAAGGACTACTACTGATGCAAGGTAAAAGTCTGAGAAGTTGTGTGCGAAACAGTGCAAGGCAACGCAGAATGGGAGCGATCTATAATATTCGTGTTTTTGTCAAACCAAGTCACCAATCACATGATTTGTTGCTGTCCAATGATTGGATATTTATTCAGAAATGTAAACACGCTGCTTTGTTTATGAAAGTTGTAAACATACCCATGTGCCAAACTGAACAAAATGACCAATCGTGATGTTAGATATTTCAAAAACTGAACACTTTTCACAATGTGGGTCACTGTGAGCACATTTTCCAATGTGACCAGTGACCTCGAGCACATGGAAATGTAATATAGATCATGCCCATTGAAATTCAATATTAGGTATCAGGTATATCCCGTGGAAGACCATTTTGAGAAGATAAATCACATATAGTATAGATAGAATGCGCTTGGCCAAGGAGTTCACAACATTGCCATCCGGAAGTATAACGGACCAACACACAAACTCTGTGTAACCATGAACTTTTATAGACTGGTTAATACAGTTTAGTGAGAACAACTCACAAACGCGGATGGCAAAAACAATAACAAAGGCCTGAGTGACGTCATCTGCATACTATCTATAGATGTATTGATAGTATGCGCTTGGCTAAGAAGCTCACAACATTGCCATCCGGAAGTATGACGGACCAACACACAAAATTGTGTGTAACCATGAACTTTTATAGTGTGGTTGATACAGTTTAGTGAGAATTACTCACAAACGCGGATGGCAAAAAACAATAACAAAGACATGAGTGACGTCATCTTCGAACGATCTATACCATAAGATACGCATAGAATATATTTTTCCCTTTGATTCCTGGTTGTTTACGTTAATAATTCTACGTCACGTACATATAAGTGGAGCCATCGAAGAAAAAGAGAGGCAAATACGCTTCAACAGTCGTGACGTCACTTCCCCTGTAATGACGCAGAGTAACTTAGTAACTGGCTCCAAACTATCGGAACAATGGCGGACGCCCTTATGAAATACTTCTCCGACGAGTATAAAAGCGTATCCAGAGAGAAAAAAACATTATAAATCTGATCATGTTTTGACTTTTACACATTCTGATCTAAAGACATATGAAAAGTTCTAGCCAGCATGGAGAATAAAAAAGTACTTTTTTTTTTGTTTGTTTAGAACCACGATGTCCGCCGTTGCTGGGCGACGTGACATCGAGCTATTTAATCCAATTGCTACATTATTAAAGGCTTTTTTTTTTGCAGCACAAGTATCGGACAAGGGAGATCTATAACTTTTTGTCAAACACAAACAATGTTCGTCAGAATTATTTTGTACAATAAATCGATTTTTGGCATTAAAAATAGCGTCGTATAGAAATAAAAATGGCGACACGCACGTTTTTAAAAATTAAATTAATGTAATGACAAAGATATTCAAATGTTTTTAAAGTTGGTTTGTGTAACGCTCTCTCCAATGAATGTTACTGAGATTTGAACCCACGACATATGCAGGTGACTTAAACCAATCATAGTTATATCGACAGAGAAAAAAAGGTAGGGAGAAATACTGTGTGTGTGTGAGTGGGTGTGTGTGTATTTGTGTGTGTGAGTGTGTGCATAGATAAATAGATAGATAGATAGATAAATATGAGAGAGAGAGAGAGAGAGAGAGAGAGAGAGAGAGAGAGAGAGAGAGAGAGAGAGGGATAGAGAGAGATTGTTTTGAAAACAAACTTTGATAAAAATTAGTCGCGATGAAAAGATCCGTGGTAAAACTCCAAGCATCCAAGGCTGGGCGAGCCATGTGTATAACGTTAATAAAAATCGATAAATGAAAAAATGGCGGAGTAGCAAGTATCGATACTGATGTCAAAGAATGACAAGTAAAGGAAAGAAGAGTGAAAAGACAAACAAGTAAAATGATACGCCAAGTCAAATAGTCATTCAGAGCCATTAGGCCCATGGGATAGGAGTCTATCCCGGATTCTATAGCGTGAAATGGACAATAAAAATTGCTTGCCACCCTTTTGATAGGACGCTAGTCTGTCGCAAAGTAATTTCCGCCGGATCTAACAGATCCAGCTACCCAATTACTGCTGGGTCGATAGGGGGTCAGAAGAAAAAAAATAATCTCGTCTACACCCGGGATCGATCTCGGTCCCTTCGCGTAAGAAGTGAGTGCTCTACCAACTGAGCTATCGGGATACTCAAGTAAAATCAAAGGCACGGAAGGAACAAAATTGACGTCACTCGGCGCTTTGTTATTGTTTTTAGCCAGCCATTTTATGAGTAGTTCTCAAATTGTATTAAGCAGACTCTAAACGGTTAAGGTTACTCATTTATTTGTGTATCGGTACGTTATATCCAGCTGGCGGATGTTGTGAGCTTTTAAACTAAACGCATAGAATCAATGATAATATCCACGTCCACTGAGGACGTAGGAGGAGTAGGGGGGGGGGGAGGTCAAAAGTGAGAGGGATGAGGCGTGCATTATATAGGCGGAGCGGGACGGGACCGATGACTTCAGGGGAATCTGCAGTGCAAACATGGATACGAAATGAGATGGAAAATGTTTTATTAAAAAGGTATCGTTTAATAATCGGGAGGGTCCATGATAATATATCTCGTTAAGCCTCTAGCATCGCCCACGGATAGTGCCATATTATATTATATATTGTTGTTGATCCTGGCCAACGATGTTGAAATTAATGCTGTCTATAGATAGTATGCAGATGACGTCACTCAGGCCTTTGTTATTGTTTTTGCCATCCGCGTTTGTGAGTTGTTCTCACTAAACTGTATTAACCAGACTATAAACGTTCATGGTTACACAGAGTTTGTGTGTGTGTCCGTTATACTTCCGGATGGCAATGTTGTGAACTCCTTGGCCAAGCGCATTCTATCTATAGGTTTTGAAGAGGGGGGTGGGGGGGGGGGGGGCGAAGTGGCCGAGCGGTTGAGGCATTGTACTGTGCCCCGGAAAGTCCCGAGTTGGTTGAAGCCCCGCTTCTGACACTTTCGTTTTTTTTTTCTTCTTGGGCATGATTATTAACCCCCCGATTTGCTCACCTTGTAGAACAAGGGTGATTCCTGTTGACATCAGATAAGGTTATCTATAATCCTTCATGGAATGCCTAGACGACGATAACTAATGGTGTCGTTGGGAAAGGGCTTGATTTTTTAAATAATAGGTTTTGAGGGTAAGTGAGACACGTGGACACTATGGCAACGTAGAGATAGAACAAAGATGACGTCACTCGGGTCTTTGTTAATGTTATTTTAGACCGCCAGCAAGGAGATAAATTCTCACTCAAATTTCTCAATCGGATTAAAACGTTTGAGTTTATACCTAGTTTTGTGTGTTATGATTGATCTGGCGTTGACGTCACTCAGGTCTTTGTTGTTGTTTTTTGCCATCCGCGTTTATGAGTATTTCTCACTCAACGGTATTAACCAGACTATAAACGTTCAATGTTACACATAGTTTTATGTGTTTGGTCCTTTTTATTTCCGGATGGCAATGTTGTGAGCTTCTTAGCCAAGCGCATACTATCTAGAAGATTGTGTGCGCTTTACAAGGAGTCAATGACCAACAGCAAGATTTAACATGTAGAACGAGACATGACGCCTGGTAGGCGATATTGCAATTTTTCAGATAGAGACAATGCTGTTAACGTCCCGATACTCATTTTACACCGGAGTACGGTGAGAAAATGTGAGTAAAGAGCCTTATCCAAGGACTCAACTATGCGCCGAGTGAGGCTCGAACTCATGACCTTCCGATTCGAAAGCGAGTGTCATACCATTAGAACACATGGCCGCACATTACACGATTATCACGTAAGTATCACAAGAATGCGAAGAGAGAAATATGCATAAAGAGAGCTAAAAATGCCACAATGCTGTACATGAATAAAACTTAAAGTAAGAAATTAAGGAGCAGGCGCCGGTGTAAGATAAAGAACTGAACAAGTGGAAATGAAAGGAGTCATCATCATTATTATTATTATTGTTATTATTATTATTATTATTATTATCATCATCATCATCATCATCATCATCATCATCATCATCATCATCATCATCATCATCATCATTGTTATTATTATTATTTATTATTATTATTATTATTATTATTATTATTATTATTATTATTATTATTATTATTATTATTATTATTATTATTATTATTATTATTATTATAGTTATTATTGTTATTATTATTATTATTATTATTAATATTATTATCATCATTATCATCATTATCATCATCATCATCATCATCATCATCATCATCATCTTCTTCTTCTTCCTCTTCTTCTTCTTCTTCTTCTTCTTCTTCTTCTTCTTCTTCTTCTTCTTCTTCTTCTTCTTCTTCTTCTTCTTCTTCTTCTTCTTCTTCTTCTTTTCTCCTCCTCCTCCTCCTCCTCCTCTCCTCCTCCTCCTCCTCTCCTCCTCCTCCTCCTCCTCCTCCTCCTCCTCCTCCTCCCTCTTCCTCCACCCTCTTTATCAAAACTTAGATTACATTCAGACTTCTAGAAGATACAGAAGAAACCGCCGCAGTGAATATTTTGAGTACCCCCCCCCCCCCCCATCACCTCTGACAGGTTGACATTCGAGTTCGGATCCCGGTGGAGTCAATTAAGATGCAATTATATACATTATTCTCAAGACTTTCGTGTTTTCAGCTTTGCTTGTGATCCGTGAATAATGAAATTGCGGGATAATTGCGTCAAGGCAGTGGCTAACATAACAATCAAACCCCCATCTCTCAAAACACTTATTCTTTTCATTCTTTTTACCTGAACATTTTACTTGACATATCGCTAGATTAAGATGAATCTCGACTTGTCCACGATAAAAGTCTCAAACGCGACACTTCAAAAGAAGACTCGGGTTTGATGTTTTTGACACGGCTGGGCGGGGTCATTTTAATCAATGGATATTGGAAGTAAATAGTGATCTAACAAAGAAAAGGCGAATAAAGTGTTTTGTGAATGTGAGTGGATTGGGGAAAGATTCCTATGCTCTCGATAGAGTTTAATGAAGCTTAGTCTTCGATCAACTGAGCTGATTGGATCACTCATCCGGCATGGTATCAATGTGTATATATGTGTGTATGTATTCGTATTTTTATGTTACAGTGTGTGAATGTGTGTGTGTGTGTTTGTGTGTGTGTAATTATATGCAACAGTGTGTGTGTGTAAGTGTGTGTAATTGTATGCAACAGATTGTGTGTGTGTATGTGTGTGTGTGTGTGTAATTGTATGCAACAGTGTGTGTGTATGTGTGTGTGTGTGTGTATGAATGTGTTTGTGAGTCACGAATTACGGAACATTTCGGTGTCCGTAAGAACAGAATAATGTATATGGTGGTAAACACCGACTTGGTCCGCCTTGTCTCTGTATCCCATTGATCGATTTGGGGTTGGGAGTTTTTGTGTATGTTGGGAGGAGGGAAGGGGGAGGGGGTAGGTGTTTGGGGCTGGCATTGATTGGTGTCGCTGTTGTTTTGGTTATTGCTAACCCCCCCCCCCTCCCTACCTCCCACACATACATGTACACACACGCACGCAAGCACACACACACACACTTCCTTTGGTGCCTTTATCTTGAATGCAATCACTCTCAGCATCATGTCCGTGGTTATCATCATCGTTGTGGTCATCAACAGCAGCATCAGCAATCACCATCAGCAGCGGCGTCTCATCTCACCGTCAAAATCATCATCATCACCAGCACAACCCTCACGATCACTAGAGTGAGAATAATAATAATAATAATAATAATAATAATAATAATAATAATAATAATAATAATAATAATAATAATGATAATAATAATAATAATAATAGTAATAATGATGATGATGATGATGATGATGATGATGATGATGATGATGATGATGATGATGATGATGATGATGATGACGATGATAATAATAATAATAATTTATAATAATAATAATAATAATAATAATAATAATAATAATAATAATAATAATAATAATAATAATAATAATAATAATAATAATAATAATAATAGTAATAACTATTGTTGTATTGTATCATCAACAACATGCTGATCTTCTCCATCAAATGTAAAGAGATTGATTAATCATGAAATGTGTGAGATAAAATAGATAATTTCTTTGACAATGAACCAATGCCCTTTCTGTTCAGCCATAGCCTGTCCCATTTACATTCTCCTATAAAAGTTTGTTCATTTTAATTATATATCTCTTGGGTGCACAAAGAACAAACACAGACAATCAATTTTTTTCAGACAGCCCAGAAGACTTTTAATTGTATAAATAAATGAAGATGACCCTCCTATCTCTCTCTATCTCTCTCTCTCTCTCTCTCTCACACACACACACACACACACTCTCTCTCTCCCACTCCCTCTCCCTCACACACACACACACATACACACACTCACACACACACACACACACCAATCTGTCAACAGTCTTAATGCTGAGACTAATAAGATGTGGAGGTCCCGAAAGCCCAGGTGCTAAATCACTCACTTCACACACAATAATATAGGTCTGTTTAACGCGATAGAGAATATCGATAAACTCCGGCTGGATGAGCGCCATGGCTCGGAGGGACCGCTTTAATAAGACTTGTTGACGTTATAATTCGAATAGTAATGAGATGAAAAAAAAATCTCGAGTTGTGTTTTTCAAAAAGATGAAAGGCCATTTAAAATGATCGATAATTGAAGGTCGAGTTTTCTGGCCAACCTTTTAAGCACGTGATTTTTTTTCCATAGCACACAGTTAACAGGTTAACAATCTCTCAGGTTGACAAAGTAAAGAACTTTTCTTTGGCCCGTGGATAATAATATAGTTTACTTTCGTTTTCAAACTGACTACGTCATAGGTCTATCAAAAATCTGAAAAGCTTTGTATTTATATAAAATATTTAAACAGACCCAATTCAATAAAGCAGAGCGGTATAGATTTGACACTCGAAATTCTTAGTCACACATGATCATGATTTTGAATATGCAAACAGCTTAAAAAATAAAGAAAGAAAGAAAGAAAGAAAGAAAGAAAGAAAGAAAGAAAAAGATAAAGAGGTTACGCTGGAATGTTTTCACTTCAAACTATTAATCATCTGTCACCTTTCGGTACCGTCAAACAAAAACTTCAAAGTGGTCGTTTATTCTGTAGGAATGATGTAGGTAGTCCGAATGAAGTCTATTGACTCGTTTAGGGTTCGCTGAGATACTTAAGTTAAGCAAAATGGTCACAATATAGGCCAAAGTCATAAATATAAAAGTGGTTCACGCCGTAGGTTGGCGGATATGTGGTCGGCCGTGTAAACTAGTAATATGTTAGATAGAAACATGAGCATTTATAAAGAGCAATATCCACTAAAAGTGCTCAAAGCGCTGTAAATGGGGTCCCCTGTCAAAAGCAACATTTCACGTGTTAGACGAAACAGGACGCCTGTTATGCGATCTTTCACAATTTTTTTTTCAGACAGAGACAAAGCTGTTAACGTTCAGGCACTAATATAATTTGCAATTGAATATGGTGAGAGAATGTTAGTAATGAGCCTTTTTCAAGAACTCAACTATGCGCCGTTCAGCTCGTGGCTCCAACCATGGAAGTTCCGATCCGAAGCGAGTGTCATACCGCAAGACCACTTTGTCACACAAGGATGATCAAGATGACAAAAATTGAGTTTTTTAAGTCAAAAAGATCTAAATGAGAGAATTTATGTTACAGTTCCACTTATTGGTAGACGTGGCACACATTGGCTGGATGTTTTTAAAAAATATTTTTGTGAGATCAAATTGTGTGAATTTGATTTAAAATGTGACTTGTCCATAAAGCATAAAGGGCCGATGATGATGATGATGATGATGATGATGATGATGATGATGATGATGATGATGATGATGATGATGATGATGATGATGATGATGATGATGATGATGGTGATGATGATGATGATGATAATGATGATGATGATGATGATGATGATGATGATGATGATGATGATGGTGATGATGATAACGTTGATGATCATGACGACGAGGAGACAACTTTTAGGACATGCAAAAGACATGGAAGGAATGTATTGTCCTCAAATCATTTTGATGATACTCCCCAATGGTTTACGCCACTAGATAATGGAACATTTATTTCTATCCTACATTTTTCTCTCACCCTGCTCTAAATCTTAACCAGTTAACTGTCGTACTCTGGAAAGACACGTATTTAAAAATGTGGCCAGAAAACTCGTCCTTCCACTATCGATCGATTTAAATTACCCTCATCTTTGGAGAAATAAAAAGCCTCTCAAACTTTGGACATCGCGTAGTCCCAGGTTCGAGAGTTTTCGACAAGATGAGGATCATTTAAATCAATCGATATTTGGAGAACGATTTTTCTGGCCAAATTTTTAAATACGTGTATTGTCCAGAATACAGAAGTTAGCTGATTAATGACAACATAACTCACACGTTTTGTGACACAACTGGATGTTAGATAGATCGAAGTTGACATCACTCAGGTCTTTGTTTGTTTTTTTGTTGTTTTTTTTTTTTGTTGTTGTTGTTTTTTTGTTTTTTTTTTTTTTGGCTTTTTTATGCCATCTGCGTTTATGAGTAATACGCTTCAACTGTCGCAACGTCACTTCCCTCGTTATGACGCATGGTAACTTAGTAACTGGCTCTAAACTATCGGAACAATAGCGGACGCCCTTATGAAATATTTCTCCGACGAGCACAAAAGCGTATCCAGAGGGAGAAAAAACCCATTATAAATCTGATCATAGTTTGACTTTTACACATTCTGATCACACGACATTTAAAAAGTTCTAGCCAGCATGAAGAATAAAAAGTACTGCTTTTCTTTGTTAAGAACCACGATGGCCGCCGTTGCTGGGCGACGTGACATCAGACTATTGAATCCAATTCTCACTGAAGTGTATTATCGTAGCCATCGTTAACATCTGTAGCCTGACACAAGAACCCTCAAGGACTGGCAGTTTGCCGTCATTTTTTTAGGTTTGTGTAGCGTCTAGTTTAGTAGAGCTCAAGGAAACAAGTTATTTAATTGGTTGAACTATTGAATACAACTCACGATTTGTTTTCTTTTGTGGCAAAAGACTGGAATTTTGACGTCATTTTTGGTCAGTGTCAGGCTATAACTTTACAATAACTACGGTATTATCCGGACTATAAAAATTCATGGTTACACAGCGTTGTGTGTGTTGGTATAGATAGTATACGCTTGGCTAAGTTCACAACATTGCCATCCGGCAGTATAACGGACCAACACACAAAAATTTGTGTAACCATGATCTTTTATAGTCAGGTTAATACAGTGAGAGTTGCTCATAAACGCGGAGGGCAAAAAACAATAACAAAGACCTGAGTAACGTCAACTTCGAACTATCTATATCTTAGATATCAACTCATGTCCAGGCGACAAAAGCGTACGGACAGTGGTCAGCCAGCGATTAGTGCCTGTTATTCAATTTCTAACACCTTTGCCAGATCACATTGGTTTTACAGCCAAAGTTATCTTCAATTGACGTCGAGTCGGTGACGCAATATTTGGGTCAGATTGCGACTGAATAGTTTTTTTTTTTGGGAATTTATATTTTAGTTTCCATATAGTGTCGTAATAATATTCTGGTAACTAGCATTGAATGATCTGCTTGAAAGTCCTATCCCATGTAGAAAAAACAAAACAAAAAAGACTACAATCCCACTAGGTTGTCCTTAGAATAATGATACCCAATGAGCCAAAGTCTATCCCGTTTTCTTGAACATGGAGAGTCACAATTATTGCTCGCTGTCATTTAAGTTAGTAGATGGACATTATCGACTTTTCGCCAGATCTAAAATTTGCTATCAGCGACCAGCTTTATACTGTTTATTTTATTTTTGTATGAATTTTATAAGTATTACAATGGAGGTCATATGCCATATGCCTGTCAGGACGGGAATTTTGAGTCAAAATTCCAGTCCTGACTGGCATAATATGGCATATTATTATTATATATTATATATCTCTATTATATATTATATATCAATTTATAAATAAAGTCACTCACATATTTTTGGCCGAGACAAATATATATATTTGGGTTATATAAAGGTATAAAATAAAAATCACGAAATAAAAGTGCTCCACTCTACTAATAAAACAGCGGTTAATATATATTACTAAACTATTTGAATCACTGTTGACTCCTACAGATCCTACAGAAGGAGGAATTGGAGCTCAGAAAGAATTCGATGTTTCCGTTAATTTGGTTTAATGTTCTTTATACGTGTGCTCTTCTCTACTGATCTTGTGTCATCCTCTAGTCTGTTATTATTTGTCTCCGTTGTCTTCCTTTCTAAATTCTCGGATTCCACCATCTTCCTTTTCCGGTGCTGATATGAGTTTCCTTGTCTAATGTCCAGAAAATACATTAGAAATTGCCCATTGCTTTTATCCCGGAAGTGTCTAATGTGAGAATGTATTTTGCCCTCAAATGCTTTTGAAGGCATTGCCCATTGGTTTGATCCTCGCCAAGGTCTAATGTATTGGTCAAGCTTCTGAAAACAACCAAACAAGGATGAAAGTCTTGAGTTGGATTGTGTTCCAAACGCCGAACTGACTGGACCGTAGCGGGGAATACTCTTGTGTTTTAAGCTGCCCGAGTTCTTTGCCCTGAGGAGTTTTTGGCACCGAGCCTGACCGTCTTGGCTTCAACGTCACTCTGAGACGGATTAACCGATTATTGGCGGTTTACTGCCATACTGGCAAATTATTATTTTAAAATGTTGGCCGAGAAATTGGACTTCAACTATCAACGAATTCAAAGACCCTCAACTCGTCGAATGTTTCGACCTGGACAACCTTGACTTCAAAGATGTCTCACTTTGAGACTTTAGACTAGTGTGTGTTGAAGGGGGGGGGGGGGGGCATGGGGTCATTTTTATCGATCAATATTTGATGCAAAGTGTTTCTGGCCGAAATAAAAAAAAGTGTATCGTCATTGTGCGACAGAAAATAAGGGTCTAGTGGCCAATATCAACACTAATGAGAATCGTTAGATTGGTCGTTACTATTATCATTACCATTGTTGTTATTTTTGTCACTTAAATGTTTACTACCCTGAAAATGGTCAGAGCTGGCTACATTGGAGGGACTTGTGGAGTCGAGAATTGTACTTAGAGATAGCGCCAAACTCTTTGGTTAGAGTCTAGATTTTTGATTTTTTATTGTTTATAATATGATTATTTTGGATATTGTTATTATTGTTATTAGTAGTTGTTGTAGTGGTAGTAGTAGTAGTAGTAGTAGTAGTAGTAGTAGTAGTAGTAGTAGTGATGGTGGTGGTAGTAGTAGTAGTAGTAGTAGTAGTAGTAGTAGTAGTAGTAGTAGTAGTAGTAGTAGTTGAAGAAGTAGTAGTAGTAGTAGTAGTAGTAGTAGTAATAGTAATAGTAGTAATAGTAGTAATGGTGGTGGTAGTAGTAGTAGTAGTAGTAGTAGTAGTAGTAGTAGTAGTAGTAGTAGTAGTAGTAGTAGTAGTAGTAGTAGTAGTAGATAAGGGGTATGGTTAGAAAGATAGATAGACAGACAGACAGATAGATAGATAGATAGATAGATAGATAGATAGATAGATAGATAGATAGATAGATAAATTGATTGATAGACAGATAGATAGATAGATACAGACAGATAGATAGATAGATAGATAGATAGATAGATAGATAAATAGATAAATAGATAGATAAATAGATAGATAGATAGATAGAAAAATAGATAGATAGGTAGATAGATAGATAGATAGATAGATAGATAGATAGATAGATAAACAGATAGATAGATAGACAGACAGATCAGTTAGGTAGATAGATAGATAGATAGATAGATAGATAGATAGATAGATAGATAGATAGATAGATAAATAGATAGACAGATATATAGATAGAGAGAGAGATAGGTAGACAGACAGATAGATAGATATATAGATAGATAGATTGGGGGAGAGAGAGAGATGAGAGAGAGAGAGAGAGAGAGAGAGAGAGAGAGAGAGAGAGAGAGAGAGAGATTATAGGATTATGGTCAAACACGTCATACATGTGTGCTTTCTGCCAACTCATCCGTAGAGGGGCACGTCTAGTTTGACATAATTTATTCGTCGTACAATATCCCCTATGCACCGCAATGTGATACTTAACTCTATACATGCTGTGTTCGATTTTACTTTCCCTGGTATTACATATTGATGCGATGCTTAAGCCAAAAAGCTCATAACACCCACCAGCCTGATATAACGTACCAAAAACACAAAACTATGAACGTTTATAGTCTGAATTATAGAATTTAGTGAGAACTACTCATAAATTGGCCTGGCTAAAAACAATAAGAAAGAGCTGATTGGCGTCAATTTCGTTCCTTCTATTACCATTTTCACAGAGACAGATATTAACAGCGATGCGAATCGGACTTCATTGTTGAAGGTGTGTGGTTTTGGAGTATGACACTCGGCTTCGTGACTTGATTTAAGACCATAACCCCAGTCGGAGCAAAGGCCATAGGTGATGCTTTGCCATTTGACTTTTCCTTGGATATGCCAGGCAGACACTCGGCTTCTGCTCACTAGATGCGGATCTGAAAAAGTTTATATGAAACAGGGTCAGACAAAGCCGAGAGAGAGAGAGAAAGAGAGAGAGAGAGAGGGAGAGAGAGAGAGAGAGAGAGAGAGAGAGAGAGAGAGAAATAAAAGAAAAATAATAACCATCCCAAATAATCAGTCTGCCTCGATTTAGGATCGACCCTCAGAATCTCTGATTGTTACGAGGTTTGAGGTTTCATCCCCAGTTAAGGAAGCCTATCTTTTGGGGTGTGTTTTTTTTTTAATGTGTTCTTTCTCTCTGCTTTGTCAGGCATTGTTTCATACAGAATTTTCGAGATCTTTATCGGCACCAGTACCTGCTCCCTAATTTGTCATTCTGTCCACGGTTTGAGTCGCGTTATGGGCTGAGCAAAGTTGAGTTATTGGAAAAGGCAATTTGCTTATCAACTTACTCATGTCGTGTGAAATGACTACCTGGTCAGAAACACCGTTGTCTCAGTCGAAAAAAATGTGTAATTTTGCTTTACAGTCTTTATGTCTTGTCCTCTTTGATAATTGTTACTGTTGGCTTGGGACCCATTACAAAGGCTCTACCGTGTGAGCTATCCACGAACACAAAATATTCGTTTCAAACTCAAAGTCATTTCTAGATCCCTCTCTCACCCACTTCTTGAGATCGCCGATTCGTTCACCACCATCGCGAAATAATTTTGACCAGCAGTTAAGCTTAATAGCCAATATTCTCATCACAAACATATAACATAGAAACGATTGAGACATTGAGTATGCTCCGGTGTATGGGGTGAATTTTTAATTCAGAAAAGTGAGTGGAGCAGGCACTTATGTTGGTAACAACAAGATATGAAGTGAGTAGAAAAGTGCCAGAAGACAATAGAGAATAAACATTTTTTTTCGCGGCGGTGGTGGGGTTTGAACCTGCGACCTTATTGGTACGACAACTCCGCCTGGCAGGTGAGAGCGTGGCTCTACCGTGTGAGCTATCCACGAACACAAAATATTCGTTTCAAACTCAAAGTCATTTCTAGATCCCTCTCTCACCCACTTCTTGAGATCGCCGATTCGTTCACCACCATCGCGAAATAATTTTGACCAGCAGTTAAGCTTAATAGCCAATATTCTCATCACAAACATATAACATAGAAACGATTGAGACATTGAGTATGCTCCGGTGTATGGGGTGAATTTTTAATTCAGAAAAGTGAGTGGAGCAGGCACTTATGTTGGTAACAACAAGATATGAAGTGAGTAGAAAAGTGCCAGAAGACAATAGAGAATAAACATTTTTTTTCCGCGGCGGTGGTGGGGTTTGAACCTGCGACCTTATTGGTACGACAACTCCGCCTGGCAGGTGAGAGCGTGGCTCTACCGTGTGAGCTATCCACGAACACAAAATATTCGTTTCAAACTCAAAGTCATTTCTAGATCCCTCTCTCACCCACTTCTTGAGATCGCCGATTCGTTCACCACCATCGCGAAATAATTTTGACCAGCAGTTAAGCTTAATAGCCAATATTCTCATCACAAACATATAACATAGAAACGATTGAGACATTGAGTATGCTCCGGTGTATGGGGTGAATTTTTAATTCAGAAAAGTGAGTGGAGCAGGCACTTATGTTGGTAACAACAAGATATGAAGTGAGTAGAAAAGTGCCAGAAGACAATAGAGAATAAACATTTTTTTTCGCGGCGGTGGTGGGGTTTGAACCTGCGACCTTATTGGTACGACAACTCCGCCTGGCAGGTGAGAGCGTGGCTCTACCGTGTGAGCTATCCACGAACACAAAATATTCGTTTCAAACTCAAAGTCATTTCTAGATCCCTCTCTCACCCACTTCTTGAGATCGCCGATTCGTTCACCACCATCGCGAAATAATTTTGACCAGCAGTTAAGCTTAATAGCCAATATTCTCATCACAAACATATAACATAGAAACGATTGAGACATTGAGTATGCTCCGGTGTATGGGGTGAATTTTTAATTCAGAAAAGTGAGTGGAGCAGGCACTTATGTTGGTAACAACAAGATATGAAGTGAGTAGAAAAGTGCCAGAAGACAATAGAGAATAAACATTTTTTTTCCGCGGTGAGAGAGGGATCTAGAAATGACTTTGAGTTTGAAACGAATATTTTGTGTTCGTGGATAGCTCACACGGTAGAGCCACGCTCTCACCTGCCAGGCGGAGTTGTCGTACCAATAAGGTCGCAGGTTCAAACCCCACCACCGCCGGGGAAAAAAAATGTTTATTCTCTATTGTCTTCTGGCACTTTTCTACTCACTTCATATCTTGTTGTTACCAACATAAGTGCCTGCTCCACTCACTTTTCTGAATTAAAAATTCACCCCATACACCGGAGCATACTCAATGTCTCAATCGTTTCTATGTTATATGTTTGTGATGAGAATATTGGCTATTAAGCTTAACTGCTGGTCAAAATTATTTCGCGATGGTGGTGAACGAATCGGCGATCTCAAGAAGTGGGTGAGAGAGGGATCTAGAAATGACTTTGAGTTTGAAACGAATATTTTGTGTTCGTGGATAGCTCACACGGTAGAGCCACGCTCTCACCTGCCAGGCGGAGTTGTCGTACCAATAAGGTCGCAGGTTCAAACCCCACCACCGCCGCGGAAAAAAAATGTTTATTCTCTATTGTCTTCTGGCACTTTTCTACTCACTTCATATCTTGTTGTTACCAACATAAGTGCCTGCTCCACTCACTTTTCTGAATTAAAAATTCACCCCATACACCGGAGCATACTCAATGTCTCAATCGTTTCTATGTTATATGTTTGTGATGAGAATATTGGCTATTAAGCTTAACTGCTGGTCAAAATTATTTCGCGATGGTGGTGAACGAATCGGCGATCTCAAGAAGTGGGTGAGAGAGGGATCTAGAAATGACTTTGAGTTTGAAACGAATATTTTGTGTTCGTGGATAGCTCACACGGTAGAGCCACGCTCTCACCTGCCAGGCGGAGTTGTCGTACCAATAAGGTCGCAGGTTCAAACCCCACCACCGCCGCGGAAAAAAAATGTTTATTCTCTATTGTCTTCTGGCACTTTTCTACTCACTTCATATCTTGTTGTTACCAACATAAGTGCCTGCTCCACTCACTTTTCTGAATTAAAAATTCACCCATACACCGGAGCATACTCAATGTCTCAATCGTTTCTATGTTATATGTTTGTGATGAGAATATTGGCTATTAAGCTTAACTGCTGGTCAAAATTATTTCGCGATGGTGGTGAACGAATCGGCGATCTCAAGAAGTGGGTGAGAGAGGGATCTAGAAATGACTTTGAGTTTGAAACGAATATTTTGTGTTCGTGGATAGCTCACACGGTAGAGCCACGCTCTCACCTGCCAGGCGGAGTTGTCGTACCAATAAGGTCGCAGGTTCAAACCCCACCACCGCCGCGAAAAAAAATGTTTATTCTCTATTGTCTTCTGGCACTTTTCTACTCACTTCATATCTTGTTGTTACCAACATAAGTGCCTGCTCCACTCACTTTTCTGAATTAAAGACCCATTACAAAGCGCTTTGAACACAGTAAGTGGATATTACGCCCAAAAAAACAAACACACACTATACAAATGCTGTAGTAATGTTTACTTATTATCGAGACAAGTTATAATCCGAGAGAATCCGAGAATATCAGTCTTGCCATGAAAGGGTTAAGATTCCAGCCTGGCCTGACCTCTCTGAGATTGTTCTAAGCAAGTCCTGGTAGATCCCTTAATTCAAATATTTAACCGAACCGCAGAGTAATGGTCAGAGTGGTCAACACTTCGTCCAAAATTCTAATCAGTGTGCAGGAATAATAGCCCACTTATTTGCCGTGTAACGCCAGTCAGTAAGTAAATTAATGGTCGCTTGTGACATTGTTATATCATTTTATTTCAGTGCCTAGTTTAGCTTTGCTTAGATTTAGACGTTCAAAAACGCTTGTAAGGTCAGTTAATAAATAGTCTAATTTTATATATTGTGTGACCTACTGCCTCAAAACTGGATTATGTTTGGGCGACGTGAATTTATTTGCAGGTCTGATAACCCATATTGTCATTTATATATTTTTAGTAGTGGAAATACTCTCAAAGTAACGCATACTGTTGTCCATTACAACAATGTTAAGGCAAGCCCTTTATTGGATTCAGTAGTCTGATGTCACGCCGCCCGGCAACGGCGGCCATCTTGGTTCTAAACAAAGAAAATCATTACTCTTTATTCTTCATCTGGCTAGAACTTTCATATGCCTTGTGATAAGAATGTGTAAAAGTCAAAACCTGATCAAATTTATGGGGTTTTTTCCTCTGGATACGCTTTTATGCTCGCCGGGGAAATATTTCATACGGGCGTCCGCCTTTGATCCGATAGTTTAGAGCCAGTGTTACTAAGTTACGATGCGTCATTAGGAAGGAAGTGACGTTACGACTGTTGAAGAGTATGGCATTCGGCTATCAGACCTGCAAAATATTTTACGCATTATCGGGTTATTTAGATACCGAAAAGTTCATTTATGCTAAAATATATTATGAGACCTAGGCGAATTTTTTAAGTTTTATTGAGGAGGATGAGTGTGTAGACTTAAAGGGTTGAAGATTTAAATCTCTCACCTCTTATAATTCATATTTTAAATTCAATTTTTTGGGTCACGCATTACCGTCTGACATAATACCGATTTGAGTCGACGAGTCACATATTTTAGAAGTTTAAGGGAGGTCTCGATGGGTTTGTTTGTTGTTGGGTTTTTTTTTTTGTTTTTTTTTTTTGTTGTTGTTGTTGTTTTGTTTTTGTCTTGTTGTATGACACTCGCTTTCGGCGGAAGGTCCTGTGTTCGGCGCATAGTTGAGTCCTTGGAAAAGGCTCTTTACTCTCATTCTCTCGTCGTACCCAGGTTTTAAATGAGTACCTGGCCGTTAACAACGTTGTCCCTGTCGGAGAAAAATTGTATTATCGCCTAACAGACATGTCTCGTTCTACATCTTACGCGTTTTATTGTTCGGGAACCCTTTGCAAAGCGCTTTGAACACGTATGGTGAATATGGCGCTTTATAAAAGATCGATTTTTAAAATTGGTATTATCCATTTATTTGTGACACGTTATCTCAATTCGTTCGTGTATCGGACTCAAGCAGAATCTAAGCATTTAAATAGATATGAAAACCTTTAGATGACAGCATATTATTTTGAGGCTAAAGTGATTGGAGAAGCTGTTTTTATTCTTTTCAACCAAGTATTTCAATTGAAAGGAAATTTTATAATTTAGACATAAAAGTCACTTCTCACCTTAACATGTAGGACGAAACATTACGCCTGTTAGGCGACATTACCATTTTTTTCCCCGGCAGAATCAATGTTTTTAATGGCCAGGTACTCATTTTACACCTGGATACGCTGAGAAATGTGAGTAAAGAGCCTTTTTCCAAGAACTCAATCATACATCTCTCAGAACGAGACTCGAACCCTGTGCCTTTCGGCCTAAAGGCATGTGTCATACCATAAGAGTGCATAGCCGCACACACATACATAACACCGGAATGAGAGGATGGATCACATATTATTATTTTTTTCCCCAATCTGATTTGAATGAGATCCAATGACTATCGACTTCCAAGCAACCAGCCCCGATATCAATTACCTCACGGCTGTAATCCCAATATCGATTTACGCAACAATATCTCATTACATTTTCATCTTTGCCTTACGAGTGTCCGTCATCCTACTTTAACCAATCTTTCTATTCTGTCCCTACTTTGTCACATTCACTACTTTTGCCGAAAATCGGGTGGCCCTCTTGTTTTGGTGCTTTGTGTGTGTGTGTGTGTGTGTGTGTGTGTGTGTGTGTGTGTGTATGTGTGTGTGTGAATGTGTGTGTGTGTGTTTGTTGTATTTTTTGTTTGTTTATTTGATTGTTGTTTGTTTTTTGTTTTTGTTTTTCTCTATTTTTGTTGGGGGGTTTTTTTGTTGTTGTATTTTTGTGTTTTGTTTTGTTCATGTTTAGTTTGTGTGTTTTTAAAACTCTTTTTGTATGTTTTTGGGGGTGTTTTGGGGTTTGTTTTTTGTTGTTTCGTGTCCCACCCTGGTAGTTGAGTCCTTGGAAAAGGCACTTTACTCTCATTCTTTCATCGTACTCAGATGTAAAATGAGAACATTGCCGATAATAGCGTTGCCTTTGTCGGAGAGAAAAAAAAATTTCCTAAAAGGCGTCATGATGCAGTCTACTGTTCTCCAGGTAGTAGGTACCCATTGTGAAGCGCTTTGAGCACGTGAATGTAGTAGACGCGACTATGCGCCGCTCAGAGCGGGACTCGAACCCCGAAGGCGAGTGCCATACCACAAGACTACAGAGTCGCACATTGTACCATTTTGAGACGATATGTTTCCTTTTGATACACTGTGACATTATACACAAACACGCATCTATAATTCATCTGTCAAAATGTGCTTGAAGAACCATTTTTTCAGCAGGAAGAGAGAGAGAGAGAGAGAGAGAGAGAGAGAGAGAGAGAGAGAGAGAGAGAGAGAGAGATATTAGATACGTGTAGATTAAATTTCAAAGAGAGATGATGGAAATTGAGGGTGAGAGAAAAGAAAGGAGGAGTATATGGAAGAGAGAGAGAGAGAGAGAGAGAGAGAGAGAGAGAGAGAGAGGGAGGATTATTAAATTAAATAGAAATAGACAACAGCTAGATAGAAAGCAAGACAGACAGATCACGCACTTATAATTCATCTGTCAAAATGTGTTTATAGAACCACTTTTTCCGGAGGAAGAGAGAGAGAGAGAGAGAGAGAGAGAGAGATAGAGAGAGAGAGAGAGAGAGAGAGAGAGATGCTGCCATTTTAATTAGCTTTCCTTTTGTCTCTGACTTGGAGAAGTGATTGCGTTTTAAATTGTTTCAAATGATTGTGCTTTTTGTTATTATTAGATAGATGAAGAAATATAGACAGACAGAGGGCAGGCAATAGATTTTAATAGAAAAGAAAATAGAGAGTGGCGAAGAAGAGAGAGAGAGAGAGAGAGAGAGAGAGAGAGAGAGTGAGAGAGAGAGAGAGAGTATACAAAGGCATGGGATTAGGGAGATGCGATGAGTGGTGTCAATAGATAGAGGTAGAAATTATATAGACAGAGGGATAGGCAATGGATATTTAGATGGGAAGAGAGAGAGAGAGAGAGAGAGAGAGAGAGAGAGAGAGAGAGAGAGAGAGAGAGAGGGAGGGAGGGAGAGAGAGAATATATAAACGGGCATAAGAATAGGGTGTGAAGACGGGGGTGTCAATCCGACAGAATGTGGTGAGGTCACAGTCACAGTCGCAGTGTCAGGACAATATTATTCTCTCGACAGTGCCAGTGCCCCCAGTTCCGTTCTCTGCTCTCAGACAGACTTCATTGTGCATTAAATGAAAGAACGGGAGGGGGTTTGGGCGGTTGGAGTGGGACATATATTGACGTCATAGTGTATCGAACTTTTTAGTTTATTATGACAACGTCACGTCACCGGACATAAACGTTGATTGGTTGAGGATGACCCTCTTGAAATGATTCCGTACATAATCCGGCAAGAGTGGGTGGTGGGTGGTGTTGAGCAAAAAGTAAACAGTGCCCAAGAGAGTTTGAATGCGTCATTAAAAATATGACGTAATAATCTAAAAATGGTTTCCGATTATATATTGATTTTCAAGTTGTATGCTCTGAAAGTGTACCTAGCTATATTCATATAATTGTGCTCTGGGGACATCTCTCTCTCTCTCTCTCTCTCTCCTCTCTCTCTCTCTCTCTCTCTCTCTCTCACTGTGTGCGTGTGTTTATACACACACACACACACACACACACACACAATATATTATATATAATTAAGGTCTTCCTTTATTACAATATTATTATCGAATGCATTCAAATTTTATAATTCTATCCCTTTCTTTCTTTATCTCTACCGCCCCCGCCCCCTCCCCATCATCATCATCATATCTCTCTCTCTCTCTCTGTCTCTCTCTCTGTCTCTCTCTCTGTCTCTCTCTCTGTCTCTCTCTCTCTCTCTCTCTCTCTCATTTACATTATATTTTAGTATTCTATCTCTCGTACAAACACACACACAACACACACACACACACACACACACACACACACACACAAATGCATACAAACTTTCCCTTTGTTCCATAGGATTGTTGGGGGTAAGGGCTTCACAACAATTCGTTCCCCCATGAAGGCGTAACAGACCCAATGCAACACACGCTAAACACCAGTTGTAGCAAACTCAATGCCCAAGTGCCATCATAGATATAGGGGCCAAAAGTTAAACCCATTAGAACGGTACCTGATGTCTCGCGGAATTTCCCAAATGACGTAAAAACCTGTTAGAAACGCCAAATAAGACTTAAGGACTTTTTTATGGTTCCAAGTACCAGTATAAGCTTATCTAAACTCTTATCTTCAAGGAATGTCATTAATATGGATAATACCCCCCCCCCCCCCCCCACACACACACACACACACATACAAACACCCTCAATCCCAGCTTTACGACATTGTCTTGAAGGTAATAATCATATAGTTGATTACTAACCTCTTGCGAAAGCGCAGTAGCGACCTTTAACTTATAAAGGTACGCAAAAGCAGAGAAGACAACGACAATACCAAAAAGAAAGGAAAAAAAAGATGCGAAAAGAAAAACCCCACGAAAATGCAATTTTACGTTTTGTCATTAGCTGCCGCAACTGAGAATTTAACCAAAGACCTCCAATTCTCATGCGGACATTAAAGTCATATACACTGGTTGGCTGTACTTTAATAATATAATATTATATCGATTAACGATAACGTCATACATTTAATGTTTTTGTCTGAAAGCCGATTAATTATTATGGTCCAAATATTCCGCAAGCTGATAATAACGACCACATAACCGATTTCCGTCATGGCACGCTGTAATCCGCGTTAATTGCAATTAACCCTCATTTCAACAGACAAGCCGTGACCGTGATGTATGGAAAGCGTATTAATATGCAACCCGTGGACTCAAGCCGGTTTTATGTCAAGAATTGGACCTGGAATTTATTTTAACAAATTGTTTCGTAGTTGAAGTAGGTAGTGCGAATCTTCTGGTCTCGTAAGCAGGAACTCAAATGAGAACCTTGCCCCAGCAGTGCAACACCGATAACCTCTAACGTGCATTGCTGAGAAAACAGTGGCGTAACGTCGTCACAGTATATTATGATGGTGCCAAGTTCAGAGATTTAAACAAATTTACAGTAGCTACAGAACGAATGAAGATGACGTCATTCCGCTCTTTGTTTTTATTTTCAGACCGCCACTTCTCTCGTCCCCATTCTTTCTCTCTCTGTCTGTCTCTCTCTCTCTCTCTCTCTCTCTCTCTCTCTCTCTCTCTCTCACACACACACACACACACACACACACATATATACTCACACACAAACACATACACATATACATACACACATAGGCATAAACCTACTAACAATGAAATAATCAATTGTTATTGATCCACAGGACGGAAAATAATCTTATCAAGCAAGTATCTTATAAGCGTCTATATATTTAAATTGCATGTTGCTTCTTTTTCCTTCGGACATCGTCCTCTGTCGTTATTAATTTTTGAGAATTGGTGTTATAAATAGGACCGCTGGATTACTCTATTTACCTAGATGACATAATTTGCGAACTTTGGACAAAACAAACCGTGCTGTTAATAGATGGAGCGAGACACACTGGACACCAAGGCCAGCTTTTTTGAGAAGGCAAAGTTGAACCCTTTTTCAGGGTCAATCAGCTGTTGTAGGTCGGTTGATTATTGTATGAATTTGAGGCGACAGTAACATCATCAGATCACGTCACTTGGGCAGTACACGACACGGCAGTTTTATTTTAAAAGGGAGTATGTGTCGGATTTGACAAAAACAGTATCTTAATTTTTTTTTCTGAATGTTTAATAATTATTTAGACGCGGTGCATGGCACCAAATCAACCAATAGAGTCCCGCCCCTGCGATTGAGATCGATATAACATGTTCACCGAATGAAGTATCATTCAATACCGTAAAGGTCTATTATTCTGACAAGTCCTCTTTTCCCAGCAAATGGATGAGTAGCTGGATCTCATTTAGATGTGACGGACAAGGCCTTTTGATAGCGCAAAATCATGTTATAACGGTTGGAAATGGACGTTACGGCAATGTGATATACTCTAGCCTTTGGATGTATGGTATGAAGTACGACTACTACAACTACTATACCTATGACCACTACAACAACAACAACAACAACAACTACTACTACTACTACTACTACTACTACTACTACTACTACTACTACTACTACTACTACTGCTGCTGCTGCTGCTGCTGCTGCTTCTGTAAATTCTACTGTATTATTTACAATACAAGTAATCCTGTTCCACCTCAGGACAGGCCACAATAGACTTAAAAGCATATTATGCACAGACGCATGAATCTGATACAGTCAACGCACCGGTCTGCTCATGTGTTGAGGATGAGGAATATGCAGAGCCTATACTGCGGCGTTTCAAAATTGCTCAACCCACAGAGAAGAGAGATGGCCCTCTGCAACTTCTCTAAATATAAAACTGTTAAAAAAGATGAGCACTTTCATCTTCTAAATGGGACGCCAGATATAAAGGCATACGAGAAGAAGGGGAAGAAGAAGAAGGAGGAGGCGGAGGAGGAGGAGGATGGAGGAGGAAGCGGAGGAGGAGGAAAATATAGGAGGAGGGAGGAGGAAGAGGAGGAGGAGGAAAAGGAGAAAAAGAAGATTTAGATTTAAAACACTTTTTTTCAAATTTAAAATAGTATAAAATCAGTTTTAGAACATTGGTAGCATTTATTTACAAATACAAAATTGTCTGCCATCCATGTATCGGTCTCTCAACTGCAAGACAACTTCAACTGTTCTATTGCCATGATTAAAAGCACTCCTGCTTTTGTTACAGTTGAGATAGCCTCGAGTCAATAATCCAATGATAAATCTAGGGCTGGTTCTCAGCTCCTCTGTTTTTGTCTGGTCTGATCTCATTGAAAGCAACACCAACACCGCCGTACTTTGAAAAAACTCGTTTTTCAAATTTTGGCCAGAAAACGCGTCCTTGAAATATCGATTGATAAAAATGATCATCATCTTCTCTTTAAAAAAAAAAATAACCCTCAAACCTGGGACTTCAAGGAATATTAACTATTATTTCTACTCCTACCACTTTAAGGAGGTCCCGGGTTTGAGAGCTTTTGATAAGGTAATAATCTATCGATATAAGAAAAACGCATTTTCCAGCCAAATTTTTAAATGTTTTTTTGTTGTTGTTGTTTTACATGTACAGAGTGCGGCAGTACATAAGGTTTCCTTTGGTCAATATTCTATCCCTCTCCAGCCACTATTGGGAGAACGTTGAACTCTGTCCAGACCCATTCTCCGGATTTAAATTGGGCAGGGTTTATTTTTTTTTTTTTTTTGGACACGTGTATGTGTATGTGTATGCCTGTATGTGTTTATGTGTGTGTATGTGTGTGTGTGTGTGTGTGCTTGCGCGCGGGTGGGTGGGGTGAGGAGAGAGAGAGAGAGAGTGAGAGAGAGAGAGGGAGAGAGAGAGATAGGGAGGAAGTATGTGTGTGTGTGTGTGTGTGTTTTGGACAGTTGGGGGGAGGGCTTCTTTTATTAAAGTGCGGAGAGGTTGTTCTCAACATAATTGAATTTCTTGTGCGAAATCTTAACCATGATTTATTTATTTCAGAATGGTTAGGAGATAGAAAGGAATAGGGATGAAAATGGGAGGAAAGAAAGATGTGAGAGAGCGAGAGAGAGGAGAGAGAGAGAGAGAGAGAGAGAGAGGAGAGAGAGGGGAGAGTGAGAGAGAGAGAGAGAGAGAGAGAGACGGGACGGGTTAGGGCTCTCAAAATAGCGCGGCAGTGAAATTCTCTTTTTTCTCTTTCGTATATATAGATCGTTATCAAAATGGGTCCATAATCAAAGGCATTTTGACAGTCGGCATCATTGAGATTTTTCATCACATCAAAATCAGGAAAAGGAAGCGGTTTAATGACAGCCTTCTATATTTTCTTGCTTCTTTTTTTTTCTCCCCTTCTTCCTGTTTCCCTTTGTCATGATGACAAGATCAAAGAGGAAAACTTGACGAGGTTTCAATTAATGTTGACATTGATTCGTTCCAATTCAACCAAATTCTGGAAAAAAAAACATTTTCATTTTATTTTGGCCAGAAAACTTTTAACCAAGACGATTAAGACGACCTTCAACTTGTCACAAATTTCCTAACCTAAGCCCAAATAGAAGCCTCGGCCTTGATACTTTGTTATGAAGTTCAAGGCCATTTCATTCAAACGATATTTGAAGTGAAAATTTTATGGTCAAAAATTTTAATGGATTTTGTCAGAGTACCGCAATCAGTGTCAGTGGGAATTTTTAAATTATTTGCCAATGATACTTGATAGTTCTACAAGTTGTTTATTGATCGAATTATTACAGTTCTCAGCTAGTTTTCCATTGTCAATGTAACGGTAATCATGTGATATGGGAGTGATGGTAATAAGATCTTTGTTTGTGAGTTAAAGAATGTTGTTTTTAGATGTATTTCATCATCATTATCATCATCATCATCATCATCATCATCATCATCATCGTCGTCGTCATCATCATCATCATCATCATCACCATCATCATTATTTTCCTTATATTATTATCATTTTTTCCTTATTATTATATTTTATTATTATTATTATCATTATCGTCATCACCATCATCGTTATTATTATAATTGTCATTATTATCATCATCATTGTTGTTGTTGTTATTAATATTATTATTATTATTATTATTATTATTATTATTATTATTATTATTATTATTATTATTATTATCATCATCTCCATTATTATTATAACTATTATCATCATCATTATCATAACCTAAGGTCCAGGAAACTGTCTATTCAATTCATATTTTATCATAATATATTTTCATCTGGTAACACTATATTCTTCACCTTATTCTACATCCATTCCTAATCCTAGCATTTAAATTCCAAAAACATCTGGACATAAATTCCGACAATCCATTACCACCTTCAACAATTGAAACGACGTCATATCGTACTTTCAAAAACGAGATGGACGATTGCCATGTTGGATCACCAAGTCGAACCACCAGTTGGTTCACATGTTGGTCTTTCTCGGGTGCAATAAGTTTTTCTATCTATACAAGAATATAGAAGGGATAGGATGGCAATGTCTTCATTATTAGTTTGCTAGAATATGTGACCTGGCGCATATTTCTGGTATTATCTAAGAATGAATGAATCCTAAAAAAAATAAAGTAGTCCTTCAGAGCCTTTAGACCCATGGAGCCGGAGTATATCCCGATTTCTATAGCGTGAAACGTACAATAGCAATGGCTTGCTACCATTTGGATAGGACGCTAGTCGATCGCAAAGTTGATATAGAATTTTAAACTTGATATTCCGATCGATTTAGATGACTTAAAACTTCTATGAAGACTTGGGTTTAAGATTATTTTAAAAAACAAGTTTAGGGTCATCTTTGTCCATCGATAGATGAGGTAAAATATTTATAACCAAGAATGGTTGACGTGACCCCTCGCCTCAAAACGGTATTAATTGATCAGGATGCTGATTTATAGCCAGAAATCTTAGACTTGCTTTCAGTTTTTATTGTTTATTGAGGAGATTGAACATCATATTTTATGTTGCTAAAAAGCAATAATTCATATTTTGACCAGTTTATCTTTAATTTGACTTTTTAGCATCTGGTTAATATTGTTTTGAGACGCTTGGTCACAAATTCTGTTCGCGAGAATTCTGACTAAATGCCTGTGTGTCTTATTTTAGCTTTAAACAAAAAAACTTAAATTTTCATAATATATCGATCGATTACAGTGCGCTAAAACATTTTGAATCAATGTATCGATTCATCTATTCATCTGTCTTTCTTTTTATATTATTCTCTCTCTCTCTCTCTCTCTCTCTCTCTCTCTCTCTCTATCTATCTATCTATCAATCTATCTATCTATCTATTTATCTATCTATCTATCTTTTCGATCTATCACACAAACACACACACACACACACACACACACACACACACACACACTGTCCACTCATGAATCGTTCTTGTATACACTATAACCTGTATACACTATAACATACTCTCAAAGCAGAATTATGTAGGGATGGAATGGATGCTATAAATCAAATTCAAGATTAATTTATAAACAAATTTGACTTGAAATAAATGTACATTCATTGAGGGGAATCAGTTAGATTTCTTAAACATTAAAAAAAAATCAATTTTCAATGACATCTTTTTAAAATTGAAATAATATAACTCATCTTGCTGAATTTACCACAGAAAAATAATAGATAATTAGCAAAAAGAAAAAATTTTAAACAAATATAATTTAAAAAATACATATTCAGCATTATGATCCATCTGAAACTTAAAGATCTTCCGACAAAGTTATTTCTTTGATATTATTACTTTTTAAAATTTATGTAAGTGTTTCTTTTGATTCGTTTGGTTTTGTAGGATTATTTTTTTTGCCTGCTTTTTACCGGGTGTTTTGGGGGATTTTTTGGAAAAAGATTATTAAATTTTGTGACGTGGATTTTTGGTTGTCCCACTTCATTTATAAAGACTGTGAAATAGTTTGAGTTTCATATCAATGTCCCCATTCTTTCACCCTTTTTAAAAAAACGACAGCGAATAAAAGAAACTCTCAAGATTGCTTTTATCACTTATTTTTAAAAATTGAATTATTTCAAATATGCTATACCGTTAAGGGACTGTGAAGAGGGGGGAGGAGGGGGGGGGGAGGAGGAGCGTAATTAAGCCTTTATGCTCAATTTAACTGTAAAAGTGCCTTTGAGAATTTTTAAGTAGACTCAAGAAGCTCTTGAAAATAAAACCTTATTATCACAGATTTCATTGGAAAATGATCGCATGCACTTATATATATTATATGACTGATATGACGAAAAGAGCTTTGAACTGAATATAATCTTGATGATAAAATTATAAGTTTCTATGTTTTTGTTTTTTTTTTTTTTGATTTTTGTAATTTTAAAAATTTTATTTTTCATATTTCTTTCAGAGACGAGGAGGGATATCATTTGAACGGACGGATAAAAATGCTATTTATATTCGGATGCTAGGTAAGTTTTATCATCTAGTTCTCTCTCTCTCTCTCTCTCTCTCTATTATTATATATTATATATTATATATATATATATATATATATATATAATATATATATTTATATATTTATATACTCCCAATTCAATCAGTATTCATCTTCAACTGGATCGAATTTCACTTCATTTCGCCATGATGAGCCGGTCTATGACTAATATATATATGACACGAAACAGTACTGTAGAAGTTAAACAATAATAATTATACTTGAAATGTGTGTGTGTGTGTGTGTGTGTGTGTGTGTGTGTATTATATATATATATATTATATATATATATATATATATATATATATATATATATATATATATATATATAATATTCATCTAGTCATCTATCTAACTATTTACTTATCTATCTGTTTGTCTGTCTTTTTCTATCTTTCTCTGTCTCTTTGTCTCTCTCTTTCTCTCTCTCATTCTCTCTCTCTCTCTCTGTGTCTCTCTCTCTCTCTCTCTCTCTCTCTCTCTCTCTCTCTCTCTCTCCGATAAAGTGTTTGACATTTTATTTGGTTTTGCGTGTGAAATTTCGAACTTGTTCCCAATGCGTTCTTCCAAGGTCGCACATCGGCATTAGGAGCTCTTTCGAAATTCCAAAAACAGTTCTTGAATCCTGAAAAAAATGTGACTCGCGATACAACATAAAAGACAAATTTCAATGACGTCATAATCTAATTCTCTGTGTGTACAAAGAACGGAGTGTATCCGACGTGTACATAAATGCAGGTCTGGTATCCGAACGCACTTAGTTTAACATTAACATTGTTGTAATGGACAATATTCACGGTCATTTTTTTTAGATTCCCATTCATTACAACAATGAGCCCATAAGGAATTGGATTATCAGACCTGCAAATAAGTGCACGTCGGGTGTATCTATCTCGATTGGACAACGAACCTACTGACACAAATATTCTGTTTTTCACACCTTGTGTTTGGAAGTGGGTGAAAAGGAGTTCCGTAGTGGAAAAGATCAATACTATCATGCTCTTACCGAACACTTTTTTTTTCTTTTGTTTTGCCTGAAAACTTTTACTTCGAACATTATAGCCCGATTAAGATGTCCCGCTCAATTTGTAAAAAAATGGCCACATCTCTGAAGTCTTAGATTTAAGACCTTTTCACACGTTGCGGGTCGTTTTAATCGCTCGACAGATGAAATGAACGTTTTCTGGACATAATGAAAAACGTGTTCTGTCCGGGAAATGGTTTAAGAGTGCAAGCATAAACGTTTGCTTCACTGCCATTTCTATCTCCGGTGTTGGTTTTACAGATCAGGCTTGGACGATATCGCTTTCCTCTTATAGATAGGCTTCCACTCCTGGCTTGGGCTATTTTCATTGAATCCTCTAAATCCTGTTCTTATCTCCCTTCTCTCTCTTTTCTCTCTCTCTCTCTCTCTCTCTCTCACTCTCTCTCTCTATCTATCTATCTATCTATCTCTCTTCTCTTCTCTCTCTCTCTCTCTTTCTCTCTCTCTCCCTCTCGCTCTCTCTCCCTCTCTCTCTCTCTCTGTTCTCTCTTTCTTTCTATCTTTCTATCTCTCTCTATCTATCTATCTATCATCTCTCTCTATCTCGCTCTGTATCTATCTATCTATCTATCTATCTATCTGTCTTCTATCTATCTATCTTCTATCTATCTATCTTTTTTCTATCTCATCTATCTATCTATCTTCTATCTATTATCTATCTCTACTCTATCCGTCTTTCTTCTTCTATCTCTCTCCTAACTTCTCTTCCTTCTTATTCTCTCTATCTTCTCTCTCTCTCTCTCCCTTCTTCTCACTCTCTCTCTCTCCCTCCCCCCCCCCTCTCTCTCTCTCTCTCTCTCTCTCTCTCTCTCTCTCTCTCTCTCTCTCTCTCTCTCTCCATTGATCGAAGAAGGCTTTGGTACATAAGCTCACCATGTAGCTTACTTATCTCACGAGCTCTGTTTAGAAAATCCGCACTCGACTGGCTTAAGGGGTTCCCTTTCCTCGCACTATCGCTCACGGAACTCTTGATTGCTATCCGGGCTGCCAACCTCACACTAGAAAGAAAAGCGTAATATAAAACTTACGCGTTTTTCTCACATCCACTGTATGTACGGCTTACCGCTTTGCTTTTGTTTTTGTGTGTGTTGATTCTTTTTCTTGTTTATTTGTTTCTTCCTTGTTTCGATTTGGGTTTTTTAAATTTTGTTTTTGTTGTTTTGGTTTGTATATTTAAAAAAAAATTCAGATAGACTCATACATGTGACCATCGCTTCAAATCGGTATTCAGTAGGCTTGATCTATGCTAAAAAAAATAATTTTAATGTGAAAGATAAATGATTTGATTGCGATTTTCTGTTATATTTCTGTAAACGATTTTTAATCTTATCTTGAAGACAATTACAATTTTGTATAACTGATCATTTTAACCCAAAATCAATTCAATTTTTGCCTCTTTATTTCTTTTTATTTTCTTTAAAATTAGTTCAGTGGCTTCATTATTTAGTTCGACACATTTTTCTCTCCAAATCTAGTTACCCTTTTTTTTTACATCTAATCTTACACGTTTTCCTCGTATAGGGTTAGCAGCTCTGAGGCCAAACACCAGGACTCTGAAAGCCTATGAAGGCGCCTGGCTCCACCTCCGTGTTACGCAGTCCGATTAGCTGCTCTCGTCAACAGGTCATTAATCAAAGACTATTACATATCACCTCGTTGCAGGTAGTGGGTACCAATGCCCAAATTCCCAGTTTCCTTCTCAAGAGAAGTCTAAACGTTTACATAATACCCAGGTTTAAATATTTATTCTTTGTTTATATTTGGATGTGTTTACATTACGCCATTTTCTTTGATTAACAACACAATTGGTTGCTGATTTCCTTGATTAAAGTGGAAGGTAATGATGAAGATTATATATATATATATATATATATATATATATATATATATATATATATATATATATATATATATAGTTAATTGACTTTGTTTTTCCTGAACTTGATGTTGTCGTCCTTGTTGTTAGTAGAAACTTTTTGGTCGACTCGTATTATTTAGAGTTTTTAAAAATTTGATTTTTGTTTTTGAGCCTTTTGTCTTTCCAGTTGCAATTTTATTGTCTATATTTCATTTTTAGCCGAAATATTTTTTGTGCAACATTGTAGGGTCATTAACCAAATGTTCGCGTTATCACTAGATATACTTATGACGCCAAAAGCTTATCAATACGGTAATAAAACATCTACATTTAGAATGCTGATAAATCGATAAATTTTGTCGTCATTTTTGACGTTTAGAAGAAATTATCGAGTTATTTTGACCTCAACATTTTCGAGTGGTTTTTTTTTTTTTTCACTATAAAAGCCAATCGGAATGATGTAATGTCTCCGGATTATGTAGGAATATCATTATGATTATTGTTGATGGCAATTTACACGGAGAAATCGTATTTATATCAATAAATTGTCAAACAAATTAGATATTAGGGGGAAGATGACCCAGTGGATGAGGTCTTGGAGGATCTTTTGATGAGTTTTGATGTTCGCATCTAATACTTTCATCGCGGCATATATTACGATTTTTTTTCCAGTCTTCTCTTGACATAGAGGACACTGAAGACCAATTTTCCCATGATGATGAATAAAGGGAATCTTTATCTTTTATGCGTGGATTTTTGTTTACTCGTATTTATGTCTCCATTAGGTGTTTTTAACAAAATGTTGATGACAATTTGATATAAAATCTAGTTAAAAAAATTTGTTGGTTTTTTTTTTCACTTGGAACCATGTAAAATCTAAAGGCACATCATTCAAGGCAATACGAGTTTCGACTCTTATTCTGCAACTCTATTGAAAATTCGTGGACATTTCAATCTACAATGAATGAGCAAGTGGTTGACTGTGCGCACAATCGTAGAGGAATGAAATAGTAATAATAATAATAGCAATATTATAAATAGATAATAATAATTATAATAATAATAAATAATAATATAATAATAATAATAAATAATATATAATATAATAATAATAATAATAATAATAATAATAATATAATAATAATATAATAATAATAATAATAATAATAATAATAATAATAATAATAATAATAATAATAATAATAACAATAATAATCATAATAGAAGTAGAATAGAATAGAATTAGACCGTTTGTTGAAAATTATTTGTCACATGGTCAAAGCGGATTCAGGACGGAGAAGTACTGCAGATGTAGTTTGGACCCACAAATAGCTTGCTGTCAAAACCCTGTCAGAAAAAAATAGAAATTGTCATAACTGGAATACATTGGTCTGCCGCCTTCGATACCATCAATCGCCAATCCTTGTTAAAGATTATGAAAGGAATAGTTATGGAAGATGAAGTTAGATTAATCCGATTCCTTATAAGTGAAACCTGGATAACCACCAAAATAATCGGTGCCTCAGATGATAAATCATTCCTTGGCAACATCGGTACACCACAAGGAGACAGCTTGAGCCCTGTTTTGTTTATCATTTACCTAGAAAATGCTTTAAAAGATGTGCGTAAATC
>NC_088360.1:11936390-12048890 GCF_034508935.2 Berghia stephanieae | reverse complement strand
GGTGGTTAGAAAAAAAACAACAAACCTCGACTGGCCGAGAATCGACCACGGTCCCTTTGGGTGAGAAGCGAGTGCTCTACCAACTCAGATATCGAGATCCCTCCTCTCATATAATACATTTTACCATAAGTTCAAATTTAGCATTGCGGGTGGTTGGATGGGAGCATCACCCTTGAATCATATACCTATGATGTTCGCATGGGTGTACGATCCGATAGTGATGTCGTTTCTTCTTCTCTTTACTAGCCTATCCTGCTTCTTTGGTTTGTGATTGTATTTTTGACAGGGGATATTTTTTTTCTGTAAATCTTCTGCCTGTTTGTTCTTGGTTATTTATAATTTAGCTTATGATATCTTAAGGTTATGATTTTGATTTACATTTGTACTATTTTTGTTAGATTGCTTGTTTTTTTGTTTCAGCGGTCTCTCATATAACCTCAATTGTGTTGGAAGAGACCTAAAGCAACAAACAAACAAACAAACAAAAAATTTAGCATTTAAACCACCCCGGCATGATACCGTTTCAAGGCGACATATTTATCTGCTAAGAGCTCAAATTGTTTTTATTTATGGAAAACTAATATTATAACAATGGATAAATAAAGATAATGTAGGCATTAGTTTATTGAACAAAGCCAAGTGTTGTGGACTTTCCGAGTTTCCAGCCGTCATCCTGTGTTTACAGATTATGAATTAGACATAGAATTCTGAGGTGGGCGTGATGTGATTGAAATAGTTATTACAGAGCTCATACCGAGAGAGAGAGAGAGAGAGAGAGAGAGAAGAGGGAGGAGAGAGAGAGAGAGAGAGAGGGAGAGAGAGAGAGAGAGAGAGAGAGAGAGAGAGAAAACAAAGCGACGGAGGGGATAGAGACGGAAGGAGAGATAGATAGAGAGAAAGAGAAGGAGGGGTAGGGGGAGAGAAACCATGTCGTGGTCTACTGGTATGACACTTGCTTTGGGATCGGAAAGCCCTGGGTTCGAGCCTAGCTCAGCGCATAGTTGAGTCCTTGGAAAAGGCTCTTTACTCACGTTCGCTCACCGTACACAGGTGTAAAATGGAGTGCCAGGCTGTTAACAGCGTTGTCTCTGAAAAAAATGTAATATCGACTAACAGGCGTCATGTCTTATTCTACATGTTACGTGTTGTTTTTTTTTTTTTTGTCTGGGACCTCTTGTAAAGCGCTTTGATCACAGTTAGTGGATGTTGCTCTTTATAAAAGCTCAAGTTGTTTTTTTAAAAAGTTAAACAAAGAGCAGAGTGTAAGAGAGAGAGAGAGAGAGAGAGAGAGAGAAAGAGAGAGAGAGAGAGAGAAAGAGAGAGAGAGAGAAAGAGAAAGAGAGAGAGAGAGAGAGAGAGAGAGAGAGAGAGAGAGTCTGTGTGAATCGATATGAAAGAATTGCCTTTGAGACTCTGTTGTCTTCATTTGTTTTGTGTTCAGAGACTCATTAATTAGGCATTTTCCTCCAATATAATTTTTCAGCCCAAAGTTGACAGGGCGCGATAGATAAATTAAATTGGACAAACCTAGTATTGAAATGTATATTTCCCTGCTATGTTATTGCTCTGAGATGAGGAAAGATTGAAATCCAATCAATACGTAACCGATACTTATTATATATTTTGTTCTTCGTGTCAATAAAAAAACAGCGGTTAATGTAAACTTCAGCGGTGATGTGGTCTTTTGCTATGACACTCTCTTTCGGGTCGGACGGTCCTGTGTTCGAGCCTCGCACGGGGCATAGTTGAGTTATTGGAGAATGCTCTTTACTCACATTCTCTCACCGTACTCAGGTGTAAAATTAGTACCTGACCGTTAACAGCGTTGTCCCTGTCGGAAAAAAAATGTAAGATCGCGTAACAGGCGTCATGTCTCGTTCTACATGTTACGTGTTGCTGTTGGGACCCTTAGTAAAGCGCTTTGAGCACATTTAGTGGATATTGCGCTATATAAAAAGCTCAATTTTTAAATACATTTTTAAGAATAAGTAACGACGGGCGCACTGGATGTTCCATTGATGGGCCACACATTGTCCACATATGTTAATTTGATCATTAGACTTAAATTTAATTTACATTTACTTACTTTCTTATCTACTTACTTCCTTACAGCCTTACTTACCCACTTAATTCCTTACTAACTTACTTACTTACAAAACCCCCTAGGCTTTCCATGGAGCATAGACCATCAGCAACTTTTCTCCATCCAACTTCCTCCAGGGCCATCTTCACCAGCTCTCTCCAGGTGGAACTATTCCTCTATTTCCACCAGACTGCTGATGTCTGAGGAAGCACGTATTGAAAATTTCCCCAGAAAACTCGTCCTTTAAATATCGATCTATTAAAATGACCCTCATCTTCTAAAAAAACTTTCAAACCCATGACTTCGCGGAAGTTCCAGAAGTCCCAGGTTTGAGATTTGTTTTTTTTTTTTTTACAAAAAGAGGTTCATTTTAATCGATCGATTTTTGAAAGACGAGTTTTCTTGCCAAAATGTTCAATACGCTTTTCCTCAGAGTACGGCCACAAAGTAGAACGCCTTCAGCTGTTCCTTGGCCGTGTCTACCTTCTCTTTTCTGGTCCACAAAGAAATTTACATATGTCATGATTATTATCTTTCAAACCATGTGGAGATTCTAGCAGTAAGATTTGCAATTTGCCCAATGTCCCATCTAGCAAGCTAATCTTATAGTCATTTTGGTTCACCCCCCCCCCCCCACCCCTCACCCCCCCCCCCTCCATTTCCAAAAAAAAAAAAAAAAAAAAAAAGAGAAGACAAACGTGGCAATCGGGAATTTTCCGATGGGCAATTCAATGATCTAACTAGCACCATTTCTGAACGCATTATCACAGTGCCATCCGGTTCAGTGAATTGGGAAAATGTGATGGGACTTGTGATCAATAAGTTAGTGCCACCTAAGAATGAAAGACGGAAAAGACTCTCAGTGTCTTTATCGCCATTTTACTTTTGCCTGTGGTGAGTGTTAGTCGTAATCATATGGAACAATAAATGATGAAAAAGAATGCTAAGCTGCTAAAAACTGTGGACTGTGAAAAGTATTGAACTGAAATGAGCAACAACAAAACAATTTTAAAGGATAGGAGAATATGTCTCTACTCCTCTGGGGAGACCTTTTCTCCGAGTTGTATGGATTTAATTTTTATTAAAGTTATTTTATTTTTATTGTTTAATTTTATTGAAGCTGCGTTTCACTCTCTCTCTCTCTCTCTCTCTCTCTCTCTCTCTCTCTCTCTCTCTCTCTCTCTCTCTCTCTCTCTCTCTCTTTTTTTTTTTTTTTTTCTTTTTTTTTTTTCTTTTTTTTTTTGTTTGTTCAATATTTTGCTCAATCCGATATTATGTTTGTGTAATAATACGTACCTGCCGCTGAAAATGGGATTTATATTGTAAATACATCATTGTAACATTTCTATTTGGGGAAACCCACCGCACGTTTCTCGAGGTAGCTCCACTTTATATTGTTATTTTGACTGTGTGAGACGTTAATTTATTCAAGTTGTCGATTTTACTAGCATTTTAAAAGCTGTAGAACAAACCTTGATTGATTGGTAAAAGTTTAAAATCTCCTAATATGACCATTGTTTTTTGTTTTCTTCCGGCATTTTCTAGATGAAGTATTGAAAGGTAGTGCAAAGCAGTCCCATGGGGTTTTTTTCTATTAAGATCAGCTCGATGTCCGAGATTTTTTTTTCTATTTGGGTTAGTTATAGGTCTTAGGAAAGGTCCAAGGGTTTTTGTTTTCCTATTAGGGTTAGTTAAAGGTAAATAGGTTTTATTTTTTATATTTCTTAGGATTGGTTTCAGGAATACTTGGGTTGTTTCCCTTAGCCCGAGGAATGTGCGGAAGGCCTCCCCCAAAATACGTTCATTCAGAAGAGAATCTTACAAACCCCGTTGGCTGATAAAATTGTTCATTAATTTTTTGAGGGACGCCGTTTTGGAATTGACCTCTCAGAGCGTCTAGATCTGCTCACGTCTGCTGCCGAATGTCTAATGGTGTTTTAAGGGAGACAGCATTTTTACAGTTAACTGCTGTACTCTGGAAAGACGCGTATTTAAACATTTGGCCAGAAAACTCGTCCTTCAAATATCGTTGGATAAGATCACCTGTTCCTGACAAAAAATTCCCAAACCTAGGACACGAGATCCATTGGTTTAGTCAAATACTTATCGACTGTAATATGGTTCTGTCCATTCTGTGTTGCCAACCCACTCACATGATGAAAATACAATGTCGAGGATTTATAACACAAGGTATTCAGCGTACTTATTGTTTGCATTAAATTGAGTATCGTAATTCCCTCATTGTCAGATAATTTGTGGTTTAAAAGCGATGACAGTGTAGGAAATTTAGTCTTTCCTTTACGATGATGGCACGCCCTTGTGGGTATTGTGTATTCATGCATCTACCCTCATCGGTCAGTGGAAAAAAGTAGTTCTACAAACTCATCTTATAGTCTAAATCGTTTGCGTAACATTAAATTCCTATAGACTATTAAAGTTTACAAAGGTAGACATAAGCACTCGAAGGCTATCAAATGGACTCGCTCAAACAATGATGTGACATCAACAGCTTATACATCTTATACATCTTATACATTATAATGTCATTCAGAGTGGATTTCAAAACATTTTGCTTTCCATATTATTGAGGGGTTTTTGTGATATTTGGCCAAGACATGTCAATCCCCTGTAAGATGCCAGGTTTTGAAATAAAACATGACTTTTTCTATATTATTTGACACAGACTATATGAAAATCAACTTGTCCATCAAATGAAACGAGGAGGCTGTAATCGACATCTTAAGTAGTGGAGTCGAGGTGGCCGAGTGGGTAAGGCAGCACATTTACAAACAGAGAACTCGATTACTAACCCAGCTTTTACTGTCTCTTTATTTTGGTATGATATCAAAGTGACAAATCGGGGAGCAGACACCGGTACCGACGTAAGACTAAAGTCTGAAATGATGTGTATGAAACAGTGCCAGACAAAACAGAAAGAAATATACCAGTAAAAAAGACTCCCAGAAACAGAAGTTTATTTTACGCGCGAGGTACCAGGTTTGGGAATTTTTTCCAAGATGAGGGTCATTTAAATTGATCGATATTTGAATGACGAACTTTCTGGCCAAATCTATAAATAGGTGTCTTCCCAAAGTATGACAGTTAACTGGTTGACGATCTTCAATTGTGCATGCAAGTAAATATAAAACATGATCGACCATTTTTTCTTAATAGAAATCTGTGATTGGATTAATGTGATATCGAGGTCAAATGGATGAAATATCACCCATTCTTGTTTAGTTTCAAGTGTTGTTGTTTTTTTTTCTCTGCCCTATCTTGTTTAATTATTAAGTATGTTGGGTTCGATGACAAATCTGCATAAAACAACTTTGTTCTTTTTTTTTAATGACATCGATGCAACCTAAGAAAGGGTGTTGAAAAACACATCAGCAACTAAGTCACAAATAACAAGAGAGTCAGACACATCTCCATGCTCCTATAAAACCCGGTTCTTTCTCCCCATTCCATCAGCAATTACCCGCTCGTTTCCCACCGCAGGGTTCGTTAGACGGAACCGATATTGAGCTGTGTTGAAGTATCATTTGGATCGATACTTTTGATGTGATTCTTGGTGGGACAAAATGTCACAAGGGACGTTAAAATGAGAAACAAAAAGAGAAGAGATTTTTAAAAAACAACAACAACAACAACAAAACGATAGCAACCACCTTCCATCGTTGAACCGGTAACCATATTTAGAAGCGAATGAAGTGCGGAGAAAATCAAACATAAATTAAGATTGGAATGAAAAGAAAAAGCAGAGCCACTTGAAAGTCGAGAGTAGCCTGTTGTTTTCTGGGAGAAAAAAAACACATTATTATCCAAAAAAAAAACCAAGTCCTTCAAAAACATCGAGCGATTAAAATGATGTTCATACGATCAAAGACTCACAAAACCTAGGACTTAACATCTTGTCAAAGATCTGTCATTTCTGGGACTTCAATGAAGTCAAAGGTTTACAAGTTTTTTTTTTTATCAGACGAGGGTCATTTTAATCGACCGATATTTGAAGGTTTAGTTTACTGGCCAAAATTTATAAAATGTGTTTTTTTGTCCAGAGAGTACGGCAGTATTGATCTGTGCGCGTCATTAGGCAGAATGCGGCTTTTAATCTTCGACCAGATTAACTCTTTACTCAGCCATTTCGCGCTCGGTACCGGACCCGTCGTTCACCCAGGGGTCACACGTACTTCCGCCACGCCCCCCAACATCGCACAACCTCATAAGTCCTGGCTTAAATCCATGGTAAAATAAAATACTTATCACCCTGAGGTTCTCCTGTCTATTGATTCTATATCCTTGATTAAATCCTAAGAGATATTTTAATAGCTTGATTCAACACCAGATTCTTCTCAAACGGCTTCGGGTCGATACATTTAAGATGCGAAAAACTTTTCTTCAATTCTAAATAGTTTTCTTTATGAAGTGACATCCTATTTTTAAATGACAACACAGTAAACGTTCTTTGATTTGGTATGATTGGGTGACCTGGCCTGATCTGACGAGAATCCGATGTTGTCTTTATCTGAAACCCCATGATTAAAAAAATAAGTAAAAGAACGAAAGAAAATAGCAAAGACCAAAATTGATACATGTAGAAGGTACTGTTTGTACATCTACAGGGTGTTCCCCCCAAAAAATTATAAACACCTTAAAAATAATTGTAAACGTGGGGTCTAATGTCATATAATTATTATTTGAACAAGTGTGTATGGAAGGTACCAGACAAAGCAAGAAAGAAAAATACAAGAAAAAAACCATCTCAAAAAATCAGTCTTCTTCGACTGGGGATCGAACCTCAGACCAGCCGATTACCGGTCAGACGTGCATTGTTGCTGACGCCTGTGTTATTCCTGTCTTCCCTTGGAATAGGCCCTAAAGACAAATTTCCTCTGTGGGGTGAATAAAGGGATTTTGTTTTATTTAAAATGAACAGAAATTCAGTCTTTTGCTGCGAATGAAACTGTCCATTCTCACCGATGAAAAAAGTATGATTTGAGCCGGATTTTTCAAAATTTTGATTTCAGCATCTACTTGAACTTGATGCCGTCTCGAGGCATTATAATCTGGCACCGAAAGATACGGGGGGGAAACCTGATAAAGAGAGTTTAAAAAAGGAAAGAATAATTATTTATTTTAGTCCGTTGTAATGGATTTGTAGATATATTGATATGTTACTACTACATACAGGTATGTAATCACTGTGTAAAAATACTTCCCTAGACTTTCTTAGAAGTACGAGATAAGTTGGGCTTTTGTTTGTTTGTTGTTTCTTTTTCAAATTCTTTTGAGAATCAACTATCGTCCCATTGTTTTTTACTTACTTCATTTCAATGAATGAATGAATGAATGAATGAATGAATGAATGAATTGTTTCTTGAATTTGACTGTGTCGATGTTGCATTCAATGATAAGATGGACATTATCATTGACGTCAAAATCACTTATCTTTAGATACACATTATCTTGTTAATTGACTAAGCCGTTTAATCTGCGTTCTGCCTTGCAACCACTAAACGCTTTTTGTTTTAATTTGGCCCAAGAATTGTTACTTCATTATGTACACCTGTTGATTAAGATGTTAGAACTGTAAAAAAAAAATACTAAAAACTCGAGATTTCTTTGAAATAATATTGATTTAATAATAAAATTCAAAAGATTAAATTGACCTCAGTCATTTTAATTTATCGATGTATTAGGTAATTGTTGTTTTTTTTGGTGTGATTGCAATGAAAATCGCTTTTTGATATTGTCTGATGGTGTGTCCCTTGTAGCGTATATGGGCTTATACTATCTAAACAGGCGTGTATTTACAGTGACGCATTTCCATGCTTATTGTGAATAATAACAGGCACATTAACTCCGCATAGAAATATGTATTACTTAATATGTACTCCAATATTTGCCTCTTTTTGGGTTTGTTATTAACCAGTCAACTGCCGTACTCTGGACAATACGCGTTTCAAAATTTGGCCAGAAACTCTCAAACCTAGAACTTAAGGAAGACTTCGTGAGGTTTTGAAGGACGAAATTTCTGACCAAATTTTTAAATACGTAGTTCCAGATTACGTCAGTTAACATGTTAAAACGTTTAGAAATCTTTATTCGCAGTTCGTGAAATGTTTCAGAAGAGGATTTTCATCGTGGTGATATCTGCTATTATGTTGCTTGAGTGAAATTTCCCCCTCTTTTTTAAAAGCTTTTCTGAGGATTATAACAATATATGGAATATGTTGCTTTCGTCCTCTGGTTTCTTTACTCCGCACCCGTCTCCAGGTAAAAATAGAATTAATGTATATTCTCTAATGAATGGAGACTTTTTTCTCTCTCTTTTTTTTTTTAATTTGACAATTGTGATTTTGTTGTGGATGTCAATAGATTAGATGTTTACTGTTACACACAATTGCACAAAAATGTTAAACATATATTTGACCTATTGTCTCAGACTGAACAGACTTCTTAATCAAAACAATAAGGCAATATCAAGATGGCCGCCGGGGTCACGTGGTATACTAAGGGGACCAACTCTCATTTAAGAGAATGGAACTTTCGTAATTCCCCCATAACACATATACCACATAGTAAATTAAATTAAATTAAATTTGGAATTTTGAGGCGATTGTAACATTTCTTTTATGGAATAGCCCAGTTGTAATCGCAAACAGTCTTAAAGGTAGTAGTTGAGGTATGAACATATTATTTGGAAGGTCTGAGAGTATTTCCATTACAACAATAAGCCCACAACAAGTTAGGTTATCAGACCTGAAAATAAGTGCACGTCGGTAGTAGTCCTTCTCCTCCAGAGCCACAGAAGTCGAAGTTTATGCTGGTTGATTTTGTTCGAACGGACAGTAACAGATTGGTATTTATCCTTTTTAAAGAATGCTCGTCTGTTCTGCTGTCCTCCCTAAAAACATTTTTTAAAAAATAATTGTCCATGAAATTCGCCCTTCAAATCTCGATAGAGTAAAATGACCCTTGTCTAAAATTCTCAAACCTGGTACTTTCCCGTGTTATGGAACTGTAATGGAAAAATCAATTTACTAAATTGTCCATCACAACGATGTTAAATCAAGCCCATAATTGCATTCGGTAATCAGACCTGGTAACATGTCCACATCGTTTCGGGATGATTTGATACTGAAAATTGTATTGATAGTTTTAATAATAAAGTATATTGGATTTAGTATATTTTTTGATGTTGTATTGAGAACAAAGGAGATTCTTAAGCTTAAACTATTTAGGTTAGACCTTAAGTCTAATTTTCTTCCTCTTGTTCGATCAGACATAATCCCAGATACCATGGTTACGGTGGGTCACATATTATTCAGTCTTTGACCCAAGACATTGCCCCGCCAAAAGGGGAATCCCCAACGTCTATCCAGCCATGGCACTCGCTTCTTCTTCTTTTCTTTTCAATATCCCTAGTCCAAATTCTGCCGTACTCTGATAGAACACATACCTCATTTTGGCAGAACTGTTTTTTTGGGTTTTTTTCAATTAACGACCGATAAAATTAGCCCCTAATTTGTCCAAAAAAAAGTCTCAAATCTGACAATTCTTTCCTAGGTCAGGTTTGAGACATTTTGACGAGTTTCGAGTCATTTTTGTCCATCGATATTTAAGATTTGAAGATAGAGTTTTCTGGCCAAAATGAAAATAATGTGTTTTGATTTATTTCTTCGGAGTAAGGCAGTAGTGTCGGAAGTGTCTAAGCCTCAAAGCTGCCAGATCCTCCAGACTTTGATACGAGGATCCAAAAATGGAATCAATTCTTTATTTTAAATTGTGATTTTATTGTAAATGAGGGTCCCGATAGTTCAATTGATTGAGCACTCGTCTCTCTAGCTAGCGCTAAGGGGCCAGTTTCAATTCCTCTGGAACCAAAATAATCACAAACTCCTAATAAATATCGACTGACTTAAAACGTGTTGGTCACTATGAACATTTACTTAAATATAATCAATGGTTTTCTTTTGATTTTTGAAAGTTGTTGTGTCCTCTTGCCTAGTTTTAGTCAATATTCTGAATGAAGTGCTCTCCGTCTCCTCTTCATCCCCCCTCCTCCTACTCCTCTTCCTCCTCCTCCTCTTCCTCCTCCTCCTCCTCCTCCTCCTCCTCCTCCTCCTCCTTCTTCTTCTTCTTCTTCTTCTTCTTCTTCTTCTTTTTCTTCTTCTTCTTCTTCTTTTTCTTCTTCTTCTTCCCTCTCCCCTCCGCTCCTGCTCATGCTCGTCCTCCTACTCCGTCTGCTCCATCTCTCCTTCTTCACCGCTGTCACTCAACCATCACCAGATTCTCCCACGTATTATTCATCTTAACCAATTAACTACCGTACTTCAGAAAGACAGAGTATTTTGCGGGTGGTTGGATGGGAGCATCACCCTTGAATCATATACCTATGATGTTCGCATGGGTGTACGATCCGAAAGTGATGTCGTTTCTTCTTCTCTTTACTAGCCTATCCTGCTTCTTTGGTTTGTGATTGTATTTTTGACAGGGGATATTTTTTTTTCTGTAAATCTTCTGCCTGTTTGTTCTTGGTTATTTATAATTTAGCTTATGATATCTTTAGGTTATGATTTTGATTTACATTTGTACTATTTTTGTTAGATTGCTTGTTTTTTTGTTTCAGCGGTCTCTCATATAACCTCAATTGTGTTGGAAGAGACCTAAAGCAACAAACAAACAAACAAACAGAGTATTTTTAAAATCTGGCCAGAAAACTCGTTTTTTCAAATATCGATGGATTTATATGATTCCCATCTTGGCAAAAGCTCTCAAACCGTGGACTTGAGGAAGACGCGAGGTGCCAAGATGAGAGTTTTTGCCAAGACGAGGGTCCTTTAAATCGATCGATATTTGAAGGTGGAGTTTCCTGGCCAAAGTTACGGGTCTTTCTAGACTACGACAATTAAATAGTTAATCAAGAATGAAATGACCAGTCCATCAAAAAAAAAAAACGGATAGAAAAAATGGTCAAATGATGTGTAGGTCCATGATCCGACAGAGTTGCCAGTGTTATAATATATTGAATACTAAGCTGTTATAATAGCTCATTTCCTAAACAAGGAACATTTCGGGGTCAAAACCCTTCTCCAGCCAACATCAAAAATAGTTCAAATGATAATACCCCTCTCGTTAAATCCATACAGACTGTTTACTGTTTAGTATTTTTTTGTTTTTGTTTTGCTGTTTGTTTCTTTTTGTTTTTTGTTTTTTGTTGGTTTTTTTGTTGGGGGGGGGGGGGGGGGGGGCGGGGTGTTTTTTTAAATGCTTTTTTTTTATTTTTATTTTTTTGGTTCCATTTTGAGCTGTTATATTCCTTTTAGTGCGTTACTTTTTATAGTGTCTAGTATAGGTATGGAAGTCTACGTTCCTGTAGCTGCCTTAGGGGAGTCAAGTCGGAAGTCAGTCTGGAAAGGGAGAAAAGGATTAGAGATGGGCGGGATTTCACTACTGGGACTGACCCCTTCCATTTGTGTGTGTGTGTGTGTGTGTGTGTGTGTGTGTGTGTAGGAAGGGGGGGGGGTGTTCCTGGGTGGGCTTTTTTTCTTTTTGGGAGGGGGGGGGGGATAGAATTATAGATTATTTTCTATTGGTGGTATTTTTGTGGGGGGGGGGGGGGGAGGAGGGGGAGGGGGGGGGGGTCCTGGATGTTTTGTTTTGTTTTGTAATGTTTTGGGGGAGAGGGGAGGGGGGAGGGGGAGGGTCCAGAGTATTTGGGGGAGGCGGGTAGGGGTCCTTGGTGTATTTTAACAACAATTATTTATCTTATGAAAACCATAAAATTAAGATTGATAGCCATAATGCTATCACGCCTACATTCTCACTATGAAAAGGTTTCTTGAAACAAAATATATAAGGGCATTAATAAAAAAAAAACTAACAGCAAAAATGCCACCAAAAAGCAAAGTTACTTCCATTCTTTCACAAAAGGCTACATCTTTTTTAAAGCATTTTATGATGTCTGTTGAGGAAATGACACAGGGTGTCTATCGTTTATTTTAGCAACGCTTGTATATTCTTTTCAAATCAATCATTTCTATAGAGCGATATCCATTATACGTACCCAAAGCATACACAAGAGGTCCCTAGCTAACAGTAACATTTAACGTGTACGACGAGACATGACGACTGAAATTACAACAGAAAAGGAAAAATCAACAGAGACAATGCTGTTAACGGTCACGTTTTAAGCCTTAGTGAGAAATTGGGCTCAAGTATGCGCCGCTAAGAGCGGGACTCGATCCCCAGACCTTCCTGTCCGAAGGCGATTGTCATAATATGGTCACCAGACCACTTCGCCGTCGCACACAGACACGCAGATCCAGCAAAGGTGAATTTGATTTCAATCAATCTACGTGACCATTGTATGTAACAATAATGCACCGTATACACCAATAATATCGAGATTTCTTTCCCATATCAGATAGAGAATGTTCTGTTACTTATACTGATAACCAGCCAAACTTGTGGGTGAACTGCGACTTCAACTTTGACCCCTATGATAACAGTAAATGAAAATGGTTATAAATAGATAAGCGGTCAGTGCGATATCTCCCAATTAAATTGACCAAGACCGAGGATGACGATATGCCAGTCTGGTTCACGTCCTCCGACACACGAGGACAAGGACACATTGGAGCAATCATTTCCCTCTCAAAAATCGTGATTGTTCACCTTTCCTATAACTATAATAATATTTGCCATGTCGTCTTGTGGTATGACACTTGCATTCGCACTGGCAGCACCTGGTTCAAGTCCTCCGGCACACGAAGGCAAGGACGGATTGGGACAGTTTTCCTCTCCAAAACGTGCTTGTTCACCTTTCCTCTCTGAGTTGCTACTTTGTCGTATTGTGGTATGACACTCGCCTTCGGAGTCGAAGGTTTATGGTTCAAGTCCTCCTCCTTGGGCAGCGCAAAGTTGAGTCCTTGGAAATGCCTTTTTACTCACATTTTCTCACTGCACTCATGTGTAAATGATTACATGTCCTGTCTTACATGATAAGTGTAGTTGCTAGATTGTTTATCCACTGAGTATATTTTATTACCATGTAATATCCAAGATGCATGCGACATAGTAATCCATTAAATGTGGTGTTTTGGTAGCACGTCTGACCAATAATCAGGAGGTCCAAGATTCGATCCCCAGTCGAGGAAGACTGATTTTTTGGGAATGTTTTTTCTTTGTATTTTTCTTTCTTGCTTTTCTGGCACAGTTTCATACACACTTTTTCAAATCTTTATCTTACGCCAGTGCCTCCTTCCTAATTCTTCAATTTAATAAACTCTTTAATGCTGGTTGAGGGGGTCCCGATAGCTCAGTTGTTAGAGCACTCACTTCACACGCAAAGGGAGCATCATTGATCCCGGGTGCAGTCGAGATTTTTTTTTTCTGATCCCCCTGTCCACCCAGCAGTGGATGGGTAGCTCAGTCTGTTAGATTTGGCGGAAAGTACTTTGCGATAGACTAGCGTCCTATCCAAAGGATAGCAAGTAATTGCTGTTGTCTGTTTCACGTTATTGAAACCAGGATAAACTCCGGCTCCATGGGCCCACTGGCTCTGAAGGACTATTTTCTTTTAAGGCTGGTGGAACAGATTGACGGGTGGAACAGATTGACGGGTGGAACAGATTGACGGTAAAGAAGAAAAAAAAAACACAACTTCTTCGATCTAATTTTAAGTCCTGTCTTGCACGTTTGGAAGCGAATGTTCTAACCATAACAATACACCTGGTTTTTTTTTTCACTCTAAGCCCGCCCCCTCCCGCAAACCTTGTATCCCCGCGATCATGACTGTTGACAAATAAATGTGATCCATGGTGTCGATCTGATATTATGTCCGAGTGGGCTAGATGAAGAAAATGATTAAGTGTAAAATCAATATGATCATTATTTTTTAAAAGTAGCCCTTAAGAGCCTTAAGACCCATGGAGTCAGAATGTATCCCATTTTCTATAGCATGAAACGTACAATAGCAGTTGCATGCTACCCTTAGGATATGTCGCTAGTCTATCGGAAAGTACTTTCCGACAGATCTAATAGACCCAGCTACTCATTTACTGCTGGGTGAACAGGGAGGTCTGGAAAAAATCTCAACTCCCCCCCCCCCCGATCGATCTTGGTCCCTTTGCGTGTGAAGCGAGTGCTCCACCAACTGAGCTATCGGGACCCCGAATATGATCATATTTAGGATAAATTAAGTTTTTTAGAAGTTGAAGACCATGACGATCATAATTATGGAAACGAAGTGACTATTCTCACCCCCCCTAGTCTAGGATGCTAGTCTTCATAATAGTAGTCCACAATTGTTGTATGTTTAATCCAAAGGTTGTAATGCAGTAATTTGTTAAGTTTCTTGTCACAAGTTGCACAATTTTTTTAAAAAAATCAATCAAATCCAAATCGCAAAAAGCCGGCGACGTTTTTTTCGGTAATCCAATCGGCCGGGGGGGGGGGGGGGTGGGGGGGGGTGAGAATAGAGGCAGCCTTATGGAAATTAAAGCTTTCTGAAGTAGAAAAACCAACATTCACCCTCTCCAATGAAGGGATTTGTTTTAAGTCTTAGAATTCAGTCTCAAGCATCAGGTCCAACCCGACATCATAGTTAGTTAGCGATTACGTTCCCGGAATCTAGTCGATCGACCAACGACAAGGAAGAATACCAGCGTTGGTCAATCGTTTAAGTTCAGGGAACGTAATCGTTAATTTGCTATAATTTTGAGTCACCGGTCATATATGTCAAATGATGAGGCAAATAAAATAGTGCTACATAGCCACAAGGCCCATGGAGCCGGAGTTTATCCCGGTTTCTGTTTAGTTAAACGGACCCTTTGGATCGGACGCTTGACTTTACACCAGATCTAACAAGACCCAACTATCCAATCACTGCTGAATGGACAGGGAGGTCAGAAGAATAAAAAATCCAAAGTAAAACACAGCCTTGATCAAATTTATTGAAATACGAAGACACTATTGATACAGTGGTATCTCTTCCTCTTCTCTGGACCCTTCTTCTTATTCCTATTCAAAAGTAAGATTGAACAATTCGAGCAGAGAGGGTTGTCTTTCCCCCTCACAAAACTTCAGCCATGACTTAAATTTCTACATAATTATGTGTTTGGTACTGTAAAATAATTGTTATCCTGGCTTTATCTTTCCGGATATCATTTTGTGACGTCATTCCGGAAGAAGAAACATCCTTCTGCCGGCTTTGTTCGCACTGTGAACTCAAATTCCGACCAAAAAGTTCGTTCAAATCATTGATGTCATGGACTCTAAATAGTCCATAATTATTTGAATCCGGATATCCGATGACCCTTACAACAGAAATAAAACGAAAGTGTGGCCTCTTGAAAAAGCTGCAATCAAGTGTTATCACTGTTAAATATCTAAATAATGCAATATTCTTACACAATTTGTTAACCCAACGACACTTAACTATTGCTATTTGCCACTACCTATTTTCAAAACGCAGAAATCTGAATAAATCTTATATTATATATTAGAAAGCATACAAAAATGTATTTATGCTGCCTGATGCATTGACAAAATACTTTTTTTTTCATTTAGGAAACAACAACAAAAAAGAGTTCATTTAGTACATTAATATTGTCAACTTGTCAAAAAAAAAAAACTAAACATCATAGCGCTTGAAAACTTCTCGGGTTTTTAATTTTTAGACAAGTTGGGGTAAAAATCAATCAATCCTTCCAATACATGTCTTAGTTTTTCTTGCTTAATTGAGAAAAGTTGTTTATAAATTTTTTTCTGAGGACGGCAATATAGTAGTATAGTGCCTGTCAGATCCGATAACGCCATAAAGAATTATCAAAATAAACAAAACACTATCGTCAACCAGTCTATACCAATTTTACACATTATTTCCGACAATATGTGTTATCATCATTATCATTTCCATCAGACACGATAAAGATAAGTCATTACTTTAATATCAGAGGTATTTTATAAGATTATCCAGGGTTCTTCAAATCTGAATTTATCTTTTAAGTGTTAGATATCAATCCAGATGAAATTGATGAGTGTTTACTTCTTATCTACACACCCACCAAAACATAGTCATTTTTTTCAACTGCTAACGTCGGCGTGTTGAGAGTAAAATAGGGACCCTTCTTTGTCAGACCGGTACTTCCGTATATATATATATATATATATATATATATATATATATATATATATATATATATATATATATATATATATATATATATTGCAAAGTGAAATATGTTGTCCCTGTGACCCCTAGTTTGAATTTATATGTAAAGGCATAAAAATGTATAAATATAGAATTAAGAATTAATAGCAACACTTAATATGTTAATTTTATAAATTGAGATAGATTATTCTTATGGCCTCTGGTCCGAACTTGTGTGTGCATATTTAAAAAAAAAATAGTATTTAATTTAAACCACAGTTTTGTTGGGGTTTTTTTTTTTTTTTGGTTTTTTTTTTTTTGGTTTTTTTTTTTTTTTGGGGGGGGGGGGGGGGGTTCCTACTCGTTGCCAATGTCGGAACTACAATTTGTCCTTTGAAAGCTCTTACATTGACCGAGATCTGAACCGTAAAACTCCCGTACGGTTCAAGTATGTAGCATGTTGGGTTATTGGCATACAGTGAGTGGTTTGGGGCCATGGTTTGTATGGTGTAGTGGAGGGGGGGGGGGGCAGAGGAAGGCATAGATTGACCATCAGTTATGCCCGTATGTAAACTTGTCACCGTGGAAGACGTGAGACCGATAAGGACAATCTTTCTGGTAAACTTTGAGAACGTGGTTTCAGATAATGGAATAATAACAGACAGCCCCCTGAAGGGTCAAGCGCTACCCTCCCCCCCCCCCCCTTTCCATATGTGAATGTGTAAGAAAGGCAGAGATAGAGAGAGAGGGGGGGGGGCACGAGAGGGAGAGAGAGAGAGAGAGAGAGATAGAGAGAGTTGGGGGGGGGGGGATATTTCCTCGACCATGATATTAGCATATCACTAGGTCTTTTGACAGCAACAAGTGGATATTTATATCGAAATGTTTGCATTAAGGAAAGGAATCTTGTATACTTTGAACGTATCGTCACCCTCAAAACGTGCGTTGCATTGATCAATCAGCATTGTCAATATGGTATGACTTTATATCAAAACACAATTTCACTAAGGTGTGATGTCAAAAAAAAAATGGTTCCAATCTCATTGGAAGTATAAAACCACTCTCAATAAATATCTTGTGTAGATAATCTTCTGGTTTCAGAGTCGTGGCATCATATTTTAATGTCTGAATATGTGACCCCTCGCCTCAATACAGTATTAAGTCGGGATGATTAAATGCTGAAAATTGAATTTGTAGCCAGAAATATCAGCCTTGCATTGAGTTTATAAACTTTATTGAAGAGAATGAATATCATATTTCAGATTGCTGAATACCAACCATTCATAATTTTGTCCAGTTTAACTTTAATTTGACTTTTTAGTATCTGGTTCATCCCGACATAACACCGTTTTGAGACGTTGGGTCACATATATGATGGTCGTACATTAAGATTATCCAACCTCGCTCTATTACGTTCCGCTTTTGAAAAATGCTATATTAGTATTCTTCTTCTTCTTCTTCTTCTTCTTCTTATTATTATTATTATTATTATTATTATTATTATTATTATTATTATTATTATTATTATTATTATTAATTATTATTATTATTATTATTATTATATTATTATTATTATTATTATTATTATTATTGTTGTTGTTGTTGTTGTTGTTACTATTATTAGTCCCCCGAAAGACTGGTCGTATACACACTTACAAGGATTTTGGAACCGGAAAAGTAGAATGTGTGGAGTCACGCCTTTACTTCCCTGTTCGAGAATCACAACATCGATTCTTGAAGAATAAACACGTGAAATGGCCAAGCTGTTCATGTTTACATCTGTCGTAAACGAACGAAACACTTTTTTCTTATTTTGGCCATAAAACGTGTGCGTTTTTAACTTATAGATTGAAATTATCCCCTCCCCATCTTGTCAAAAAAGTCTTAAACTGAAACGCTGGTAAAATTCTACTGTTATGGTGGACAGTATCTCTCTCTCTCTCTCTCTCTCTCTCTCTCTCTCTCTCTCTCTCTCTCTCTCTCTCTCTCTCTCTCTCTCTCTCTCTCTCTCTCTCTCTCTCTTTTAAAGAGTACGACAATATAGGTATCGATGATCTAAGAAACTCACACCATTGCCAACCGGAAATATAGCGGACCAAAACACAAAACTATGTATCACCTTGAACGTATAGATAGTATGCGCTTGGCTAAGAAGCTCATAACATTGCCATCCGGAAGTATAATGGACCAACACACAAAACTGTGTGTATCCATGAACGTTTATAGTCGGGTTAATACAGTTCAGTGAGCATTACTCATAAACGTGGATGGCAAAAAACAATAACAAAGACCCGAGTGACGTCATCTTCGAACTATCTATATAGTCTGGTTATTACAGTTTATTGAGAATTACTCATAAACCTGGATGGCAACAAAAAAAAAACAGAAAAAAACAATAATAAAGACCTGAGTGACGTCAACTTCGTTCTATCTATTATTTCACCAATGTTTATCCAGATTGATCAGCTCGTACATGCCTCTTCTTAAGTAATGTTTACTTCGTGAAGCCGGTGTTTTTAAAGATTTGAATGAATTCGAAAAAGATTAATGTACTGATTGCTATGAAGTTTCCTGATCAAATAAAGCGAGAAATTGGAGATGTAAGAGGCAAAATGTGGCGAAGTCCCAGGTTTGTGAGTTTTTGCCGAGATTTAAACTTGAGCTTTTATACAGCTCAATATCCACTAAATAAAAGGATCCCTGACCAACAGCAAAAAGTAACATGTAGAACGAGACATGACGCCTGAATATGACTTTTTTTTCCCGACAGAGACAACGCTGTTAACGGTCAGGTACTCATTTTAGACCTGAGCACGGCGATAGAATGTGAGTAAAGAGCCTTTTCCAAGGATTCAACTATGCGTCGAGCGAGGTTTGAACCCAGGACCGATCCGAAAGCGAGTGTCATTCCACTGGACTACTTAGCCGCACGAGAAGAGAGCATTTTTCTACGGACTCAACTTAACGTTGTGCCTCCCACAAACTTGAATCCCTTCAAATATAGATCGATTTAAATGACCCTCGTGTTGACAAAACCTCTCTAACCTGGGACTTCGCGAAGTCCCTCTCTTTAAAGATCATGTGGTCTAGTGTAATGACATTCGGTTTACGTAGCAATGACTATCCCGCACAAATCTTTGGGCCTCTTTTTCGCTTACGAAGTGCCCGAATTCGCGTCAAAATATGGGACGAAGCCGTTTCGTATATGCTATTTTAAAAAATTAATTACGACGCTGTTTATCGATGAATATGACTGAAAGTTGGCACACTTTTAGAAAAAAAGTCATTTTAGATTATGTCAAGCGAAAAAACTCGTGCAATTACCAGAAGACCGTTAAAAATAGATTTTTACTCTTTGGAGTAAAATATTTCTAAAACTACCGGGCGTGGAGGTTTTGTCGCTGACAAGGTAATACATGAACATTTCTTCTTTTTGGTTGATGATTTCATATGAATATGACGAGTACTTTTCCCGTATTTTACAAAACACCATCCTAATTTGCTCTTCAAGTTTCAATCTTTTAATTCACTTATTACGCAAGTTACAACCAAAGGTCGAAAAAAAATACCGAAAAAGCGTCCCATATTTTCGCGTTATTTTCCTCTTTGCTGGTCATCCAAATAAATTACACCTTTGAAACTACATAACTTGTTTATTTATGCATGGATTTTCAAATTTCAAAAACATTTTTACTCAGTGGAGATAGGGCTTTGATTCTAGACAAAAAATTTCCTCAAAAAGAGAAAAAAAATCATTTTTCATAGTCATTGCTAGTTTACGATCTGTGGATTCAAGTTTGTGGGGCCACTAAGTTGAGTCCATAGAAAAATGCTCTCTTCTTACATTTCCTCACCAAACTCCGTTGCGGTATAAAATGAAGTACCTGAACGGTAACAGCATTGTCACTATATAGAAAGCGCATGCCCATATCTGTATAATATATACACGCAAAGCGCTAAGGGCCTGCTTGTTTGGGGTGTGACGCTAAATAATTTTATTATTTGTTATTATTTATATCTCTCCTATATGTTGCTTTTTGCTTGAACCCATGTAAAGAGCTTGGAGTACATGTAATGGATTATTGACTTAAATTTATCTTGTTAAAAGCCATCAACTTGTTCTTTAAAAAGAAAGTTTTCCCAACGATTTAATGCCTGCATATCTACATTTTCCATTCATAATTTAATTATTTCTAACTCTTAGGCTTTTATCTATTCTTAGCTCGGTACTTCAAATTCCGATGAGGCTGCGCTTTTGTATTTGACGTTTGATTACGTCATTAGAATTCCTAGACCGGAAATTTGAATGGCAAAAAAAAAAAAAAAAATCGATGGCCCTTTTCCTTTCCTTCAACGCATTGAGCGGGGGCTGACGAGGATGAGAGAAGAAAAAAAAAGTGTGGTGTCTCACTCTGGAAATACACATTTTAGATTGTTTTGGCATGAAAACTCGTTATTCAAGTATCGATCTTTTGAAGTGCCTCTCATCTTGTCAAAACTCTCAAACCTGAGACTTCAAAGAATTCTAGTACTACTACTACTACTACTACTACTACTACTACTACTACTACTACTACTACTACTACTTCTACTACTACTACTACTACTACTACTACTACTACTACTACTACTACTACTACTACTACTACTACTACGACTACTACCATTTCAAGAAAGTCCCAGGTTTGAATTTTTTTGACAAGATAATGGTTATTTCGATCGATCGATATTTGATGGACGAGTTTTCTGGCAAAAAAAAATTAATGTGCTTTTGTCAGATTACGGTACTAATTGCAATCGTCTTTCAGAAATAGAATAGAGAAATTTATTTTTAAAAGTAAAGAAAGTAAGAAAGAAAAAGGAAAAACAAAATTAGTTCAAATTATAGACTAGGTGTTTTTTTTTTTTTTTTCTCTCTTTTTTTTGATTAAGAACAATTCTTCTAATTTAGTCTAGTAACACAAACTAATTTTAAAGCACGTTGGTCCCTGTCCTCTCAAAATTCAATTTGTTTCCATTTATCTCATCGGAATACCAAGTAGCTTGAAGTCTAATTTTGGATTGAATTTGTTGTTCTATGTATCTATCATTCTCAGTTTGATTTGCGGTATCTCCCAAACCTCGCGTGCCGTAAGTCATTACTATCCCCTCATTCTATTATGTCCTGTATTATTCCTTACATTTTTATATTATTGTTGTTTTGTTGGAATCTAATTAATTTAGATCAGACGGAATGTACTTACTTTGCGACAGACTAGCATCCAAGTCAGGTTGGGTTAACATGTTATTGCTGCTATCCATTTCATGGTGAAAAACTAGGATTTACTCCAACTCGTTTGGGCCTTAACCAGTTAACTGCCGTCCGTACTCTGGAAAGCCATGTATTTAAAAATGTAGCCAGAAAACTCGTCCTTCAAATATCAATCGATTTAAATGACCCTCATCTTTGCAAAAGCTCACAAACCTGGGACTTTTCAATGTTTGAGCGTTTTTCCAAGATGAGGGTCATTTAAATCGATCGATATTGAATGACGAGATTTCTGGCTACATTTTTAAATACATGTCCTTCCATAATATGGTATTTTACTGGTTCTATTAAGGGATATGTTGGTATAACAAGCCTATTTTTGATTTTTTTATAAAGTGATTTTATGTCTTTTCCGTCCACTAGGCGATGTGAAGTTGGGTACCAACCCTGACCAGCACAGTGGGTCTGACAATCTTGCTATGACGTTGGATGCCGAGAGAAAGATGTTGGACAGTAAGTGTTTGTAGTGGCTTTTGTTTGTATTTATTGTTAGTGGTGGGGTGGTGGTGGTGCTTGAGGTGATGATCGTGGTAGTTTTTGTAATTGTTCAGGTGGTATTGCTGCTTGCTGTGGTTGTTTTGGTAGAGGCGATTGTCATCGTAGTGGTGGTGATGAAGATAAGGATTATCATGATAATTATAATTATCATTATGTGCAGAAGTAGAAGAAAGAGTACGGAGGAATGAGGAGGGCGAGGAAGAGGAGGAAAAGAAGAAAAAGAAGAAAACGAAGAAAAAGAAAAAGAAGAAGAAGGAGTAGGAGGAGGAGGAGGAGGAGGAGGAGGAGGAGGAGGAGGAGGAGGAGGAGGAGGAGGAGAAGAAGAAGAAGAAGAAGAAGAAGAGAAGAAGAAGGAAGAGAAGAGAAGAAGAAGAAGAAGAAGAAAGAAGAAGAAAGAGAAGAAGAAGAAGAAGAAGAAGAAGAAGAAGAAGAAGAAGAAGAAGAAGAAGAAGAAGAAAGAAGAAGAAGAAGAAGAAGAAGAAGAGAAGAAGAAGAAAGAAGAAGAAAGAAGAAGAAGAAGAAGAAGAGAAGAAAAGAAGAAGAAGAAGAAGAAGAAGAAGAAGAAGAAGAAGAAGAAGAAGAAGAAGAAGAAGAGAAGAAGAAGAAGAAGAGAGAAGAAGAAGAAGAAGAAAGAAGAAGAAGAAAGAAGAGAAGAAGAAGAAAGAAGAAGAAGAAAGAAGAAGAAGAAGAAGAAGAAGAAGAAAGAAGAAGAAGAAGAAGAAGGAAGAAGAAAGAAGAAGAAGAAGAAAGAAGAAGAAAGAAGAAGAAGAAGAAGAGAAGAAGAAGAAGAAGAAGAAGAAGAAGAAGAAGAAGAAGAAGAAGAAGAAGAAGGAAGAAGAAGAAAGAAGAAGAAGAAGAAGAAGAAGAAGAAGAAGGAAGAAGAAGAAGAAGAAGAAGAAGAAGAAAGAAGAAGAAGAAGAAAGAAGAAGAAGAAGAAGAAGAAGAAGAAGAAGAAGAAGAAGAAGAAGAAGAAGAGAGAAGAAGAAGAAGAAGAAGAAGAAGAAGAAGAAGAAGAAGAAGAAGAAGAAGAAGAAGAAGAAGAAGAAGAAGAAGAAGAAGAAGAAGAAGAAGAAGAAGAAGAAGAAGAAGAAGAAGAAGAAGAAGAGAAGAAGAAGAAGAAGAAGAAGAAGAAGAGAAGAAGAAGAAGAAGAAGAAGAAGAAGAAGAAGAAGAAGAAGAAGAAGAAGAAGAAGAAGAAGAAGAAGAAGAAGAAGAAGAAGAAGAAGAAAAGAAGAAAGAAGAAGAAGAAGAAGAAAGAGAAGAAGAAGAAGAAGAAGAAGAAGAAGAAGAGAAGAAGAAGAAGAAGAAGAAGAAGAAGAAGAAGAAGAAGAAGAAGAGAAGAAGAAGAAGAAGAAGAAGAAAGAAGAAGAAGAAGAAGAAGAAGAAGAAGAAGAAGAAGAAGAAGAAGAAGAAGAAGAAGAAGAAGAAGAAGAAGAAGAAGAGAAGAAGAAGAAGAAGAAGAAGAAGAAGAAGAAGAAGAAGAAGAAGAAGAAGAGAAGAAGAAAGAAGAAGAAGAAGAAGAAGAAGAAGAAGAAGAAGAAGAAGAAGAAGAAGAAGAAGAAGAGAAGGAAGAAGAAGAAGAAGAAGAAGAAGAAGAAGAAGAAGAAGAAGAAGAAGAAAAGAAGAAGAAGAAGAAGAAGAAGAAGAAGAAGAAGAAGAAGAAGAAGAAGAAGAAGAAGAAGAAGAAGAAGAAGAAAGAAGAAGAAGAAGAAGAAGAAGAAGAAGAAGAAGAAGAAGAAGAAGAAGAAGAAGAAGAAGAAGAGAAGAAGAAGAAGAAGAGAAGAAGAAGAAGAAGAAGAAGAAGAAGAAGAAGAAGAAAGAAGAAGAAGAAGAAGAAGAAGAAGAAGAAGAAGAAGAAGAAGAAGAGAAGAAGAAGAAGAAGAAGAGAAGAAGAAGAAGAAGAAAGAAGAAGAAGAAGAAGAAGAAGAAGAAGAAGAAGAAGAAGAAGAAGAAGAAGAGAAGAAGAAGAAGAAGAGAAGAAGAAGAGAGAAGAAGAAGAAGAAAGAAGAAGAAGAAGAAGAAGAAGAAGAAGAAGGAAGAAGAAGAGAAGAAGAAGAGAAGGAAGAAGAAGAAGAGAAGAAGAAGAAGAAGAAGAAAGAAGAGAAGAGAAAGAAGAAGAAAGAAGAAGAGAGAAGAGAAGAAGAAGAAGAAGAAGAGAAGAGAAGAAGGAAGAGAAGAAGAAGAAGAAGAAAGAATGAAGAAGAAGAAGAAGAAGAAGAGAAGAAGGAAGAAGAAGAAGAAGAAGAAGAAGAAGAAGAAGAAGAAGAAGAAGAAGAAGAAGAAGAAGAAGAAGAAGAAGAAGTTTTTAAAAAACGATGAAATAGAAAATGAAGAAGGGGTGAATGAGGAGGAGAAAAAGTGGGAGGAGGATGAGGCTGATGAAAAGGAAAAATTCGATGGATAGTAAGGTCCTATTATTAGTCACTACTCTTGAAAGTCACGGTCTATAAAACGAGTACACTATTACTATTAATTATTTGTTGGTTTTTATATTTGTAACATCTATTGGTTAGTATATTTTTTCTATTACATAAAATACTTAATTCGTTCTATTTTTTACATGTAAAATCATTTGTTTTGATAAAACATGCTGACCATCTTCTGAGTTCACAATGCTCTTACACATTAATAATTCGATTATGAAATTCAGTTACCATTTCTTAGTGTCAAGTATGTCTCTATCTTTCTGTGTGTGGGGGGGGGGGGGGGGGTGTATGCTAGCATTCTTATCAAGTGCGTTCATTTTGACCTGACAAAATTTGATAACATACAATTGACAGCAGATCTGTAAACAAAATAATATTATCGTAGTGTCTAAACATCGTTGGGACTTGTGAATTATATCCAATCTCAGCGGATTGTTTTTATTTCCCTGATCGCACTGATCCAGGTCGATTAAATAAGCTTTGTTATTTATCGTAAGTGATAAAAGTCGTAGGACGCCTTCTTCTGTCATTTCGGGGTTGACTCTGTAAATCATTGTACTGAGAGAGAAAAACGTGCGTCTATGGCCTGCATTGACATACAATATTTTCGTTTTGGCCACACACAAAAAAAAAAGAAAAGCAGCAAATCATCTCAGTTATCAATCGATTAAGATAACCCCCCCCCCCTCTCTCTCTCTCTCTCTCTCTCTCTCTCTCTCTCTCTCTCTCTCTCTCTCTCTCTCTCTCTCTCCCAACTGGTCGAAAAGTCTCAAACTGAAGACATCAAAGATAAGTAATATTTTATAATTTTTTGCCTAATTTAGGATTTTCTGAATTGATCAATATTTGAAGAAAATGGAAAATCTGTTGTTTTGTTTTTTTAATTCTTTGGAGAGGAAAGAGAAGATTGGATATGCTTTTCTCTGATTGATTTTTTTTCATTTGCCCCTTCCTTTTGTTTATATCATTAGTGGAGAACCCGCTGAAATAAAGGCTATTACGAACAGGTATTATTCATCTATTAAAATTAATATAATATAATAATTTTTAAACGAATTATTTGAACCAGCAAAGATAAAATCAGTCCGGTAACAAAGTCTGTAGGTGCGTGCAATTGAATCTGGCAACAGGATGGCCAGATAGTGATTCTCAAGGCCAAGGTCAAATAAAGGAGGTCACATTAAGGACTAATCATTATGCATTAGCCGATATTCTAAATAACCATTTGAGCCAACGGGCGATAGAATTACCCTTAATATATATATTTTTTTTAAGTTTGCAAGTTTCTCGTATATCAATCTGTAAAAGAAAGTTTTATATTTTTCTGGATTTGTCAGTAATTCTATGCTCGTTGGAAAAATCAAACACGGGCCCCATACCCCGTTTTTCTTTAAGAATAGATTACACGAGAGTATTGTAACGAGCTGAACGCACACGCGCGGATTTTGATTACTCAAAGCAGTAACATACAAATTATTATTCAAAACCAGTGTGATTATCTTCTGTTACTTAATGTATTCTGTGACATGTTCGATCCCTATAGATTGGTGATTTTATGACTACTGGATTGTGACTTCTTTTCCTAAAATGTAATAAACTTCGGACTAGTTATTTGGAAATGTATTCTCTACCAGTATCGAGACGAAATCAAATTTCGTGTGACCTCGTGAAGTAATCCAATTTCATGTAAACAAAAAGGAGAAAATATTCCAACGTGTCAGTACTAAAACCCTTTTATCTACCTGCAAATCTTTAAGATTTGAAAGTGTGCATGCAGTTTTTCGGTTTTGAAATACGGTGTAGATACGTGCGCCTTTATTGTTCCGAAATAAATCTTTAAAGATTTTAGATTTCGTAAATTTGATGCCTAATTTTCAAACTAAATGTTAGTATAGGTATCTACTTAAAAAGTGTTAACCTTGGCATCACAAAACCACAGAAACGAATAATCAATTACAACTGCTACTACTACTACTACTACTACTACTACTACTACTACTACTACTACTACTACTACTACTACTACTACTTCTACTACTACTACTACTACTACTACTACTACTACTACTACTACTACTACTACTACTACTACTACTACTACTACTACTACTTACTACTACTACTACTACTACTACTTACTACTACTACTACTACTACTACTACTACTACTACTACTACTACTACTACTACTACTACTACTACTACTAACTACTACTACTACTACTACTACTACTACTACTACTACTACTACTATACTACTACTACTAACACTACTACTACTACTACTAACTACTACTACTACTACTACTACTACTACTACTACTACTACTACTACTCACTACTACTACTAACTATACTATACTACTCTACTACAACTATACTACTACTAACTACTACTACTACTACTACTACTACTACTACTACTACTACTACTACTACTACTACTACTACTACTACTACTACTACTACTATACTACTACTACTACTACTACTACACTACTACTACTATACTACTACGACTACTACTACTACTACTACTACTACTACTACTACTACTACTACTACTACTACTACTACTACTACTACTACCACTACTTCAACTGCTGCTGCACCCACTGCCATTAATATGTTGTTGTTTTTGTTTTTGTTGCTTACTTGCTTGCAATCACTGTTGCAGTAGTAATCGTCGTCATCGTCGCATCTTTAAAGGTTAACCATTCGGCCCTTCCAACCCTAAGCCTTTCATTCACTGTGTGATAAATTACGCTTAAGTATGCGTTATCCTCTTAGACCTTGGGAAGCCTGAATTCCTCTATAATGAAATTTTGTGCAGCTAAATGGATTTTCTCTACCCGGCCATCGTCCAGCCATGACAGCAGTTGGCCAGTTTGTGCTGATGAAAATCTGCTCTTTCAAATATATCTTACACTGACAAAACACTTTTTTTACTTCATTTTGTCCCAAAAGAATTTTGCTTCAAATATCTATCCTGCATTGTTTGAAAAAGAATAATAATAATACACGATATTAAAATTTTGGCCAGAAAACTCGTCCTTCAAATATCAATCGATTTCTGGCCAAAATGTTCAAAAACCTAATTTTTTTTCCCAGAAATAGACAGCGCAGTTGGTCAGTCTGAGCTGATGAAATCTGCTATTTCAAAACTATTTCATCCTGAAAAAAACTTTTTTTTGTTTGTCATTTTGGCCCAACCACGTCTACATATCGTTTGCGGATACCCGTTTAGGTCAAATGCTTACCAATTCTTCCAGTCAGATCACTCACACCACAGACAAAACCGTGTGTACCTTAAACGTATGTTGTTGTATGTTGAGTTACGTCAACTTAGAAGACGCCCCTCTACCAATCTTATCAAAAGTTCCATTCTGAGACTGAGACTTTAAAGACGTTGACGGAATGACGAAAATGATTTGGTCTTATGACATGTGAAAAGGCAGATAGAGTGAGTCTAGAAAATCTTTATTCCGAAATCCTTTTTTATCCTGTTAAACAAAATGTAGTTTGAATTGGCGTGTACTTATCTGCTGGTCTGTTTGTTATGGGCTCAGTGAAGTAATGGAATGTTTTATTTTATTTTGTTTTTAAGTTTCAAAGTTTCAAAGTTAATCTAATCTTAAGTTTTTGCCAATAATTCATACAATTTATGACAACAAACATGAAAGTGAGAAAAAAATTATTCCTCTTATTCTGGATCTTGTAAGATATTGATTTGAGTTAATTCCATTTTGTTGAGAGTCTCTTCCGCTTGTGCAGCAAATCTCTCTCTCTCTCTCTCTCTCTCTCTCTCTCTCTCTCTCTCTCTCTCTCTCGCTATCTATCTATCTATTATATATATATATATATATATATATATATATATATACATATATATATATATATCCATCTATCTATCTATCTCTCCCTCTATCTCTCTCTCTCCCTCTCTTTCTCTCTCTCTCTCTCTCTCTCACACACACACACACACACTCGCTCTTTATGTATTTATTATTTATTCATTTATTTCTTTTCTTTCTTTCTTTCTTATGTTTTTGTTTCTTTTATTGAAATAAAAAATATGTTAAATTATGATATCGTATTATTTAGCCTCTTGACCTCAAAAGCATTTTTTTTTAAAAACATTTGTGTACAAAAACTGCATGACAAAACCGAATCTGACGCCGATGTGCACGGTTGGGTGGATACCTGACTTCTCTAGGATAATCGGATTAAGGGATATCCATAATCAACAGAACAAAGAACGAATATTATTGGTTACATTCACACCGCTGTTTTATGACGGAAACAGAGCGAAATCGAATGCTAGAACTAAATATAAACAGGTGGAGTTGTTTGGGTTTTTGGGGGGGGGTTTTTGGTTTATTTCGTTGTTTTGTTTTTCTCTTTCTTTTTTTTTTTTAGATTTCATTTTTGTGCCATATATTATAGTATTTTGCGTTGTGAATTTTCATGAAAAATATCATCGCTGAGTGGTTACTGTTTTATTCGTGACAAGATTATGATTCGGCCAAAAGTTATTTTATGTCAAGTATCGTTGACATCTGTTTGGTGAGTGTAGTGATTTTATGATAATGAATACACTAATGGAACTTCCTTGATTCTTGTAAAAATAAATTTAAAATTCTTATCCATAAATCATGGTTAGGCAAGGGTAAACTATTTACATTATTTCAATTCGCAACATCTTTTTTAAAATAAGATTTTTGATATAGACTTTTTGCACTATACAAACAACAATTTTGCAATATGTGTAAGATAAATTAACATTATTTCGTTGGTTGTCACATTATTTATTTTTGATTTTAATTTGCAACCAACTTCGAAACATTAAAGGAAGCACTCTGATATATTATATTTTCAATGCCAAACTCTCTCTCTCTCTCTCTCTCTCTCTCTCTCTCTCTCTCTCTCTCTCTCTCTCTCTCTCCTTCTATATATCTATATAGCTATCTATCACTCTCTCTCTCTCTCTTTCTCTCTCTCTCCTTCTATATCTATATAGCTATCTATCTCTCTCTCTCTCTCCATATATATCTATATAGCTATGTATCTCTCTCTCTCTCTCTCTCTCTCTCTCTCTCTCTCTCTCCCTTTCTCTCTTCTACAAGAAGTAGCCCGCGATCTACAACTTGTCTTTGCCAGTTTGCCCTGGTGTTTGCTGAACGTAATCTTTCCAGCACCGTCCTGTCCTTCCATTCGATCTGTTTCCTTTCCGTGGCGTTCAATCATTAAGTTTTTTGTCCATATTATGTCGCCCTTGTATCCTGTCTTGCATATTTTCAGTTAGTTTTACGTTACAGGTTAATTTTTCTCTCCCTCTCTACCTCTCTCTCCCTCCCTCCCCCCCCCCCCCCCTCTCTCTCTCTCTCTCTCTCTCTATATATATATATATATATATATATATATATATATATATTAATATATATATATATATATAATGCCTATACATCATTTGCGACCTTTTAATTTTTAGCATTTTTCTTTCCATCGCTCTTTGACTTCTTTCTGCTTCATCTATTGTGTCAAAAGAAATAGAATGCAGTTGGACGACACAGAGAAATATTTTTAGATTCAAATCCCACTTTTATCTTCCAAGCAAAATGGTAGCAAGCAATAGCTTTTCCCCGTTTCACGTTACAGAAACTGGGATAAACTCCGGCTCTGAAGGATTACTTTTTATAGGTATTTAATCAATGAGGCTCTTTGTCCCCTCAAAGGAGTATGGATTAAAAACCCAGTCCACAAGTGTTGGCCCTTCTCGCCCTAGTATAATTGTCCACCAGTATGAAATCACCTATTTTAATAACTAATTCTGTCCATTATGCCCAAAAATGAGAAAACTTACATGAATATGAAATAATGACATTGAACTTAAAATGACCACAGCTGTTATTCCGTACGCTAATAAAACACGATTTTTTGGGGGGTTTCTTTCATTTAAAAAAATTTTTTTTTTGGATAGAAACATCGTCGGAAGTCCCAAGTTTCGGAGAATTTGACAAGATTAGGATCATTTTAATCGATCGATATTTGAAGGTTGAATTTGCTGGCCAAAAAACGTTAAAACCTGTTTACTTTGTGGGGGGGGGGGGGGGAATTCTTCAGATTGCGACAATATTGGGTGGGTTGTTTTGTTTTTGTTTTTTTGTTTTTTGTTGTTGTTCTCTTGTATTTTTACGCATTCTAGGAATTAAAAATAATACATTTTGAGTTGCTGGACAGGTCTTGAACTGTGGAATGACAATCATGCTCCCCTTCTTACTGTGAACTTGATCCATTCCCATTATACAATGATTGGAAAATTAACTGTTGTTTCATGCTTCAAGAAATGGAATATTATGATTTTTTTTATATTGACATATGAAAAATTATGCTTTATCCTGGTATAAAATATTTAAAATCGAAGCCCCTTGGATGACAAGTTTCCCTTGATATTCTCAAAAGTAAAAGACTGGGTGGTCGTGGTAAAATTATTGGATTGGAAGATACACTTTTGATGCTAGTTTGATTCCAGTGTCCAATATATCTATGCTTTATCCTGGGGTGAAATATGAACAAATCAAAGTCAGTCAATGTTTGTTGGTTGGCAAATCTCTTTTATTGGTATTCTCAAAAGTCAAAGATTGCCTGGGTGGTCGTGGTAAAACTATTTGGATTGGAAGATACACTTTTGATGCCAGTTTGATTCCAAAATATCCAAAGCATCTATTCTATCTTGAATGCACCCATACTTGGATAGGTTGGGTTTCACTGTGGTCGGCTAGATGTTATGCCCAGATTACTGTATTAACTTTCTGTTATTGTGCAGCAAAAACTGTGAACAGTCTTTGGAATATCCTCTTTTCGAATAGCAATAAAATGTTCACCTTCGCTTTCCGCTTGCAACGAAGCTATGGCTTTCAGTGCAATTTCTACGAACCATGTACATTGCTTAATACGTCATGGGTACTTTTGCCATTTTTTTCAATGTGACGTGTTGGTATTAAAACAATCTTCCTTAGCATCGACAGTGTTTATTACTGTGTCCGTTTGATTGGTTGGTGTGTTTTTATCTTTCGATTCGGTATTTTCAATACTTCTCACCTCCAATGTCCTCACACTTTGTGTAAATGTAGTCACCGAATTGTTAATTTCGTCCAATTTCTTTAATAGATTCTGAGTCAGCCATAAAAATTAAATACTCTGAAATGAAAACACTGCTTTCACACATGTGGCTGACTTGCTGGACATTCAGCAGGAAATGCACTGCCGCATTTCTATTTTTGTATAGCGCAACTCAAAATAGTACGACGCACCTTCTGACCACAAATATCATTCCAATGTCAAAAATATATATCATGTCGTTATTATGCACACACACACACACACACACACAAACACACAAACACACACACACACACACATATATATATATATATATAGATATATATATATATATATATATATATATATATATATATATATATATATATATAGGGATTGGATTAATTTCACTGTGGTCGGCTAGATGTTACGCCCGGATTACTGAATTAACTTTCTATTATTGAGCTATAATAGTCCTAAAAATAGATCATTGGATTAACAAATTTGTTACTGAATCATTTAATGTGGTCAGCAGTTCCTGAAATAGGTGCTCAGGTTATTGATGCGTTAAAGTTTTATAGTTTTGAGTTCGGTTCTTAAACAGGTGCTCGGGTCTATGGAATTATTTTATTCTTTTTATTTTCTGGTAAGCTTTTCCTAAAATAGCAGATTGAAGGGTCAAATTTGCCGTGTTCTGGAAAAAAAAAGCTATTGGCCAGAAAACTCGTCCTTCAAATAGCGATCGATTAAAATAACCCTCATCTTGACAAAAACTCTCAAAACTGGGACTAGAACTCAGGACTTCCCAGTCCGAAGGCGAGTGTCGCAGCACAAGACCATATAGCCGCACATCACATTTTACAGGTCTCAATATTTCTCAAAAACTTGATACATGCCGATATGTTGTTCCATAAGCGGAGCGGACTGTTTACATCAGATGGAGGAATATTAAAAATTTGATTCCCCGACTGCAAAGTTTGTATATTGTTTCAGTTGGTAGAGCACTTGCTTTGCGCGCAACGGGACCGAGATCGATCCCGGGGGCAGTCGAGATTTTTTTTTTATGACCCCCCTGACCACCCAAGATGATCTGGCGGAAAGTACTTTGCGATTGACCGGCGTCCTATTCAAAGGGTAGCAAGCAATTGCTATTGTTCGTTTCACGCTATAGAAACGTGATAAACTCCGGCTCCATGGGCGTAATGGCTCTGAAGAACTACCTTTTTTTAAGTATTTTTCTATTGTTATCTCGATAAATTTCTAAAACTATGTTATTCAAAGAAACTATGAAAACGTCTGCTGTTAGGACGTGACATAATTACATCTGCGTTCACAGCTAATTATTGCTTAGCAGTTAGAGCAAGGATATGGTCAGGAATAAAAATTCGGATGGCTTGCTTTTGTTGAATAACATGTCGCCATCACACTCCCATTAATTATGCACATAGGTAATCTAATTTATTTAGTACCTTGTCGCCGCAGTCCCTTAATTAGCTACGACTCAAGTCAGAGTTATGAATTAGCCGTGAGCTAATGTTATTTCATCCTATCGTGAACGACGCCTGGTTCCAGTAAATTGATTCCCATTTGTGACATGTATGTATTTGTGTTATAGATTCTTTGCATTATTCGTCACCTCGTTTTACGGCCTGATGATTTGACGATATATCGAAATTAGTATCGATATACGTCGATCACGAGTGGATATTATTAACGAAATAATATTTATGGGATACACCATGGAAAGTACTCTACTCCATTCAATATGCCAGTTATTATGATTGATTCTTATCAACCCGTCAAAATTATAGGCAACCATGTTTTATGGGTTTACATGAAGTCAATGTAAAAGAGAAATGGTTAATTGGTAGCTCTGTCTTCTCTATATATCTATCTATTCGTCTATCTTTCTATCTATCTTACTATCTATCTATCTATCTATCTATCTATCTATTTATCTATTCGTTTATCTATCTATCTCTCTCTCCTTATCTCTCTCTCTATCTCTCTATCTATCTATCTCTCTCTCTCTCTCTCTCTCTCTCTCTCTCTCTCTCTCAGCTCCTCTCTCACCCCTTCCTCCCTCGCTCGTTCTCCATAATATTTACCCCGACCCCTATCAATGATAGATGTGGCAAAGACAACCCCAACCCCTGTGTTCTTTGTCCATCTGTTGCCGACACATCGACTCCTTATCATTCCAATTCCATTACAACAAGGACACAATTGTCCGCAAGGACTTCGTGTCCCGGACACTCTCCTCCTCCTCACGCTGACCGGTACTCGAAGCAGAATTTTTGTAGGGCTGGGGAAGGGTGAAGTAGAATTGATGATGATGAGAAGGAGGAGAAGGAGGAGGCGGAGGAGGAGGAGGAGAATGATGATGATGATGATGATGATAATGATGATGATGATGATGATGATGATGATGATGATGATGATGATGATGATGATAACTAGGAGGAGGTGGTGGTGGTGATAGTAATAGTGGTGGTTGTGTTGCTGTAAGGCAGTGGAGGTAGCAGTAGTAGTAGTAGTAGTAGTAGTAGTAGTAGTAGTAGTAGTAGTAGTAGTAGTAGTAGTAGTAGTAGTAGTAGCAGCAGCAGTAGTAGTAGTAGTTGTAGTTGTAGTAAAAGTAGTATTATTAGTAGTAGTAGTAGTAGTAGTAGTAGTAGTAGTAGTAGTAGTAGTAGTAGTAGTAGTAGTAGTAATATTTAGTAGTAGTAGTAGTAGTAGTAGTAGTAGTTAGTGGTAGTAGTAGTAGTAGTAGTAGTAGTAGTAGTAGTAGTAGTAGTAGTAGTAGTAGTAGTAGTAGTAGTAGTAGTAGTAGTAGTAGTAGTAGTAGTAGTAGTAGTAGTAGTAGAGAAGTAATAGTGGCGAGAGAGAGAGAGAGAGAGAGAGAGAGAGAGAGAGAGAGAGAATGGGGAGGAGGAGGTGATAAGCAGGAGGAAGACTATGAGGAGGATACGGCGATAGAGACAGAGGGAGGGAGAAAGACACACACACACACGCACACACACACACAGAGAGAGAGAGAGAGAGAGAGAGAGAGAGAGAGAGAGAGAGAGATGAAGAGATTTTGTTTCTTTTTTTAAATGATACGGGGAATTAAGGGAATGATAATTCTAGTTCGATTCATCGAATCTCTGGTTGACCACCAATCGAATCCAATACAATACAACCCATACTTGATATTTGCAGCTTCATTGAAACAAAGGTGGTCGCGATATTTTTTGTGTTTGGTACAGACATGCAAAAATATGAATAACAATTCGTATAGATGGAACGAAATTGACGTCACTCAGCGCTTTGTTGTTGATTTTAGACAACCATTTTAATGATTTTCTCTCACTAGGGTCTTCCCATCAGACTATAAACGTTTGTTTACACATAGGTTTGTGTGCTGGTAAGTTATATCCGGGTAGTGGATGGTATAAGTGGTTTAGCTAAACTCATATCACCAATAGACTCAGCAATATGCTAAACGTTAATGTTGTAAAGGTATCAATGAATATGAGGTTGGTCGCGCAGCGATCTATTCTTTTACAGTTCTATATCCGCTTCCCCCTATTTTCTGTTTGATTCTGTAGAGTTGGCTCTCCCCGACCAGAAGAAAAGATTCCGGTCTCGATTCATGAGTATGAACAAGGCGAGACGACAACGGAAATGCCAGTCTCGCCTTTCCTCTCAGGGCCGTGTGCTCCTGGACGAGTTCTACAACTCTCCAGCTCAGGTTAGTAAATTGGTGTTGATATTGTTGTTGACCAAAAGGGGGGGGGGTCATAATAGTTGTAGTCAGTGACATATTAATTCAGAAAAGTGAGTGGAGCAGGCACTTATGTTGGTAACAACAAGATATGAAGTGAGTAGAAAAGTGCCAGAAGACAATAGAGAATAAAAATTTTTTTCGCGGCGGTGGTGGGGTTCGAACCTGCGACCTTATTGGTACGACAACTCCGCCTGGCAGGTGAGAGCGTGGCTCTACCGTGTGAGCTATCCACGAACACAAAAATATTCGTTTCAAACCCAAAGTCATTTCTAGATCCCTCTCTCACCCACTTCTTGAGATCGCCGATTCGTTCACCACCATCGCGAAGTAATTTTGACCAGCAGTTAAGCTTAATAGCCAATATTCTCATCACAAACATATAACATAGAAACGATTGAGACATTGAGTATGCTCCGGTGTATGGGGTGAATTTTTAATTCAGAAAAGTGAGTGGAGCAGGCACTTATGTTGGTAACAACAAGATATGAAGTGAGTAGAAAAGTGCCAGAAGACAATAGAGAATAAAAAAATTTTTTTCGCGGCGGTGGTGGGGTTCGAACCTGCGACCTTATTGGTACGACAACTCGCCTGGCAGGTGAGAGCGTGGCTCTACCGTGTGAGCTATCCACGAACACAAAATATTCGTTTCAAACCCAAAGTCATTTCTAGATCCCTCTCTCACCCACTTCTTGAGATCGCCGATTCGTTCACCACCATCGCGAAGTAATTTTGACCAGCAGTTAAGCTTAATAGCCAAATATCCATCAAAACAATATAAATAGAAACGATTGAACATTGAGTATGCTCGCGTGTTGGGTGATTTTTAATTCAGAAACAGTATGAGAGGCATTATTGTAACACAAGATATGAAGTGAGTAAAAATGCCAGAAGACAATAGAGAATAAAAATTTTTTAGCGCGGTTTGGGGTTCGACCTGCGCTTATTGTACGACAACTCCGCCTGGCAGTGGAGCGTGGTTAACGTGTGAGCAAATACCGAACACAAAATAATCGTTCAAACCCAAACGTCATTCTAGATCCTCATCACCTATCTTGAGATTCGCGATTCGCACCACCATCGCGAAGTATTTTGACAGTTAAGCTTAATACCCCAATTTCTTATCAAATATAACATACGAAACGATGAGAATGAGTATGCTCCGGTGATATGGGTTGAATTTTTAATTCAGAAAAGTGAGTGGAGCGCACTTTTTGGTACACAGATATGAATGAGTTAAAATTGCCAGACATAGGATAAAGAAATTTTTATTCATTTGTTCTGGCACTTTTCTACTCACTTCATATCTTGTAGTCAGTGACATAACACCCGCCTGTCAAGTAGAGGGACCATAATGCAGTCCTTGTTACAGTTGAGATTTTTTTTGTTCTGTTTTATGTTTTGTTTATAATTTTGCGTTTATTATATATATATATATATATATATATATATATATATATATATATATATATATATTTATATAATATATATGAATTTTGTTTATTGATAAAATTCAGTGGTAACAATGAAGGGCAAGGACAAGGACAATGAGAAGAAGTAACTGAGAGAGGAAGCGGAATGGGATGGGGACCTTGAAACGTTTGGCATAAGCTAACAGAATTATAATTATTTATTGAGAAAGTACAGGTCAGAGAGAACTGAAACAGCTGACATCAAGGAAAAATATATTACGACATTCATTCATTCATTATTATGGCAAATAATCAAATAATAACCTACTGGAATCTTGGAAGCGTCAACAACAAAATATATATTCACATGCAGATAAACCAAATACACCACTGAATCGGCGTCATTTAGTTGTTCACTTTGAAACTTTCAAAATGAAAAAAGACCTCATAAAAGGGGAAATATGGACTGATAAATATCTGAGGTGGCGTATTAAATTATCGAAAATAGTGATATGACAAACTCCCCATCTCTCATGGTCCTGATACTGCACTCGCACGTGAAGCTACAGAGACGAATGCCAGAGGACAAAAACAATGGATTGCGAGCTCAAGTAAATATAAAATTGATCATATTTATTCACTATTGTTATCTTTTATCTATTATCAAACAACAATAGGTGAAATATATTACAACAATTTGAAATAAACATAAATAAAACTCACGTTAAGGTAAGAGGTGTTGTTGATTCCATCTTGATTCGAATTGTCGTGACAAGATTGGTACGAGAGGACGCGAGAAAAAATTAATCACGTGTTCCTTCAGTCATCGGTTTGTCATCTTCGGCGTCCAACTATAACTTCGTAATGCCGGAGTATGCATTGTATAGTAAATGTGATGCAAAAAAAAAAAAAAAATTTTAAATATAAAAAATTAAAAATGAATAACTTTTTTGTAATAATAATAATAAAAAAGATATAGGTATATATATATATATATATATATATATATATATATATATATATATATATATATATATATATATATATATATATATATCTTTGCTTTTATAACCCGGACCAAAAATGTCGGACCCCGAAAGAAAAGGAAAGTAGCTTCCAGTGAAACCGCCAACGTGATACTAAGCTGCTAGAGGCTGTTTGGCTGTAAGAAAAATAATGAACAAAAACCAATAATATTCTTAACCCCTAAGTTTTATTCAAAACAATTCACTGGTTTGATAATTGTTTACGTGTTTTGTTCTTTTTCTTTTGTGTTTTTGTTTGGGGGGGGGGGGGTTCGTTTTTTTGTGTTTGTTGTTTTTTGTTTTTTTTTTGTTTTTTGTTTTTTTGTTGTTGTTGATAAGTTGGGGGTCATTACAGTCTATTCAAATAATCTAGCGAATGTATAAAAAGGTCATTGTGTCGGTATACGGCCGATCAAAACATGTATTTGCGTGACATTTAGAGAATATGTCGGTTTACCCCAGACTTCTCCAATCGTTAAAAAGGTTCCAAAAAATTATTTCAGAACCAAGTGGTCTATTCTGTCTCCGCTTCGTCTACCCGAAATAAGGTCTGGATCTGGAGATTTAAATTGCATCTTTACAAAGAAAAACAATCGCGCGAGTAATTCTCTCGAGGACTCTTCATACAACCTCCCGTCCGGGAGGTTGTTTGTTCTTGTCAGAGATCGTTCTTGTGATTGTGTGTGTGTGAGTGTGGGGGGAGGGGTAAATGTTAGGTTTAATACACAATATTTGTCAATTTAAGCTTGGTAAGGATGGATATATTTAAAATATATCGTGTAATATTTTGTGTATGTTTTGTTGGGGTTTTTGTGGGATGGACATGTTTGTTTTTGTTTTAATATTGTTTTGTTTGTTTGTTTTTTGTTTTGTTTTTGTTTTTTTGTTTTTTGGGGGGTTTTTTTTTTTTTTTTTTTTTTTTTGGGAGGGTGAGGGGACTGCTAGATAATTTTGTTTCGGTTTATCGTTTTTCTTAAGGCTCCTGTAAAATTGTCCTGTTGCTTTTTTTCAAAGCACGAGACTCTGTCGTCAGTATTTATAGACTCCTCCCGAGTCTTTAAAGGATTTGAGGAATCTTAACAATGAGTAGTTGTCCTCCGAGTAGAATGGTAGTCGATTGCAAAATAGCTTCCGTCAGACCTGAGTTAATACCAGGTACGGTACCAACACCATTGAGATGATGTGTTGGGGCAGGGTATTAAACCTGAGAAGAAAAAAAAAAAAGAATTCTCTGCATATTTTGGATTCAGGCCCGGAGTTCATCGCATACCAGTCGGACGCCTTGTCTACTGATTGGGCCACTCGCTGCTTTGAGGACGGAAGCCAATCATACACCGTAGGATGTTCTGTTTTGGATCGATATGAAATGATGACGTTATGCAGTCGCACTTTGATAAAACACTTATTGTGTTTTGTTATGGTTTGGTTTGGGTTTGTTTTGTTTTGGGGTTTTTTTTGTTTGGTTTGGTTTTTTGTTTTGTTTGGGGTTTTGGGGGGTTTTTGGTGTGTTTTTTGTTGGGTTTTTTTTTTTTGGAGTTTGTTTGGTTGGGTCGTTGGGTTTTTTTTGTTTGTTTTTTTATCGTTCTGGGCAGAAAACGTTTTACTTCAAATATCAATTTATTAATTTGACCCTCATCATGACTCATACCTTACTTCAAACATTAATCAATGGAAATCACTCATCTTGTGCATTGTCTCACACCTGAAACATCTAAGTTAAAAGATTGACGATAGGTGTTTTGTCATCCTAAAGTAGAATACTGCTTATTCGGTGGGAAAAACACGCTTTTACAATTTTAACAAGAAAACTCTTCCTTCAAATATCGGTCATTTAAAATGATCCTTATCTTGTCAAAAACTCTCAAACCTGAGGCCACGGAGGTCTTTACTACTACCACTACTACTCCAACCACTTTGGGAAGTCCCAGATTTGAGAGGGGTTTTTTAATTTGTTTATTTTGTTTATTTGTTGTTTTTTTGTGTGTGTGGTTTTTTTTTTTTTTTTGTTTTTTGTTTTTTTGTTTTGTTTTGTTTGTTTTTTTGTTGTTTTTTTTAAACAAAATAAAGGTCGTTTTATTCAATTAATATTTGAAGGACGAGTTTTCTGACCAAATGTTTTAAATGTTTTATCAGGGCATAGCAAAATAGTAGTGATCGCAATGACGAGTCGCCTTGAGATGGAAGTTGGTTTGGACGAATTCAATCCTTTGAGGGGCCGGAGACATAGCCTCCTCAAAACTGGTTGAGAATATACCAGGCTTCTTAGCAAGAGGGTGGCGGCGTATCGACTTTGGTCGAGAGTCTGTCTCACGGCATCGTCGCTTCTTCAGCAGGGACTTTCTACCAGTCCCACGTGTACGCATTATGGACAAGAGCCCGAAACCGCAGAACATCTTGTCGAGTGACGAAGCTTCCGGGCAGGTTCGCTACCGTACACGAATGCGGCGATGAATGTGGCCTGGGCAGATCATCATAACATAGTTGTGTGGCACCATTAGAAGCAGCAGCCTTGCCGAGAGAATTGTTCTGTCTGTATCACTCGGGCTGTTGCTTCCTGACGTGAAATGAGATATGAAATTCCCTTATTTGGTTCTTCTATTCGTGCCATCTGTAACAGTCATTATATTTCAACTGTTCCCTTTCTTGCTTCCATTAACATTTGCGTGTAAAATGTAATTACGTCTTGCTTCAACTTTTATACCATACCATTTTTAGATTTCACTTTTTATCTGTCAAAAACTATTTTTATATAATATTATATTTGGTCATATGTGTCCCATCGTCTCAAAATGACATCATGTCGGGATAATCCAAGTGCAAAAAGAGATTTTAAATTTAAAGAAACCAGACATATGAGATTTTGGGTTTTTTGTCACGCTAAGAAATTATATTTATTATCCTAAATAATATAAACCAGACCCAAATGTCATATTTTTTTAATGGAATAAAATGTAAGGATCCAATAAATCACCCCTACTCATTACTGTTTTCAGGCGGTGGTTCTTGATCGTTCAACAGTGTTCTTTTCATGTGAAACACTGAGGACGCTTAATGTCAAATGATTTACGTAAAGTTGAATAAAGGCATAAGAGCCTTTCCTATCTAACTCATACATATACTCACATTATTCCATAAATATACAAAGCCGTTGCTGTGGTGGAATTTTTACAACTCAAAAAAAAAAAGACCAAAATTAAAATCTACAGTCAGCGGGAATTTAAAAACTTACACATAACCTAACAGGGTACAATCTTCATCACAAAATAGCTTTTTCTCCTGGCTTTCCTCTACGCTCAGCAGTGACTGAGTAACATTTGACTATTCTAACGAAGCACATTTAGTTTAATTTTGACAGACAGCATCTTCATCAAATATCAATCGATTAAGATGGTACACATTTTGTAAAACAAAAAATCTCAAGCTTTTTTTTTGGGGGGGGGGGGGGGCAAGTTTAGAATCATTTCAATCGATCAATATTTGTTGTAAGAGCTTTCTGGGCAAATCAGTTAAATTTGTTTTGTCAAAAGACGTCAAAACTGGATAATCTTGTATTAGATCTGATGTTGAGTACCTTCCGAATGATGCGCCGTGCTCAGAGTAACAAGTAATTGGACATTTCGTGGCACAGAAACCGGGATAAACTCGTGCTCTAAGGGCCTGATGTCTGTGAATGTCTTTATTTTTAGCCAATGTCTTACCCGAGACATCGACACGGTTTACGCTCAGATTTCTTGTCTGGCCTTCCTCCCATACCAAGATTTTTATCACGTCGATGACGTGAGTGTGGCCGGTGGCTATTTTAAGTAGTCAGCCTCTAATGAGATTGCTTTATCTACAGACTGTCTTTGAAACCAGAAACTCTTCGGTCTTATCTATCAGTTCCACACTCGCTTTGGCTTCCTTCGTAAGCCTAGGTGTTTGAGTCGTCCAGAAGTCCTTCAAATCCCCAATGCCTACGGAGCCGGAGTGTTATCTCGGTTGTTTTTATAGCATTACAAGGACAGTATGATTTCTTGTTACTCTTTTGATTGGACGCGAATCAATTTTCGCCAAATCAAACAGACCTAACAACCTAATAACTCCTGGATTAACAGAGTAAAATATGTTCAAAAGTCTACGAACATACCGTTGTGTTGTCTTAAGGTGTTTAATGAGATTGCTTTAAATCTTAAGAGGTATGCATGGTACAGCGCTAGACAGAGAGGAAAGAAAGATCATTCAAGGAAAGATTCACCCACCCACCCTCAACCCCTCAATTCATACCAGAGATACGACTCTTAATTATTCACATTAACTTTTGTAAAAGCTTGTCCGTGTGTATGTTTTCTCTCTGTATTTCTCAAAAGTTTTATAAATAATAATATTGTTCTTATTGTTTGTCTCATCCCTTCCCACTCCCCACTCTCCCTCCCTCCTCCCCACACCTTTTATTCCACTTTCTTAGCTGCTACTGTCCAGAATTGGCGACTGGAATTTCAATATATTCAACCTGGACACTCTGGCGGGAGGTGAGTTCATTTTTGAGTAATTTTATAGTACTCTGAAGGAACACATTTTTTAAAAGTTTGGCCAGAATTCTTTTAAAATTCAAATATCGATCATTAAGATGGCCCTCAACTAGTCAAAAGTTCTCAAACCTAACGCTAGATAGCCCTCATTTCGTAAAAAATCTCAAACCTGACTCTAGATGGCCTCCAACTTGTCAACATGTATCAAACCTGACACTAGATGGCCCCCCAACTTGTCAACAAGTATCAAACCTTACTCTAGATGGCCCCCAACATGTCAACATGTATCAAACCTGACACTAGATGGCCCCCCAACTTGTCAACAAGTATCAAACCTTACTCTAGATGGCCCCCAACTTGTCAACAAGTATCAAACTTTACTCTAGATGGCCCCTAACTTGTCAACAAGTATCAAATCTGACACTAGTTCCGCCCCCCCCCCCCCCACCTAACTTGTCATTAAGTATCAAGAATATAACATTAACAATATGTTCCTTCAGCATCATCAGCATCATCAGCATCATTATGATCGTCATTATCATCATCATCATCATCATCATCATCATCATCATCATCATCATCATCATCTTTTTCATCATCAACAGCATCACCATCATCTTCATCATTATCAACTTTCATCATCATCATCATCATCATCATCATCATCATCATCATCATCATCATCGTCGTCGTCGTCGTCGTCGTTATCACCGTCATCATCGTCACTACAGTCATCACCACTGTCACTCATCACCTCCACACCATTCCCACCAACCCGGCCCCCATCTCCATTCCAGGTCGTTCCCTATTCCACGTAGCCTATCACCTGTTCCAGACATACAATTTCATCAAGGGCTTCCATCTTGACACCATTCGACTCTTGCAGTTTTTCTGTAAGTCCATATAATTAACCGTTTAAAATATGTGACATTTCGTCTCTAAACGGTATTGTGTCGGTGTTATTGAAATGCTTGCTCCTGAGTTTATAGTAAAATAAATATGATGAAAATCATGATTATGACGATGATGATGATGATGATGATGATGATGATGATGATGATGATGAGGAGGAGGAGAAGGAGGAGGAGGAGGAAGAGGATGAGGATGATGATGATGATGATGATGATGATGATGATGATGATGATGATGATGATGACGATAAGGAGGAGGAGGAGGAAGAGGATGAGGATGATGATGATGATGATGATGATGATGATGATGATGATGATGATGACGATGATGATGCTAATACATAGTGCGGCTATGTGGTCTAGTGGTATGATTCTTGCCTTCAGACAGGAAAGTCCATCCAGGGTATTTCTTTTTCTTTTTCTATATTTACTTTCCTTTATTTTTCTTTTTTTACTTTTTTTGACAACGTCTCCACCTCACCTCTAACGATTCTTCTATTGTGTGTCTCCACCAAACAGCTTTGATAGAACAGAATTATCATGAGAGTAACCCCTACCACAATGCTATCCACGCAGCCGACGTGACACAATCTATGCATTGTTTCCTTCAGGAAAAAGAGGTCAGTTACACAAGTTCTTATTTCGTCACGATGGTCTTTTAAAAAAACCTATTAAATATTAAGGACGACCATGTTAATGCTGATGGTTCTTCTGATGCAGCTGCTGCTGCTGCTGATGGTGATGATGATGATGATGATGATGATGATGATGATGATGATGATGATGATGATGATGGTATTGATGATGATGATGATGATGATGATGATGATGATGATGATGATAAGAAAGAGGAGGAGGAGGAGGATAATCACGACGACGGTGTCAAAACCGAAAGCGATCACAAAAGACAATAACGTGGCGAAATGGTTCATTTTTGTTCGTTTTTTCTTTTTCTTTTTTTTTCTTTTCAGGGGGGGGGGAGTGTTTTTGGGGGGTTTTCTTTTTGTTTGCTTGTTTATTTTCTATTAATTAGCATTGTCGTCGCATTTAATAACTTGAACACGATGATTAGCTTTCAAAACAAGCCAGCGTGGGGAGTCAAACGATTTCGTCAATAATTGTGGAATATCCACAGTGGTAATGGAGGGTGGGGGAATGTTTGTTTTCACAAGCTGTAAAACACTGTCATTTTGTGGTTCAAGTATTATATTATTGCTTATGGTTATTTCTAGGTAAAAGTGGTGGCTTTGCTGTGATTTGATTAACTCATCCAATCCTAGAGATGTTTGCTACGTTTCAAAATTGGAAGAAATGTATCAAGAATGAGCAACTACATCGATAGTTTTATTCAACTATCATTAACATGCAAAAACTAAAAACATTAGCTTTGGTACTACGCCTATATTTTGCCTCTGAAAAATGAAATAAATAGGCATGGAGTAAAAGTGACCCAAGTAAACTACGGATATAGTCGGTGTTAGGGTTGAGTGAGTTAAACAAACAATATGTGGAGTAATATAAATTGCGTATAAACTGTTGTATGGCTTTGCTGCTGGAGACATTAACCAGTTATTAACGGCCGTACTTCGAAAGAAGCGTATTTTAAAAAATTGGCCAGAAAACTCGCCCTTCTAATATCGATTGATTTAGATGACCCTCATCTTGACAAACATTCTCAAACCTGGGACCTTGCTAAATTACATGTTTTAGAGTTGTTGTTTTTTCTTTTTTTTTTTTTTGCTATGATGAGGTCCATTTAAATCGATCGATATTTGAATGACGAGTTTTCTGGCCAAATGTTTAAATACGCGTCTTTCTGTAGTATAGCATTTAACTGGTTGATATTGATATAATATTGCCCACAGAAAGTCTTGGATTAAATTGTTTAATGTACATGACCTTGTAACAATAATGTATTTAATTAATCAATGATAATATTTCCATTTAAATTATGAATAATAATAGTAATGAAATTACGTGATTTCGTAATAAAAGGACTGTCTAAACATATTGAGGGATTATAACTGTGTGGTTAAAATTGAAATTTAGGCTTCAAGATATTCAGGTTTCTGTTTTGTTTTGTTTGTCTGTATGTATGATTTTTTTGGGGGGTTTTTTGTTTTGTTTTTATTTGTTTTTGTTTTTGTTTTTTTGTGTTATTTTTTGTTTGTTTGTTTTTTTGTTTGAATTTTTTGTTTTGTTTTTTGTATGTTTTTATTTTCTTTTCTTTTTGTTTTTTCAACCTTTTTAAGGGGGTGGGTTGGAAGGGGGGGGGGGGTAGAGCATCAGAGTTGTGTCGTTGACTGCGCTCTGAGTTTGCCATTATACATAACAATTCTATAGCGCATAATCGTGATTCTATGTGTATCAATCAATAAACAATAACGTTATGGAAAATATATCATAGTCAAAACTTTTCAGTCTTTGTCTAAGCTATGATCATTGAAAAAAAAAGTTTTTAAAAAGCAGGCAGTAGCCAGCACTCCAGTATGAATATTTGAATTCAAGTTGTACCAATGACGTACATACTGAGCTGTAAGTTGCCGCCTTTTGATTCAGCATTTTCACCAGATTGGTCATATTATCTTGGGCATTGTCTCATTTCTTGAAATTACAACTTACAGCATAATCAATTTTTTCAATGTTTTTTTTTTCTTCACATGTTTGTTCTCACTCCCAGATTCTCCAGTCAACTTCCGATTTAGAAAAGATGGCAGCATTAGTAGCCTCCCTTACCCATGACCTTGACCATCCAGGGGTCAACAATGGCTTCCTCATCACTACATCCAACCATCTGGCCACTCTTTACCAGGTGAAAATTATAGAGCAGTATAATTAGGTGCCCCAAACTTAAACAATAACAAGTTGCTAGTGATTTTCGTTAGGGACCGGAAAAATTTACGCACAATATAGGTCTCCCAATTTTGTAGTTTGAGTTGTAGGCAATACACTTTCAGTATTGAAAATATGTTTACATAAAATCTAACAGTTGCAGAAATAATAATATAAGACTAAATTATTCTGAAATTCAGGCTCCGAATAATTCTCGTTTTGTTCACACCCGCGCAATAATTTGCTCTGGTCTAAAAATAGATAGACTGTAACTTTTGATAAATTTTACCTTTTGTTCCATAAAATATCCATATCTAGACATTATTTGATGCATGATCGAGTATGTATGAATATGTGTTTCTTTTGCCACCTAACAGCCAAATTTTAAAGGTTATTTTTTTCTATAATTTACATTGGAACTTGAGCTGTCAAGACAGGAACATGTGGTTTGCCATGTGCTTCTAGACCTTTGTTTACGTTTGGGGCACCTAATTATACTGCTCTATAAGGGATGATTACCTCTATGGTATATTATGTTAATTCTAGCGTTCAGTGCCCAATTCTTGTTTTGTTTTGTTTTTGTTTTTTCTTTTTTTTTTTTTTTTTTTTTTTTGTTTGGTAAGTTTTGTTAAGGTTAAGATGACCCCGAACTTAAAGCGTTTTTCAAATAGACTAGCTAGTCAAATTTCGTTCAAAAACGTATCAATGGAAATGTTTTATGTGCGGCACTCACGACAGTTTAACCCGTAGATAGAACAGTAAAGTTGATGCCCCAAACGTAAACAATAACAAGTTGCTAGTGATTTCCGTTAGGGACCGGAATAATTTACGCACAATATAGGTCTCCCAATTTTGTAGTTTGAGTTGTAGGCAATACACTTTCAGTATTGAAAATATGTTTACATAAAATCTAACAGTTGCAGAAATAATAATATAAGACTAAATTATTATGAAAATCAGGCTCCGAATAATTCTCGTTTTGTTCATACCAGCGCAATAATTTGCTCTGGTCTAAAAATAGATAGACGTAACTTTTGATAAATTTTACCTTTTGTTCCATAAAATATCCATATCTAGACATTATTTGATGCATGATCGAGTATTTATAAATATGTGTTTCTTTTGCCACCTAACAGCCAAATTTTAAAGGTTATTTTCTTTCTATTATTTACATTGGAACGTGAGCTGTCAAGACAGGAACATGTGGTTTGCCATGTGCTTCTCGACCTTTGTTTACGTTTGGGGCACCAACTTTACTGTTCTATAGGTCCTCGATACCTTTGTAATCGATATACGAGTCTTGAAATGCCCATCTCTAATGACGAATTGATGGTTCCTCTGTGACCTCTTGTTGCTATGTCTGTCAAGATATTGATATCGATGTCTTTTTAACTATTACCGTATTGTTTGAGACTTCACTTCTTCAATCAACATACAGTGCATACACTTTTGAAAATTACGTTAGTTATTGTATATTTTATTAAAACCAGTAGAATAAACATTCAAGATGTTTTATTTTTGACTCAAACATTGTGGCCCAGAAATCAACCGCTGACCGTGAACCGAAGACCCATATCCACTTTCAGTTTTTGCCTTTCACCCGGAGTAAACAGCCCACAGATCCGGAGCATCACTCACAATTTTAACACATGATTGAAAAAAATGCATCGTTTCGTCAGGTTTTGCGATGCAATTCCTTTATCAGTTTGTTAAAATATTGTGAGAAATACTCACTGACTGACCAATCTGTGTGTTTGAAAGTGTACGAAGGATATCTCAGGCTTTTTCATACAGTAAATAAATAGTCAAGGGGACGAAACGGGGCAAAAGGCAGGAAATATTCTCATTGGTTAATGCTTAGTAATGTGTGAACCATCAATCATATATCAGTTTTCTGTCCTCTCTTCCAGAATATCTCTGTACTAGAAAACCATCACTGGAGGTCTGCAGTCGGGTTGTTGCAGGAAACGGGAGTCCTCTCTCATCTTCCACAAGAAACTTGGTATGAACCACCACCTCTACGAGTATCATCGTCGTCGTCATCATCATTATATCATCATCATCATCATCATCATCATCATCATTATCTTCATCGTCATCATCGTCATCTACATAGCTGGGTTTTTTACACTTTGGGAGCGTGCTGGGTGTTTATATTTTTTTAAATTTATTGTCCCCCTTTCTATTTTTTCTTTATAGTTTCTATATTTTTAAAAATTATTATTGGAGAGTGGAGAGAGAGAGGGGGGGGGGGGGGGGGGGGGGAGGGGATTATGAGGTTATAATTTCCGTTCAACAATTTTAACGTATATTCATGACTGACATAAAGTCGGGACATAATATTGTAGTGAGCATATGTAATCAATAATCATCAGTAGTTGGACTTGCTATTTTAGTGTTTGTTTCCATTTTGAATGTAATAGTAAAAATGTGAACCCTTTTTCTATTATGTAGTAGAGTGTTTTTTAACCCTTTTCTTCAGGGAGTCTTTCACGAACCAGTTGAAGTCATTGATATTAGCGACGGATATCACTAGGCAGCAAGAATTCCTGCTCAAATTCAGTGTGAGTAGCATTGAGTGGCACACGATTAGAAAGATAGCCTCTCATGCTTTGGCAAAACATTTTTTTTTACAGAATATGTTATTTCAATTATCGACCGATTGAATATAATAATAGTAATACTAATAATGAGAGGGCAGCGTGGCTCAGCGGTACGGTCTTTGCTTCGTACCCAAAAGGTACTGAGTTCGACTACCCGCCTCGTTGTGTGGCCTTGAACAAGTCAACTCGCCCTAGCTCACTTTGCGGCGCTGCACTGCGGCTAACGCCTGGGCTGTTCCAGTCTTCCCTTGGAATAGACCCTAAAGACAAATTTCCCCTTGGGGATGAATAAAGGGAATTTTAATTTATTTTATCTTATTTTTTAATAGTAATAATGATAATAATAATCATAATAATAATAATAATAATAATAATAATAATAATAATATAATAATAATAATGATATGAATAATAATGATGATGATGATGATGATGACAACGATGATAAGAAGAAGAAGAAGAAGAAGAAGAAGAAGAAGAAGAAGAAGAAGAAGAAGAAGAAGAAGAAGAAGAAGAAGAAGAAGAAGAAGAAGAAGAAGAAGAAGAAGAAGAAGAAGAAGAAGAAGAAGAGAAAATTATAAGATCAAATGCAAAACAATCGTTCTCAAAGGTAATAAATATTGTTTGTTATCGATATGTTGTCATTGTTTGTTTTTTTTAAATAATAATGCTATTCTCATCTTTCAGAGATACATCGATAGTGGTGAATTTCAATATCAAAGGAACCAAGAACATCGACATTTCATGCTGCAGGTGGGTTTGATTTTATAAATAGAACGAAGTTGACGTCACTCGGGTCTTTTTTATTGTTTCTTTTTGCCATCCGTGTTTATGAGTAATTCTCACTAAACTTTATTAACCAGACCATAAACGTTCAAGGTTACATATAGTTTTGTGTGTTGGTCTGTTATATATCCAGATGGCAACGTTGTGAGCTTCTTAGGCAAGCGCATACTATCTATAGAGAAGGCTTGACCATTCTTGCCAATCCTATATCTTCTCGTGTCGTCAACAAACACGATAAATGACAGGTCTCCCCTAATGTTGCGTAAATGCTTTGATGTTTTTGTCGTTGGCTAAAGATGTGTAGTATTTATCATGGGTTAGAGGTTAACACACATTTAATTAATTTGACAAAATTGAGTTAAAGTTTATTTTCTTGTTAATAAATATATATATATAAACTTCAGACACTTTGTTGTTTATCAATTTTAACCAATTTCCCGATTTGAACAAAATTTTGTCAGAAGAATTCATTTAAAATCTGATTGGACCGCATGTGATTTCTCAAAATAATCCAAAAGTGGAGATATGACCACGATATTATATGAAGCTTTGCTTTAACATTTATTTGGTAATTTATCTAAGTTGTTCTTATATTATCGACTAAGATCAATCAGGTAAATAAGTTTCCTAATTTATATATATTATCTCGAATCAGCGTGTACATATATGCAGGTTTGACATCTGAACCGAATTATGGGCCGAGTTTAACATCGTTGTAATGGACAATATTGTGCGGCATTTTTTTATATTTCCATTACAACAATGAGCCCATAATGAATTGGGTTATCAGACCTGCGAATAAGTGCACGTTGGCTCGAATAACTTTGCAATTGATTACTATAGAATGACTGAATTTAATATCACTTGGCTTTTTGTCGTGGTATAGGTATTATTTAGACCGCTAGTTTGGTTAATAGTTTTGACTAATTCCTTTTTACAGAATATAATGTACGTTAAAGTTATCTTTTGTGTTGGTATGGTATGATTGATTTGACGGTCAGAACAGGTGAGTATTTAACCTAAAGGCATTGTATGAATAATTTTGCTTTTGTTCAATCCGTGTTCAATACGCCCACAATTTTGGACTCTCGCTCTCAATGGTTTACATGTTAAAAGACAATAAATGATATGATGGTTTATTTCACAGATTGCCTTAAAGTGTGCTGACATTTCCAACCCTTGTCGGTCATGGAAAATCAGTAGGAGGTGGAGTGAGCGTGTTTGTGATGAGTTTTTCTTGCAAGGTAAACTTTAAAACCTCAAAACAAAACTATGATAACAAAGGTCAAAGGTTATTGATCATTTTCGGATAAGTTCTTTTTAGGAAATTAAAAATAATAAAACCCTGGAGTTCCCGGGTTTTAGAATTTTTATCAAGATGAGGGTCATTTAAATCGATGGGTATTTGAAATATAAACTTTCTGGCCAATTTTTTGAATACGTGTCCTTCCAGAGTACGACAGTTAACTTGCTAAACGTAAAACAGGTATTCTATTTAGAATGTTTTTGTCTCTTATTTGTGTCCAACTTAGTGAACGCTATTAGAAGGACATATATTGGGGGGGGGGGGGGGGGGTGAGGCGAGAGGTCACGGTGGTTTTTACAAGTGAATAAAATTTATAAAATCACACAATTCATTAAAACATGGATGGGTCTTTGTTTTATTCTTTCTTCACCAATCAAGGGGCTGAACTTGTATATATAATGCATTCACTCAAAATTTTCATTTCCTTCATTCTAACCTTACTATAACGGACACTTTGTAAAGGTATACAAAACAAACAAATAATCATTAGTATTTGCCTTGGTTGCACATTAGTTAAACTTAAAGGGAATTTGTATTATAAATTAATCTGCACTGTCCTCGTTTATAAAAGTTACAAGTTTATGGGAATGGCTTGAGTTTGATTTTTGTTTCATAAACGAATTTCAGGTGACACAGAGAGAGCGTTGAATATTGCTGTGACCCCAATCTGTGACAGACTAACCAACACAGTACCCAATATCCAACATGGTAAGGATGCGTTGTCTACCTACAATAAACTGTGTATTGTTTGTATTAGATCACACCGGCTTACATGTGTGGCTGTGCTAAAAGGTCGTTTTGGTGACGTTCGTCAATGATGATAATGATAATAATAATAATAATAATAATAATAATAATAATATATAATAATAATATAATAATAATAATGATAATAATAATAATAATAATAATAATAATAATAATAATAATAATAGTAATAATAATAATAGTAATGATATATAATAATAATAATAATAATAATAATAATAATAATAATAATAATAATAGTAATAATAAATATAATAATAATAATAATAATAATATAATATAATAATAAAAATAATAATAATAATAATAATATAATGATGATGATGATGATGATGATGATGATGATGATGATGATGATGATGATGATGATGATGATGATAATATATGATAATGATCGATGATGATGATGATAAATAATAATAATATAATAATATAATAATAATAATAATAATAATGATGATGATGATGATGATGATGATGATGATGATGATGATGATAATAATAATGATAATAATAATTAATAATAATAATGTCTACTTCATCCTTAGCATTATACCAGAAACTGTTTGAAGCGATGAATCACAAATGGAACCTCTATCTTTGATTTTAAATTATTTATCAGTGAAACAAATAATGAGAATGTTTTTTACTCGTAAATTATTCCTGTCTTCTTTCATAATTGATATACTGATTTATCTTGTTCATTTTTTCCCCATCCCGTCAGGTTTCATGCAATTCGTTGTTAGCCCTTTGTTCAAAGCCTGGGATCGATTCCTCAGCACAAACCTGAGCCATGCCATGCTGAACCATTTGTCACACAACCAAAGCAAATGGAAGGAGATCATTGATAAGGAAGAAGAACTGTCGGAATCATCATCAAATGACCTTCTATTGGACATGGAAAGCCGTGATCACAATGGAAATGGTGCTGTGGACGAGGACGATGCTGACAAATTGAAGGAACCTCTTGAATGTGAAATCTGCAAGAGCAGAAAGTCTTCCCTCGCGCAAGAAGATGAAACGACGCTGGAAGAGGACGTCGACATGTTAGATTTGACTATGACAAGTCGTGAGTCGATAGAAGAAAGAACAGAAGATGATCATGAGGAGGAAGGAAGAAGTGAAGAAGACGATTTTGTTGGCAACGATATCAATTTAATGTACAAGTATCAGACAGATTCTACAGACCAACCGAGCGATTCCAGCGGGCGGTGTCTAAGTCCAGTCAACGAGGACAGTGAGCAGGCTCTTTATGCCTCTGGAAATGGGCGCAGATTCAGCGTGCCTTACTTAGTTCGGAAAGATTTAAATTTCTATCTGGGTTTGCGGAGAGAAGGCAATGGCCATTGTAACTTATTCTCCCGTCGTCAAAGTCTTCCCGTTACTGCTATACGACTCACTAGTGGGTCGTCCTCATATTCAGACCCATCCGTTAACGCAGATGCCAAATCACCCAGAAGTATGTCAATGGACGCACTTCTCACCCGCCCCAAAATCAGCAACCTAAGCCCCAACATGGACGCCAGTCTGATCAGTGGCTCTACAGACCCTCTACAGTTTATTTCTCTACAAAACCAGACCCTCATGCTTGAAAAGGGATCTCTAACCAGATTTACTTCCAACCCTACTTCGCAACACTCAAGCTCTGAGTTTTTGACTTCTGAATTCTCTAGACTTGAAAACAATAATTTGAATGTGTTACCTTCTGATCTCATTATTCCTCCTTATAGGCATAACAGAAAACCAGAGTTAACCCCTTCCTCGTCCATGCCTCAAATGGGTCTTGCTGCTAGTTGGCCAGCTCTGACCCACAAGGATATTCCTGCCAACAGTTCTAGTAACAATGTCAACAAAGCAACGGATAAATAATAGATTCATAATTTAGGAACCCTTTATTGTCTGTGATATTTAAACAATTCAATGAACTTTTTTCCAATTGCACTTCAACCTCATTTTTAATGGCAACGTTATGCCAAACAATGTAATCCGATGTGTTATCGTATTGTGACACACCGTGTAGTTTTGTGCAAATGGACGTGCTTGGTTTATGAAAGTGGAATGTACAGCAAAACACGAAAGTAGAGAAGCGCAGTTCTCTCTCTCTCTCTCTCTCTCTCTCTCTCTCTCTCTCTCTCTCTCTCTCTCTCTCTCTCTCTCTCTCTCTCTCTCTCTCTCTCTCTCTCTCTCTCTCTCTCTACTTTAAATACGTATAAATGCACCGGATCAACTTCACGCACATGTAGAAACAGATGTAATTGTTTTTAAAAAGAATGCGGACCCAATTAAATGAAAGTTGGAAGGCACGGTCTTATTTCTCTCAACATATTGGGCGTACTTAACCAGTAAATGCCGTACTCTGGAAAGGCAAGTATTTCAAAATTTGGCCAAAACAAACTCTTCTTTCAAATATTGATCAATTTAAATGAGCCTCATCTTGGCAAAACTTCTCAAACCTGGGAGAGAATTTAAGAGTTTGTTTTTTGGGGGTTTTTTGTTGCCAATATGAGGGTCATTTAAATCGATCGATATTTAAAGGGCGAGTTTTTTGGCCAAATTTTTCGATACCTGTCTTTCGGGAGTAGGGCAGTTAACTAGTCAATGGATCATCCCTGTAGTGTAATACTGACACTGTTCGGTGAGTGGAGGATATCTGAGGGCAATAGGTTGCAGAGAGCACGAAGAGACTAAGTTTAATATGTTCATATCTTCTTCCACATCAAAACATTTGGGGGTTTTAGCAAGTTTTGCAATAGTATTATTGTTGGTGAAATCTTTCTTCACTCAAGTAGAGCAAATTCGTTGTTTAGAAAATAACGCTATCTTTAACGCAACAACAAGAATTTTTTTTCAAATATTTTTTTTTTTCGTCAAGGGGAAAAAAGACAAAATGTAACGGGTATAGCAATTATTGGCTAACTTTTGAATTCTCTCAAAATTGTGAATATCGATTTCCATTTCATCCCATTACGATATTCCCTTTTTTCGTATTGTGCATTGGGATTCCTTCACTGCAATCAACATACATAATATCAAGAAAGTTTTTAAGCATGGTCTAGAGGGTTTATTTTAATATCAATATCAAAGGCAAATGTCAAATGAATCTTTGGAGACCGTAGTGTATCTTTCAAAAATGTTGCATTTTTAGTTGTTTTTTTTTAATAACTAAAATTATTTTTAATAAATAAATAAATGAATAAACGTTAAAACAAATTTTGGCCAAACACGTTATTAGTGTATACTGTAGCCAAAGGATTATTAAATATACGGACATCGCAAATTTATATCTGTTGGAAGGAATGTATGAGTATTCAAAGACACACGCATTTCTGAAATGACTTGATGTTGTTCAATGGACGAATCAAATGATTTGCTCAATTAAAAAATTATTGTCATAATATCGAAATCAATACCATTTACGAAATTTTTTATTTTTCTACTGATGCTGATTGTATATAAATTGTTGTCATGGTAACGTGATCTGTTTGAATAGATATCATCATTCTATGCGGAACTGTAAGAAGCAGAGGGCATGTACGTAATTGTTTTGTGGTGTCTGCGTGATGCTTTACCCAAGATGTTCTCTCTGTCACGATTAATTTTCTTTTTTTTTTTAAATCTCCTTTTCTATTTCTCTTAACCGCCCCCCCCCCCCCACTCTCTCTCTCTCTCTCTCCTCTCTCTCTCCCTCTCTTTCTCTCTCTCTCTCTTCTCTCTCTCTCCTCTCTTTTCTTCTCTCTCACTCTCTTTCTCTCTCTCTCTCTCTCTCTCTCTCTCTCTCTCTCTCTCTTCTCTCTCTCTCTTCTCTCTCTCTCTCTCTCTCTCTCTCTCTCTCTCTCTCTCTCTCTCTCCTCTCTCTCTCTCCTCTCTCTTCTCTCTCTCTCCTATTTATATATATATATATATATATTAATATATATATATATATATATTATATATATATATATATATATATATATATATATATATATATATATTATATATATATATATATACCTATCTATCTCTATCTGCCGTCTATTTCAAATTAAAGGGTTACTTTTGATCTAGAACAAATATAAAAATATTGCAAGTAAACGTTAATAGTTCCTGATTAAGTGAATGGCGATATTGCTTGGTAGTGAATTAACAATTTTTGTGTGAGTCTTGATGACTGCATTGAGTTCGTCCATATTATTGAGTATGTTGACAGCATTGAGCGTGTTGTAAAGCATTGAATGTGTCTTGTAAGATGTAAGCATGTCAGCAACATTGAGGTTAGGTGCGTTTAATGTGTTGAAATCATTGTGTGTGTGACGACAGTTTCGAGTAATGATATGGCGACGGCATTACACGTGTTGGCAGCATTAAGGTATTGACAGCATTTGAAAACTAACAGTATTTTTATTGGACATCACTGAGTAAATTGACAACATTGATTATGTTAATTGACAACATTGATCATGTTGACAGCGTGTGATGCGGTGGCAGAATTTAGTTTGTCGAAAGCGTTGAGCGTGTTGACAACATTGGGTTTGTCAACGAACAGCATTGTGTTTTTCCCCGTATTGAGTATGTTGACACCATCATACGTTAATAACTATGGGTGGGTTGACACATGGAATTATCATATTAGGTAAGGGACAAATCAAAACTGTATATATGAACTATAGGTGTGCGTATAATTTTGTGTGGGGTTTAATCCTGCATAACAATAGGAACCATTGTGCTCGTGTAAATGTTTCTTTTAAATGAGAGTGAAAAATAAAACTATTATTTTCAGAGACAGACATTATACTGCTCAGAAATCGTTCATAATATATTATCATATGTAAATATCTTTTCTGTCTGTCCCCATTGCCCAAAGATTATAAGTGTGCGGGATTTAATAGAATGCGAGTGTCAATGTAATTTATATATGGTTTACATAAATTTCTTGCGTAGATAAACTGTACATAGACTAATATGTATATAATGTATACCTCTAAGGATTTTTAATTTTGAGCGTTATAAATTAAGTTTTACGCTGTTTTTACCTGTATGAATAGTGTGTGGTACGAGAGAAAATCACTAGAAATAAAACAAAATTCTGTGGGCTGTGTTATATTTTATGTTATAGGTTTTTTTCACAGCACATTTTAAAATGAGGTCTATAAAGAGAGAGAAAGTGACGTCAAATTTCAACTTCTAAAAAAGACCCCAAAAAAAACCACACAAAAAAAAAACATACACACTTATATTATTATTATCTGTATTGAAAACTCATGATGGCTTCATGAACCCCCCAAAACTTGATTGTCTCCCTTCAGACAGGGATCCCGTTGTTGTGTCAATTTTCAAATTTGGCGAGGCATATGATAATTTGAGCACTGATCAACTCTGAATCTTTTATCTTTAAATTGTCGTAAATTTACCAACTCCCGTTCTGAGGAACGTATACGACCTTCAAGTGTTGCAAGTGCCGTTAAACTTCCGCTGATAAGCAGATAACATTCTATCAGACAAATTCATAACATCATGTTGTTAACCTTGTGAATATTTTGTTTTATTAAGTGTCCCACTTTTTAAATTGGTCAACCATTTAATTTCATTCTTCAATCAGATCTCATTCTTCTGTATCATATTTTTGCGCTATTTTTTTCTCTCCATTTTATCTCTAATGATGTTTTATTATTTAATTGTCTTTCATTCCGAACCATTCTTCACGTCTTTGTGTATTAGGGGTGGGGGGGGGGGGGGCATTTAACCAGTTAACTGTCGTACTCCAGAAAAACTCGCATTTAAAAATTTGACCAGTAAACTCGTCCTTCAAATATCTATCGATTTAAATTACTCTCATCTTGTCAAAGAACAAAACCTCTCAAACCTGGGATTTCTCGAAGTCCCAGATTCCAGAGATTTTGCCAAGATGAGGGTCATTTAAACCTATCGATATTTGAAGGACGAGTTTTCTGGCCAAACCTTTTTAATACGAGTTTTTTTTCTGGAGAGCGGCGGTTAAGTGGTTAATGTCATAGTTATTAAACGAGAAACCATATATTTTTGCACCGCTTTGGTTGGACGTCCCTATGTGGTATATACTATGGGGAAAATGCACATATCATGGGGTCTATCGCCTCAAAACGGTATTATGTCGTGACACTTTAATTGAAGGAGCTTTAATAGTAAACGTTGATTAAAAATAATTATGATGATGTTGAGCTCAAACTTTTCTTTTTACCAAAGTGGAATGATTTTGTGTATTCGACTCTAATCGTGCCTGAATTGTGCTTCTTAAGGGTTAAACCTTCTGGTTGTCACATGGTAATTTATTGTCTCTTACACAGGAGAGTTTCCTTTGCAATCCATACAAGAAATATAATTTTGGTCTTCCATGTTCTTCTAATTCCATTTCTGTCATCATTACGATATGGAACAATCTATGTACTTGCTGGCATGGAGCTTCTTGACAATATGAAGACCTTCTAAAGATGCGCTACGGACAGTGAAGAGAGCAACCAGTTTGAGAGTTTTTGACAAATGAGGGTCATTTTAATTGACCGATATCTGAAGGATGAGTTTTCTGGCCAAATATTTTTCAATGGGTTGTTTTTGTTTTTGTTTTGTTTCTTTCAAAGTACGGCAGTATTCATTTAAAATAAATTTCTTTCCATCAAATGGTTTTACACTGACGGTGGGTCGCATAAAATAGGAAACATTCTAATTTGAAAGGAATTCAGTCTCGCAGTTAAAGAGTAAATCAATAAGTTTATATCAGTAGTGGAATATATCACGGTACACAAACAACATGTTGGTTTTTTTTTACTATTTTAGCCCAAGAAAGTCTTGCAACAATAGCATTTGCTTGCTATCCTTTGGATAGGACGCTACTCTGTCGCAAAGTAATTTCCTCTAGCTCTGACAGAACCAGCTACCCAGTCACTGTTTGGTGTACAGGTGGGTCAAAACAAAAATCTCGATTGCACCCGGGTTCGATCTCGATCCCTTTACACGTGAAGCGAGTTCTCTAACAACTGAGTTATCGGGATTCCAATTTTCTCACTGCGGCAGTGTAACTTTGATAAGTCAATGCCGTGTTTTATACAATATTATTTACTTGGCGGAACAGCAAGGAAATATGTGACCTATCGCCTCAAAACGATAGTATGCCCTAATGTAGATCACTGTCGACCGTCAAGCGTGCAAACAGATTGATAAATCAAGTCATTTTATATGGGTTTGAGAGCCTTTTATTCTTCTTTTTTTTTTCCTCATCTTTCCTTTTAAAAAAAATCAACCTAACGCTGATTTATCACAACACTGCTGACATCCTGGATTAGAATTTTTTTAATGAATATTTTTAATGGATATATAGCTCTTCCTTATATAAATTAATGTGATTTATGCAAGATTATTGATTTTTTTTTCCTTTACTACCATTTTCGATTTATTTGTGAGCTTGACACAAGATATGACTATAATATTATTAATATAATATATCGCTCCTAACATAGCGCAATGCCATGTCATCACAAAGGTGCAAAGGCATGTGTATAACAATGTACATCTTCCAAATTTTGTTTTCGTTCACTCACTCTAATCAGGTCTTACGATGTCTCAGGGTTCACTTTATTTATACAATCTCGGGAAGTTTAGCTGTTGCTATTTTTTTCCCTCCTTTATTTGATAGATGTGGAGATATTTGTTATTTACATTTCTATTTGTAGATTTATTTGTAATTATTTACCTGTTTTTTGTTTTGGTTTTTTTTTTTTTTTTTTTTTTTTTGGTTTCATTTCATTCATTTTGCAAAACCTCTTTTCTATTTACGTCAAGTATTGTGGGTTGTTTTATTTTAATTCGAATAAGATTATATTTACAATGTGACGTATGATACACTACAGGTTTTTTTTTCCGTGGGTTTTTGTTTGTTTTTGTTTTGTTTGTTTTTTTATTGTTTTTTTGTTTTTTAATGACCTAAATTTGAATGTGTGGACTGCTGTTTATCAAATCTAGTTTTGGTTAACTTTTCTGTTATATATACTTTTTTTTCTTCAATAAAAAGACATTGACTTTTGTTATCGCGACGTGTGGTTGTAGAGTTCTAATAGTCACAGTTCCAGCATTGATACTCGAATATCGGTAGATTGTCAATTTAACACAATGTTGAAATCTGAAAAATAGACACATTCACATCATTTTTTTTTGGGGGGGGGGGTATTTTTGCGAATTTCTTACAACGAACTTCAGACTAGAAAACCTAAAATTCACTTTTGTACAAAGACAAAGCTCTTTTTTTTTAAAACTCCATTTTAGCCAGAAAACCTTTCACTTCGTATTTTAATAAATCGATTTAACCAGTTAACTCCCGTTCTCTAGAAAGACACGTATTTCAATATTTGGCCAGAAAAATCGACCTTCAAATATCAATCGATTTTGATGACCCCCATCTTGGCAAATACTTGAAAGTTATTGCCAAAATGAGGGTCGTTTAAATCGATCGATATTTGAAGGACGAGTTGTTTAACCAAATTTTTAATACGTGTCTTTACAGAGTACAGCAGTTAAGTGGTTAAAATGACCCCCAACCTGTCAAAAATCTTTAAACCTAATAGTTCAACGAAGTCTCGGGTTTTAAGATTTTGCAAGCCGGGGCCGTTTTAAATCGTTCAAAATTACGAAGTAAAAGTTTCTCAGCCAAAATTTTAAAAGGTGTTTTGTCAGTAAACCCAAAAGCTAGAGGTTCCGATATGAGCCAATAAAATGGAGAGAAAAATAAAGGGAGTAAATGCGACTCATGGGAAAGGGGACAACACAAAGTAAACAACGGTTCGTTCTTTTGACCCTTTTACATGAGTCACATAATTTACTCCCTATATTTTTCTCTCCGGTTTGTCTGTCTATGGCAATATCGTTTGTAAAGTTAAACAAACCATGTTGATTTCTCTGTCACTTTAAAACTTGAATATGATGTTTTCTTGATAGCCTGTAGTATTACATTATGATAAATACCCGGTAATCTTCACAATACCAACCATGTATTATAAACTGCTAAAGAGAGTTAACTAAATTGAAGTAAATTCAAATTCTCTAGAGAAGGATTTTTCAACTACATTGACAAATGGCATCAAGTTCACAATGCGATGCTAAATTATAAAGCATGATTTATTGATAATTATTATTAATGATGATAATAATAATATATAATAATAATAATAATAATAATAATAATAATAATAATAATAATAATAAAATGATGATGATGATGATGATTATGCTGATAATAATAATAATAATAATAATAATAATAATAATAATAATAATAATAATAATAATAATAATAATAATAATAATAATAATAATAATAATAATAAAAAAATGATGATGATGGTGATGATTATGCTGATATAATAATAATAATAATATTATATATATTATTATTATTATTATTATTATTATTATTATTATTATTATTATTATTATTATTATAATGATAATATATAATAATAATAATAATAATAATAATAATAATAATAATAATAATAATAATAATAATAATAATAATAATAATAATAATAATAATATAATATAATAATAATAATAATAATAATAATAATAATAATAATAATAATAATATAATGATAATGATAATGATAATATAATAATAATAAATATATAATAATAATAATAATAATAATAATAATAATAATAAAAATTTCTTGAAAAATAAAATTTTACGTTGAAACCAAAGTTACCTTACTCAGTAAACCATTTCCACATATGACCTCTATATTTTTTCATGTCATTTTACTTTATCTATTATCATACTCGTAATATAAATGTAAAAACGAATATACTATATATAATATATATCACATTTGTTCTATATTTCCGTGCTGCGAAGTACACACCGAAATAAATTATCTCTGGTGATGAAATCACCTTTGATACTGCAGCAACAGCATATATTATGAGCATTTAAAAAATTACTTTAACCCTTTATAGGTGGAGTTCAATTTTACATTCTATCTCACCCAACTCACCAGTAGGGGAATCTGGATGGAGTCTTCTGATCGGTTGTCTCCTCTCTATCCCATTATAACTATTTGTTTGTTTCGTGGGGGTTTTTTTATCTTCTCCATCTGTTTGGTTTTTTTTATTTTGTTTTGTTTTGTTTTGTTTTTGTTTTTTTTTATTTGTTTGTTTTTTGTTTTGTTTTTTGTTGTTTTTTTAAAGTTTGTTTAGTTTGGTTTTGTTTTAGCTGATTACCAAACAGACTAAGAAAAAAAATCTTCAGTCTCAATATTATAGTATATTTTTTAAATAACATGTCCCAGCAAAACGTTTTCAATATTGACGAAGTGTAAAGGTCTTGTTAAGAAGAGAGAAAAAAATCCGCGTTGAACAGTTTAACATGTAACAAAACAGTTTATTCTTTTTTCTGTTCTTTTTTTTTGCGGGGGGGGGGGGGTAATTATTTAAATGTTTGTTTGTTTTCAGTGGGTTTTTTTACGTTTTTGTTTGCTTGTTTGTTTTCTTTTGTTGGTTTCTTTTTTTCTTTTTCGAGTTTGTTTTGTTTGGTTTTGTTTCTCTTTATACGACCGTCATCTCCCTTTAACAATACTGAAACGCTCAATTCGCCTAGGTTCACCTTCAATATCATAATTCAGCAACAAAGGGTACAGAAATTTTTTTTTTAAAAAGAAAAGAAAAGAAAAAAAAGCAAAGAACACACCACTTGGATCAATTCTACACGTTGTGTACAATACTTAGTTTACATCTTCACCTTTTTATGATGATTATAACTTTTTACCGGGTAATGTTTGTTTGTTATTTTTTTTTTAGAAACAAAACGCCGTGTGGAATAACAATACCATTTTAAAAACATTTTCTCACAATATTATTGTCCTAATCATCTGTATCCTTTTTCACGTTCATATTTCAATATTTTCCCTTTAGCTCAAACTACGCAAGTACGCGCCATCCAAACTGATACCATAATTACATAATAATACTATTCTATTGATTTAACCACTAGACTGCCGCACTCTGGAAAAACTTATATTTTTTAATTTGGCCAGGAAACTCGTCCTTCAAATGTCGCTCGATTTAAATGACCCTCATCTAGGAAAAAAACAAACTCTCAAACCTCGCGAAGTCCCAGGTTTGAGAGTTTTTTTCCGAGATGAAGGTCATTTAAATCGATCGATATTTGAAGGACGAGTTTTCTGGCCAAATTTTTAAATATTATAGGTTTTTCCAGAGTACGGCGGTAGAATGGACGAGAGTTGACGTCTGTTTGAAATGAATGAAAGTAATTGATGAATGAACGAGAGTTAAAATTGAATAAAATTATTGACATCATTGATGACATTTCACATTTGCATTGTGTTTGAATGTTTTCTATTTCTTCATTCATACATCAAAGACAACGTCTACACAGTGACAAGTCTGATTACCGAGCGCAATTTTTAAAAACAAAAACAAAAAATGAGCTTTTATGTAGAGCAATATCCACTACAAGTGCTCAAAACGCTTTACAAGGTGCCCCTATCCAACAGCAAAACCTAACATGTAGGACGAGACATGACGCATGTTAGGCGATTTTAAAATTTTGTTTTCGGATAGGGGCAACGCTGTTAACGGCCAGGTACTCATTTTACGCCTGAGTACTGTGAGAGAATGTTAGTGAAATACCCTTTCCAATGAGTCAACTATGCGCCGTTTAGAGCGAGACCTGAACTCAGGACCATCCGCTCCGAAGGCGAGTGTCATACCACACCACTAGCCCACATTGCCATATTTAATATGGGCTTATTTATTAGTCTTCTTATTCTTCGTTGTTATGTAGAAACCACTAGTTTGAGGACAGAACTACATTTGAATTTAAAAGAAATCGATGATAAATACGAAAATAATGAAGGATTGAAGAAGGTATGATATAATGAGATTTAGTGCTTGGATTTTTAAGAAGAAATGTACAAAGTTGCCCAAGGAACATCAGAGAAACCTGCTATAAAGTCTTTGTACGCCCAATTTTAGATTAAAGTGCATGTGTTTGGGACCCCAAATAAAACACAGATGGAACAGCTCGAGAAAATTCAAAACAGAGAATGTAGGTTTATTTTAACAACTACAGGAGCACTGAAAGCATCAATGAGATGCGCAAGAGCCCAAACTGAAAGACGCACTATACAAAAAGTCAAAGTCCTCTTTAAGGCTCGTCATGGACTGACAAATGATCGCCTTATCCCAAATAAAAGAAAACAGCACTCATACCAGGTCATGCAGTCACGAGTTAACGCTCATCTTAACTCGTTTTTTCCAAGCACCACCCGAATTTGGAATTCTCTGCTCGAAAATATTTTTTAAATTAATGGCCAGTTTGAATTTGACAGAGAAATCAATAAAATCAAAATAAAAGCCTAGGCACGTCCATTTGTCCTCACTATTACTCACAGTCGCGATTATCTTCGAAGCACGGAGTTGCGACTTAATGACGACAAGACAAGATGGCATTTAGTACAAGGTGATATCAAACGATGAAAAAGATTAGGGCGAGCAGTTTGCCGCTGCTTCAGGTGATCCTCTAGTCTTATAAGGATGGACAGATGGAATTGAACTGGTTATACGATTCAATAGTCTGATGTCACGCCGCCCGGCAACGGCGGCCATCTTGGTTCTAAACAAAGAAAATCATTACTTTTTATTTTTCATGCTGGCTAGAACTTTTCATATGCCTTGTGATCAGAATGTGTAAAAGTCAAAACATGATCAAATTTATGTTGTTTTTTTTTCCCTCTGGATACCCTTTACCCTTTATGCTCGCCGGAGAAATATTTCATACGGGCGTCCGCCATTGTTCCGATAGTTTAGAGCCAGTGTTACTAAGTTACCATGCGTTATTAGGAGTATTTGATCATGATGTAGGAATCGTCATTTGATTGGCTATGCATGGCCTGTCATAGGTCTGAAGACGTGTGTTGTAATGTGTTACAATACAAGGTTTGTGTTAGTTTGATAGTTTATCCATTAAGTTTGTGTGTGGTTTGTTTTTTTTTGTTTTTTTTTTTTGTTTTTTGTTTTTAAGGGTTTTACGGCGCTTGCAACACATTTTAGGTTATATCAGCGCCAGTAAAAAGGAAGAAAATGGGATAGTAAAAAGTTCTAGAATTACAATTACAGCACCCAAGAGAAAGGAAGACAAAGGGGAACTGGGAACAAATAGGGATCAGATGCAGATTCCAAGAGCAAACCATCAATGTACTTAGTTTGAGATCACCTATAAATCTTTTTTTGTTTTTTTTTTTTTAAGGGTTTTACAGCGCTTGCAACACATTTAGGTTATATCAGCGCCAGTAAAAAGGAAGAAAATGTGATAGTAAAAAGTTCTAGAATTACAATTGAAGCATCCAAGAGAAAGTAAGACATAGGGGAACTGGGAACAAATAGGGATCAGATGTAGATTCCAAGAGCATATCACCAATGTACTTAGTTTGAGATCACCTATAAGTCTTATCCGGACACAAGAACAAAATCCAACAAAGAGGAACACACTCAAATGCTAACATTATACATTCAAAATAACAAATATACTAATACATAACAGAGAGATGATTTACAAGGAAAAAAATATCATCTCCCAAAACAATAACTATGCATTTGACTGTTTCCCTCCCAGCCAGGACTCCGACCAGGGCCAGGAAAAAAACCAAGTAATCTCATTCCAAGACAAAGACAGAAAGCATGTTGGAAAACAGATATAAGGGGATAGAAGACACAGTGTGTACCTCCCTGCCCACTATGGGAGGTCAGGATCCCCACCCAGACCTATAAATCTCATCCGGACACAAGCACAAAATCCAACAAAGAGGAATACACTCAAATGCTTACATTATACATTAAATATAACAAACATAATAATACATAACAGAGAGATGATTTACAAGGGAAAAAATATCATCTCCCAAAACAATAACTATGCATTTGACTCTTTCCCTCCCAGCCAAGGAATTCCAGCCAGGGTCAGGACAAAACCAAGTAATCTCACTCCAAGACAACGACAGAAAACAATTGGAAAACGGGTATGGTGGGATAGAAGTCACAGCATGTACCTCCCTGCCCGCTATGGGAGGTCAGTCCATTAAGTTTAAAACAAGTGAAGAGACACCACGACAATTTGGTTATCAGATTTATAAATACGTATGTTCATCTTAAAACTTCGAAAATAATTGAACATCCATGCCTCTCTTTTGTCCACTGCATTTTTGGTTTTGTTTTTAATTGTGTCTATTTATTTCGTGTTCACTTCTTTTTATGTGAGCGTGTGTTTTTGTTAACTAAGAAAACGGAGACTGTACACTACACACAATGCCATTAAGAAATAAATACTGCTGAATATGAGTTTAGTGCCCATCTATGACACACAAAGACCCAACGCTGCAAAGAAAGGTTCAAAATCCAAAGGGAGATAGGAGACGCAGGAAGTGATCCCTGGGCCCAAATGGGAATAAGGAGCCTCGCCCAGTTTTGTTTTTTTTTGTTTGTTTGTTGCTTTAGGTCTCTTCCAACACAATTGAGGTTATATGAGAGACCGCTGAAACAAAAAAACAAGCAATCTAACAAAAATAGTACAAATTTCAATCAAAATCATAATCTAAAGATATCATAAGCTAAATTATAAATAACCAAGAACAAACAGGCAGAGGATTTACAGGAAAAAAAATATCCCCTGTCAAAAATACAATCACAAACCAAAGAAGCAGGATAGGCTAGTAAAGAGAAGAAGAAACGACATCACTATCGGATCGTACACCCATGCGAACATCATAGGTATACGATTCAAGGGTGATGCTCCCATCCAACCACCCGCCTCGCCCAGTTTCAGTGCATTGCAACACTCAACTAATTAATATGCGCCAGAGCGCTAACCAGCCACAATATGAAGATAATAATACCAACAACAAATACACAAATAATGACGAACTTAAAATCTCGTTTTTCGTGATGAAAAAAAAAATTCATTGTTTATTACATTGCAAAATCGAAACAAAAGTGGAACATGAGAAAACAGATGTCAATTAATGAGTTGATGATTAGAAATAAACATTACGTTACGTAAAACTATGCATAAAGAAATATCATATTAAGAAAAAGAATATAGTAGGATGTTATATACACCAGCCTTCAGAATTAACCAACAACATTAATTTACATACATTCTGAGTTTGCATAATATTATGTATTTCATTTTGACATGCAATGTGTACAGTTGATGATAATTATATTATTTGCAGTAGATGGTTAACGGCGCTGCGTACATTGCACGCATCTGGGTAATGAATTTGATATTAAATGGGATGAGTAATGTAAATGCTTTTATTAATGACACGGTTGAAACGAAATCACGCACCATCGGCATTCAAGAAATGTCAACACATTGAGGTTTGAAATTTGCTTTAAGGGTTTTACGGCGCTTGCAACACATTAAGGTCATATCCGCGCCAGTAAAAAGGAGGAAAATGGGATAGTAAAATGTCCTAGAATTACAATTAAAGTACCCAAGAAAAAGGAAGACAAAAATCAAAAAGGGAAATTAGTTCAATTAGGGAATGGATGCAGATTCCAAGAGCACACTATTATCAGTGTACTTAGTTTGAGATCACCTAAATGTCTCATCCTGGCCCAAGCACAGGTCCCCACTAAGAGGAGCACATTCAAATATTTACAAATCATAAAAATATATGTATGTAACAAAAATAATACACTGCATAACAGAGAGATGATTTACAAGGCAAAAAATATAAACTTCCAAAACTCTTAACCATAAATGTGACTGTTTCCCTCCCAGTCAGGGCCAGGACAAAACCAAGTAATCTCATTCCAAGACAAAGACAGAACGCATGCTGGAAAACAGATATTGGGTCGGTGGGGGGGGGGGGGGTAGAAGACACAGTAAGTGCCTCCCTGTCCACTATTATATTCATGGATGTCGGATTAAATTCTGCCTGAGTGTAGAGTTTTAAAGTCACAGATCGAAAGTTCTAACCGTGTTACTGAAACCAAATCATATTTTTTCATGAGTAAAAATAAATCCCTTCCAGAAGTATACCGTTCATATGAAATGCCATACATTACTAGACTATACTGTTTAACATGTGGGGAAAAAAATTCAGACAGTGAAAACTTATATTTCTATCAGAAAAAAAATGTTAGAACAAGAGTTACACGATGATGGTAGCCCAATACCATCAAAGTGACATTTAGAAATATCAAAGAAATCTGTAACGGAGCAGACGATTTAAATAAAATCTGATTGAATGAAAACATCTGGAGAAAAAAAATAGTAAAAATTTACTGACTCGTGCGTTTCCAGGTGGAAGCAAATAAGTCTCATTCCAGGAAAAAGGACATCAATCCAGATGGAGAGAAAGGATGATGAAAGCCGGGGGAGGGGGAGGGTAGAGGAGGAGGATGTGTGGACCATTGAAGAATCCAACGACCCTGGAGGGCAAACATTTCCCCAATCTCACCCCGACTCAAGGGTAGCCAATGCTTCCCCGTCCTGAGAGGAATTCCACACTCCTTAGTTTCGTTTAAAGCTAGACCCATAAAGAAAAACAAAAACAAAAACAAGAAATCCTTCTGATACAATCGTAATATTAATCAATTCTATCTCAATTTGTTTGTCCACATTACATAGCGATTGTCCGGTTTCATGCCTCTATTTCCACAAAATAAGAAATGCAGAATAAATTGAAAAGGGGAAAAAAAATATGAACCACAGCCTCAAACTGACATTATATCAACCAAGATGCTGAAATTGTAATCTATATTCTCACAAACTGATAAAGAGATAGTAGGCTGCTAGAAGCTGTGGACTGTAAAAAGTAATAAACAAAAATAAATATAAGTTTAAAAAAACAAAAAGAAAAGTAAAAAAACACCACCAGGATGGTATCAGGCTTAAAACCCTTCTTCAGCCAAAAAGAAAAACAATGAAAACAACAGTAAATCACTTTAAAACTAGATAGATGGCAGAAAAAAATATTTGGTGCATCCGTTCTGCAAGTACTAGGATCGTGTATTTGTTTTTATTGTTTTTGTTATTGGATGAAGAAGGGTTTTGAGCTCACAACATCCTTTATCATTAAGCAATTAACTGCCATACTCTTTAAAAAAAACATGTATTTAAAAATTTAGCCAGAAAACTTGTCCTTCAAATATTGATCGATTTAAATGATTGGCATCTTGGCAAAAACTTTCAAACCTGGTACTTCACAAAGTCCCAGGTTTGAGAGTTTTTTTCCAAGATGAGGGTCATTTAACTCGATCAATATTTGAAGGACAAGTTTTCTGGCAAAATTTTTAAATACTTATCTTTCCAGAATACGGATGGCAGATAACTGGTTATATTCACATTCAGAATTGGCTTCACTTCGACCCAGTACCAGATTGGGGCGGAGGGTCACAAATAATGAAAAAAAAAAAGAGTCCTTTGCAATCTACTTTAACATTTAAAAACTTAAACTGTCTCGTTCATGATCACGCTTTCTCACCAACTCCAAACGCATCATAAACTCATAATAACAATTGCACTTTTAATCACGCCACAGATTCGTCAATAATCAGAATTTACAACAAACTGACAGAGAGAGATCAAGAGTAATTAGCCAAAACTTGCCTGATCATCTTTGTCTTTGTTTGTTTGTTTTTTTTGTTTGTTTTTTTTAAGGGTTTTACGGCGCGCTTGCAACACATTTAGGTTATATCAGCGCCAGTAAAAAGGAAGAAAATGGGATAGTAAAAAGTTCTAGAATTACAATTAAAGCACCCAAGTAAAAGTAAGACAAAGGGGAACTGGGAATAAATAGGGATCAGATGTAGATTCCAAGAGCACACCACCAATGTACTTAGTTTGAGATCACCGATAAGTCTCATCCAGACACAAGCACAAAATCCAACAAAGAGGAATACACTCAAATGCTTAAATTATACATTGAAAATAACAAATATAATAATACATAATAGAGAGATGATTTACAAGGAAAAAAAATATCATCTCCCAAAACAATAACTATGCATTTGACTGTTTCCCTCCCAGCTAGGACTCAGGCCAGGGCCAGGACAAAACCAAGTAAACTCCTTCCAAGACAAAGACAGAAACCATGTTGGAAAACAGTTATTAGGGGATATAAGACACAGTATGTACCCCCTGCCCACTATGGGAGGTCAGGAACCCCACCCAGGTGATCATCTTTTGAAGAATAAAAATTGTAAGAATTTGAAGAATCATACTGACCGCTTTCATTAAAAATTCATAAATTCAATGTGGAAGGTTAGACATAAGCAATTGAGAAATGGATGTAATATTTGTTATTTTCAGGAGTTTAACTGGTCTTACAACAATAATAGTATAATAGGTAAGGAGATACAAACAGAAGAGTATAGACCTCAAAAAGTTTGGATAAACAAGACTTTAGAAAACTACCCAAAACTACATATTTTCCTGAAAGATACAATATGAAAGACTAAAAACGTATCGATGTTCAACTGCTCTTAACCTCTCATTTTACTTCCTAAATTTCATCAACCAAGTATGGGTAGAAAGTGCTGTCTTGTAACCATTTGTTACAATAAATTACTCAATAATGATCAAACAATTCAAAATCAACAACAACAGGATTATTATAATCTCTCTACAGCAGTTACATTTCCAAAATCATGGAATTCTATCAAGATCTGTCTTTTCTAAGCATTGTTTATGTGCAGGCCTTCAAAAACGAAATATGGAATTTGCTGTTTTTGGTATAACTTAAAGTGATCGGACCACCACAAACAACCAATATCTGAGAAAAAGAGAAAAAAAACAACGAATTGGAATTGTATACAAACAACAACAACAAAATTTCCAATACAGGATCAGGAGCAACTCTTTTTTTTCTCCAGGTAAATCTGTCAAAACCAGCATGCAAATTTACTGTGAATATTAACTGTTTGTGAGTTCTTGGGTACGTCATTCACCAAAACACAGTTCAGTAAGAATTAAGAGGAAACAGATGTCGGAAAGCAGTTTGGAGTAGCTCATGGTAAGAGTAAGATAAACTGTTGGACAGTTTGTTTGATTTAAGGGTTTTACAGAGCCTGCGACACATTTAAGTCATTTCAGCGCCAGGAAAGAGGAAGAAAATTGGATGGTTTTAGATTTGTAATTAAAAGCACACAAGAAAAGTAAAACAAGGGAAATTGTACAAATAGGTAACAGATGTAGATTCCAGGAGCATACTATTCTATCAATGTCCATAGTTTAAAATCACCTAAAAACCTCGTCCAGACACAAGAACAGGATCTCACTAAGAGGAACACAGTCAAATGCTTACATTATACATTCAAAACAACAAGTATAGCAATACATAACAGAGGGATGGTTTACAAGGGAAAAAAATCATCTCCAAAAACTTTGGACAAAACCAAGTAATCTCGTTCCAAGACAAAGATAGAAAGCAAGTTGGAAAACAGATAAAGGGGAATAGAAGACACAGCAAATGACCTCCCTTCCCACTATGGGAGAATTGTTGTCAGTATCTTTAATGTTAGTACAGTTAAATATACATTAAAAAGAAAAAAGAAAAAAATATATATATTATACACAAATATATCTTCCTGAGGTTGAAAGCAAGGCATAGTCACTTTTTCTGTTATCATTTCACCTTCACCCACTTAACATACTTCAGGTAAAGTAGACCTTTGGATTTAAATAATAACAAACTTATTTTCACTTCCCACACACTTCAACTTCAATCTGTCAAGCTTTCATACCACTCATTTTTCTTAATGACTACAAAGCGAGTTAGAGTATCTATTTTGTTTTTTAAATCTGAATAACATGGCATAGAATTATTCGAAGGGTATCTCTGGTTGATAAATCCCCCTGTAGGCCTAATAAATAATGATAGTGCACTATCACTAGTGAGATTTCAAGAACAAAAAATATATATTATATTATCTTCTTTTGGAGAAAAAAAAATTGTACTTATTTAAAAGAGTCACAAACCTTGTTTCACAAATAAATAAATATAAAAAATCATCACTATTATCTAAACAAAATAAATCTATATCAAGACAATTTGAGTAAAATCTGATTTTAGAGGTAATTCGGCCAGATCGTTTTATTGCAACATACAGTTAAATAAACCCTATTAAAGTAAGCTACAATATACAAATGAAAAAAAATGTGTTTTTATAGCAAAGTAATAAATTATTATGAAAGATGAAAGATAACAGTGTCTTTCATGAGAATAATTAACTAATTTTTAAAACAATTGAAAATTTCTTGTAATAATAATAATAATAATAATAATAATACAGTGCGGCCCACTTATATCAACATCTTCTCTACAGCGTCACAGATTCCAAGTCCCAATTTTTTCCTCTATATATCTTTAGTAATAAATAACTCACCATAATGACATATTTTAGGTTTTTTTTAAACCTTGCCCAGCGTGATCAATATATAGCAGTAATCGCCAACTTCAAATTATCAGTCAAGGTAAAAATGTTTGGTTCAATGAAAACATTTGCTTTGCAACATTTGAAATCCCATACTCTTAGCTAAAGAAAACACTTAATTGGCTGACAAATGATATCCAGTCCCCTCTGGACTAGTTAATGTGGCTATTTTCCACAGCTGAGACAAAGCGAGACAAAAACATAGCTGATCTGTAGCATGTTCCTTAGGTGGGGCAAGGCGAACGCCACGAGGAGCAAAATCGAGCTTATGTGGCAATTTGAGTTTCAAAAAAGCATTCATGAGCCCAGTCAACCAAAGTGCCGTTCACTAGCTCTACACGGAACACAACTATAATACCTTTGGTTGGACACTTGTGCAACTACCTTACAAGCTGGCTTTTAATCTTGCTTTGCCTCACCTACAGAATGGGCCTCAAGGATTCTCCTAAATTGTCCACGATCCCAGGATCACTTAAGAATCGAGAGAAAATCTAACATTATGGGTTTGAATCACAGAGAAAAAAGCAGTAACTGAAAAAAATTGCTGATAATGATGCAGCTGTGCTGAGATACAAGCAGATTTGAGCAATCAAAACACCAATGACGTGGCCTTTAATTATAGATCAGGCGAAGATAATAGCTGACAAGCTGAAACAACAAGTTCTCAAGCAAGGAATGACTGGCTCTGTCGTCTGAAGCAGTGACATGGCACTATTTTCAATGTATCCTACTTCGACTGAAATGTCACTGTAGGCAGTTGGAAAAAAAGACAGCCATAGTCGAATTCTATAGACCCCTGCCTCTCCCCCCAGCTATAATGACTACTCTCTTTGTTTTTTTCTCATCCTGATGATGTTGTTATAAAGGGATTGCACTGTAGTAATAATAATAATAATAATAATAATAATAATAATAATAATAATAATAATAATAATAATAATAATAATAATAATAATAATAATAATAATAATAATAATAATAATAATTCATTTTCTTAGAGTTCAAATTCCACTTAAATGCTCAGCAGCGCTATGAAATCTCATTCCTCCTCAGCATTTGTTTTTGAATAAAAAAAATCAATACATAAATAATTTTCTCTCTTCACCAATCACTTGACATAATGAATTAAAGCTTTCAAGCTATATAATAAGGCTTTTTTTTAGGACAGGGGGGAGGTGTAAGTTGGTGCTGATCTTTCCCCTCACTTTGTCTGATGTGAGAATCCTGTGTTACTTTTCTTATCTATTTAAAAAAATAAATTAAACAATCTTAATGAACACGATGGCTAAGGGCAAACTAGAATTATGTTACGTCAATAAAAACAAACAAGATATCCTTTTTTTCACTCACAGGAAAAGGAAATCCTGCCCTTTCAAAATAATGCAAAGGGATAGCGATGCAGCAAACAGAATTCCAAAGCTGTCAGCTATTATATAAAAAGGCTACAGTATAGAATAAACAAAAGAAAACTACGACATGATTTTTTTTATTTGGATAGTCCACAAATACAAAGAACCCAGGTTGTCATAATTTTCAATTCAGAGACTCACCAACTAAAGACTATCGTGAAACTTCTTCATTTATTTTTTTTAAATATTTTATCAATATATCTTAATAAAGAATAACTTTCTTATTTTTGTTTGTCTTTTTTGCAACACATTAAGGTCATACCAGTACCAGTGAAAAGGAAGAAAATGGGATAGTAAAACGTTCTAGAATTACAATTAAAGCACCCAAGAAAAGGTAAGACAAAGGGGAATTGGTTCAAACAGGAAACAGATGTAGATTCCAAGAGCACAATATCAGTGTCCCTAGTTTGAGATCACCTAAAATTCTCATCCAGACACCAGAACAGGTCCCCACTAAGAGCAACAAACTCAAATATTTACAAATCATATTTCATATTATGTAAACAAAACATAATACAGTGCATAATACTTTTGACTTATGTATGTATTGAACAGAAATGAAAGCTATCATCGCTCTCAGTGTAGTGTTAAATGAGTTAGTGGATGTAACAAGTGGGCATTTGTCTGGTGGGGGGGAGGGGGGGTTGCAAAGCATGCTTGACCAGTGTCTTACGCACAAGACCTATCACTATCACTCTATATAATTCTAATGCGTCACAGTACCAGTGGGAGACTAGCAAGGCATTAATGATGTTTGTTTTTATGTTTTTAAGGGTTTTATGGCGCTTGCAACACATTAAGGTCATACCAGTGCCAGTAAAAAGGAAGAAAATGGGATAATAAGAAGTTCTAGAATTACAATTAAAGCACCCAAGAAAAAGTAAGACAAAGGGGAACTGGGAACAAATAGGGATCAGATGTAGATTCCAAGAGATACCACCAATGTACTTAGTTTGAGATCACCTATAAGTCTCATCCGGACACAAACGCAAAATCCAACAAAGAGGAACACACTCAAATGCTAACATTATACATTCAAAATAACAAATATAATAATACATTATAACAGAGAGATGATTTACAAGGAAAAAAATAATCATCTCCCAAAACAATAACTATGCATTTGACTGTTTCCCTCCCAGCTAGGACTCTGGCCAGGGCCAGGACAAAGACAGAAAGCATGTTGGAAAACAGATATAAGGGGATAGAAGACAAAGTATGTATCCCCCTGCCCACTATGGGAGGTCAGGAACCCCACCCAGAAGGCATTAATGACCTCAGGATGTTATTCTCATATCAAAATCAACCAAATAATTGAGGATGGGGTGAGAGGAGAGTCGCAGTGGAGATAAATGAGGAACATTGTGTCTGTTTAGGTACTGGATTCATAAGTAAAGACATCCCCGACTGAGTGTGTTATCAACAATGCTATGTGCTGGCTTTGTCCTTATGCTAGAGCCACCAAATTGGAACCTTATTCCACCTCTGAATGAGACAAGATGCAATAAACACTACACCTCATTATACCAAACAATACCACCCATGTTTACCTCCCACACATTCTTCTTCTTGTTCTTTGTAAAATACTCGAAACAGAAAACAGAACTTGTAAAACACAGAAATTTCTATTAAATAGGCCCAGTTCCAACGTTCAAGATTTCCATGCTGCACTGTAAACAAAGCCATACTGCTTGACAAGCCTGCACGTTTCAATGAGCAGACCAGCTATACTTTTCAGTAATCCATCAGAGCCATTGGGCCCATGGACCTGAAGTTTATCTCGGTTTCAATAGTGCAAAACAAACAATAGAAATTGCTTGCTCTCCTTTGGATCGGATGATGTGTATCCCAAAGTATTCAATGAGATTTAACAGACCCAGCTACCCAATCACTGCTGGGTGGACAGGGGGGCAGAAAAAATTTCAAATGCACCTGGAATCTCGATTTCTCTGAGTGTAAAGAGAGTGCTCTACCAACTGAGTTATCGGTACTCCCTGATCAGCTTAACTCTGTATAACAATTTTGAAATATATTCAGAGCTAAAACTTTCTCTTCTGTGATAGATGGGGAAAAAGATAATATTAATCAACTCCATGTAGGTAGTTAAAAATCAAAGGACAATCCAAAAAGCTCAAGATTCGCTTTATATATTCCTAATTCCATAAATATGCGTTCACTGAATTTTGAATTTATAAGATCATTCTGCCCTCCATATTTGAAAACCCATTCAGAGTGAGCAGAACTTTGGAAATGAACAGCACAGGTCATTTTTTAACATAATATAAATACATGACAGTGCCAATATATAAAAAATAATTAAAAAAAAAAAATAATAGAAAATACTAAAAAAAAGTACCAAAAAAAAAAAGAAAAGAAAATCAAAAAGATCAAATGTCATAGAGAAAAGGACTAGATTATTACTTTTTTGCAGTGAAAAAGTCTTTGGTTACCTATATGATTAATTTACCCTTCACGAAAAAGTTCCTTTAAACAATGAAAGATTTTAGAAACCCAAACACTTCTCTTTAACAATAATCACATGCATGCACATATGCACACTCACGCAAGCACGCCCACATCATGAATATTTTGCCTTTTTATATTACAACCTGAGTGAATAGCTAACAATGAAATGGAAAACACAACATGATTTTTTAAAAGAATTTTTGCATAGACATAACAGTGACCATCGACACAGATGATGACATCCATGGTGTAAACTAGTCCTCTATCCGTCAGATGTAAAAGTTGTTGAATAAAATAAAAATGAATATAACAGTTTAAAAAAAAAAGAGAACAAAATACTTCTTCAATCTAGAATAGAAACAATTATGAAGCTGTCGAGTGTCCCGACTTGACATGAAGAACCCTGTTTTCCCATCTATCTGGATACAATTTCAATTAATTTTATTGTAGTCTGAAGTGGGATAATTCTCCCAAACCTTTCCTGTTTTGAGTATTTATATTGTTCTTTTTTGAAGAAGTTGCATTTCAGTTTTGATCCAATTCTTTTTACAATCCACAGTGTCCAGCAGCTTACTACTCATTTCTTTAGTTAGGTGGTGATGAGACAAGTGACACACAATTTGGAAGGTCCAACACAATCATTGTGGCAGAATGCACCACACTTCTGACACACCACCATTGCTTTGTGATTACAAGCACAATTAGTCTTATTCAACGAATCGTCATTGTTGTCACTTGGTAAGCCTGTCTTACGATCTACCTCAACCACAGAAGATTTGACATTTGTTGCTGAAGGGTTGGATTTATTCAACGAGAGAACATTCCCAGCAGCCGATGAGATAACAGTAGGCATACTAACAACCAGGCCACTTTTAACAGGACTCGACAGCTGGGCTGGTTTTGTTGGCAGGGCTGCCAGTTTCCCGGGCCCTGACACATGAATGATTCGGGCCGTACCGAATTTCCTACCACCCATGACGGCAGGATTATTGCTGGGAGCCGCAGGAGTTAGAACAGGGGATGGGGAGAATTTAAGGGGTGGAATTGGGTTGGGAATGGCTGGTGAGCATGAGGTTGGAATAGATGACAGATCTACCTTGTGTACACTGAAACTACCAGATGACAAATTGTTGGGAGATGATGAGGTGGAGACAGGAGATGGTATGGTGACAGAAGAAGAGGTAGAGTGTGAGTGAACCCGGATGACATGGTGGTTTTGTGATTTATTGCTTTGATCCAAAGTGTGTACAGGGTTAGCATTGCCGGGCAAGTCTCCCAGGGACACAGTAAAAGTCTGATGAGGGGGAGGGGTAGTTGGGGATGGGGTGGAAGAGGGAGAGGGAGTGGATGAAGAAGATAATGATAACGGTGATGGGTTAAAAACCCTTCTATTATTCCCCACACTGGCTGATCGAACAATGTGAACTGAGGAAGTTTCTGATTTTGCTTGCAGATTATTTGGCGGTGCACTGGAAGCACGGGGTGGAGCATTTAAAAAGTTACGCAGAGCGTCTTGAGTGACATATCTCTGCCCTGACACAACACCAGGTTGCAACTGGGTTGAGGCACTCACCAAATTAGAGTCAAGTCTGCCTCTACCAACTGTATCCTGTTGTAAAGAATCACCACTATTGTTTAACATGATTAATGTTCTGGGTATTTCCAATGTTGTGGTATTAAGGGTAGATGGTGTAACCAAGATAATCTTGTTGCCTGCAGCATCCACAGCATGCGTTGTGGTCGATACCTGAGAGGATGACGGCAACGGCATAAGTTTGAATGAGGCAGGAGACACACGACCAGCCCGGCCAAGGACAACTTTGGTAGGAGTGGCAGACCTAGAGGACACTTTAGCTGGAGAGGCTGGCTGGATAAACTGGTGTTGGTTTGACGGTGATGGGGTGCTGGGTATGGGACCATTGACCAAGGCAGATTGTGATGTCTGCAAGGTGGATACTATGGTAGGTGTAACATATGAAGGAACAGATCCAGCAGCAGATTGGGAAAATATAATTTTAGAAGCTGTTGTAGTTCGTCCAATAATAGTTGTTACTGGGGTCGTTATTGTTGTTGCTATTAATGGTTTCGAAGGGGATGAACAACTTTGTGGTACAGAAACTGTTTTATTCAAGCTTTTCTGCAACTCATCCTGGCAAATTTGAAGAGAACGCTTAATGTCCACGGATGATACTGCATTTAAATCAGGAGAGCTGCATAGCTTACTACTGGCTGTGGCAGATAAAATGTTGGGTATGTGAGTGTTGACGGATGATGTGGTAACAGGGGTGGTTTTGTTTGTGATGGATGATGACGGGGGTTTGATTATGAATGGTTGTATAGGTGCCCTGGCTTGAGTTTGAGCCTTAATTTGAGCCAAAGTGCGCGTCTGTGTAGGGGCTTTATTAAGAGGGGCACTGGTTAAGATGCTGCGCATGGTTTGATTGGTTTGCAAGGTTGAAGCAGCAGAGGATGGACTTGCCCTTGCAGCCCTTGTCTGGGCTTTGATTTGGGCAAGTGTTCGTGTCTGTCCCTGAGTTTTAATAATGATGCCCGTGGAAGTCATTGTCACTGTTCGAGTAATGCCCTGAGACGAAGATGATGAAGATGATGGAGATGATGATGGTGAAGATGAAGATGAAGATAATGTTGACAAAGGCGAAGCGGCAGATGAATTTTTCTGATTGACTGGAGACGATGGTGTAAATGACACAGTGCTTGCTAAAGTCTTGTTTGCTTGAGTTTGGGCTTTAATTTGAGCTAAGGTTCGAGCCTGAGCCTGCACCTGTGGCCCATTTTTGACAGGTGTCTGTGTCAGTGTTGCTATTACCCTCCGCTTCTTTGCTGGAGTAACACCAAGTATCTCATCTCTATCCTCAGATCTGAAATGTAAAAGAAAAAAGAAAAGAAAGTTAACGAGTGTTAATACTTTAACAATATAAACATAATAAAAGCTTCCTAATATGAGATGTCAAAGGAATCCTTCCCTACTTGCAGGTAGAATATGTACCTGAAATTTTTATAGCTTTTACTGATCTTGATTATAATTACACTACACTACTTCAAAAGGTTCTTTAAAAAATCTTGCTCATAATATGGCCCAGTGTAAAAAATACATTTCTCCAACCTAATGGTTAGTTCTCAAACCAACAGCCTGGCGCTGTCCAATAGATTAAATAAAAATACAAAGTGACAACTATCAAAAGGTGTATAGAACAGTTCAACCAATGGATTATTTCTTTCCTTGAGGACTGACTTACAACTCATTTTTCACTTTCTTTTAGTTATTTTGCTCCATGCATCGGGATGTCTGGCGACAAGTTAACGAAGGCAACGAATAGACCCCTGGAGCAGGATAAATTTCAAATTTCTTCAAGTAACAGATAGTAGCAATTACTTTCCACCCTTTGGATAGGATGCTAGTCATTTGTAAATTATTTCTGTCAGACTTACATAAAGTCCAAATTCCAAATTACTATTGGAGGGATGGAGGCATGAGAGTGTCTGAAAAATATTCTGGCTTACAATATGCAGGACTGAACCTCCTTCCTTTGTATGTCATCCAGGTCTTTTACAATTACATGACTAGACTTCCATCTCCCGACAATGAGTGCTTAAAATCAGTTTAAAATTTTCATATCACTTTTTAAAAAGAAGACTTTTTACTATAACTACATCGACAAAGCAAAAACTTGGGGCTGCTGGAAACTGAAAGTGAAATCTGACAACAAAATGTATCAGGAAACAATATAAAGACAACTGTTTTTTTAATATCATCTATTGACAAATAGGTTTTTAATTCTGATGCCATCTATCAATAAAAAGAAAAGATAACAAAAACAATATATCTTAAAATAATTGTTTCCCAATGCACCTTATTCATATTATTTATATTTATTAAATGGAATAAATCAGAAAGGTAGCAAGAACTCAAAAAATTTTAACCTGAGTTTTTCCACCTGCCGTGCCAACTCCTCTCTACTGGCAGCAATGGCAGAGTCTGCAGTGGAATTCCCACTAGAAGCAGAGGAAGATGACAATGGAGATGACTCTGATGCAGGAGAGGAAGCTGATTTGGGTGACAGCGACGATGCAGAATTGGAATTTGTGTTTGCCTCTGCCAGCAAAGAAGATGTTGTTGCCGACCCCATGTTTGACAATGTGGAGAAGGTTGAGGAGGATGATTTGGCAACCTTCTTGGTAGGAGGAAGAGCTGATTCAACGCTGGCTTGGATTGCTCTGGACAAAGATCTTTTCTGTAACAGGGAGGATACTCGCATATTTGCTTTAAGGGCAGGTTTGACTGCAGCCTGCACTGATAAGAGATGTTCCATATCCAGGCTGACTCTGTTGATTGATGGACCAGTCGCTTTTGGGATATTACTCAATAACCTTGTGATTAGAATTTGTTTTAAAAGACAACAGAAAAGAAAAACAAATCAAAAAGAAATTATTTCAAAACAAATGAAAATAACATTTTTAAAAATATCATAACACTTTTTTCACAATTTTATATAAAGGGCTACAATTCATATATAACGGTAATGATGATGATGATGATGATGATGATGATGATGATGATGATGACGACGATGATGAGGTTATTTTCTTTCTTTTTTTTTTTTTGTTTCTCTTTTTGTGATTTTTTCTGGTCAAAATTGAAATGATCATAAAGCTTAGTAAATTTCTCAAGAAGACATACCTTTCACCCCAAACTGTCTCAAAATGCTTTTCCTGTGGGAAGAAAATGGAAAAGAAGGTAAACAGTCTGTGAAATGCTTGCATTTGTATGAAATAGCAAATCCATTATAAAAGAGAGATAGAGAGTGTGAGAGAGAGAGAGAGAGAGAGAGAGAGAGAGAGAGAGAGAGAGAGAGAGAGAGAGAGAGAGAGGAGAGAGAGAAGAGAGAAGAGAAAAATGGGAGATAGGGAGAGAAATGCAAATAAACCAATACACAACAATTTTGTAAAAGAAAATTTAAAAAACAGAATTATTATATAACATTGCACTCTAAATCAACATTAGCACTATGGATAAGGATGTTATATCAAAAGAAACAGAGAAAGTAAGATATTGGAAATAAGCTGCTTACCTTCCAAGAATCAATTTTACTCTGTTCTTTCTCCTCTTCTTGCTTCAACCTCTGCTGATTCTCAGACGTGAATTCACCTATTTAAAAAACCAATTGTAATTCTTCATGCCTTGTAACAGATATCATTATTAGATGTAAAGTACGAAAAGGAATGCGTTCTGATTAAAATTGAAAATCGTCAATATGCTAAACTATTTTACAGACTGATTATAAAACTTTTTAACTTGATAGATTTTTGTTTATACCAATTCACCCAAACACAATTATATGCCAGTCTCATCACTTGTTTGGAATACAAAGAGGAAAATGAGAAAATATCGATGCAACTTTTCCTTCAGGGTTGCCAATTCAGATGGCAAAAATTTTACTGAACTTTTACACAAACACATCAACTGACCAGACATTAAAATAAAATATTTACTATTCAATAAATGACATGACATAACATTACAGTTTAGGATACAATATGCCAAGAGTAATTTATCTAAAATAATTGTATCCTGGTGCTTACAGGATGGAGGTTCCTTATCTAATCGGTTCAACTTTTGCAATCTTTAGGTTCTGCTTGCCCAGTGAATGAGAAAATTTACGGAGGTTTTTAACTTACTGAATTCCATAAATGTACTGTAAATAAGCAACCCTGTTCCTTGTGATTGTATAAACACTAACAAAAAACATCCACCAGTGATGATACTCACAAAAAGTCAAAAAGGAGGAAAAGTCTCGGAAAAACGGAAAACTCACCTAGAACATTTTTGCACCACAGGAAAGTAGGCAGGATGACTTCTTTTGAGTACTTGAAGAGTACTTTAAAACGCCCGGAGTCCAGTAAAAGGAGGAAATTTTATATATATATATTTTTTTTTTTTTAAAAGGAGGTATTTTTTAAAGATTTATTATATAAAAAAAAAAGTAAAAGGAGGAAGTGAAGGAAATATCCGCGGATCGAGGATCTGAGGAGGAAAACTGAGGAAAGGAAAGAAAACCGCGGATTTCCGCTGATCTGCGGAAAAGTATCATCACTGATCCACTGCCTACGGAAAAAGGGGGGGAATGGGAAGAAATGGGACACGATTATCAATAGTACCTACCCAGTGAAAGTCGACTTTTCCATTCACCGAGAGCCTTGGCGAAGAACTCATTGTTCATTGCTAAAGAGCTCATGCTGAAAACAACAAGAAATACTATATTTATTGCATTTTCTTAGAGAATCAATATCATACATCATCCGAGCATACTGCATTGTTAATGTATTATAGTAATAAGACTTAAAGTGATCCTTTAACATCATAAAGCCCATGATATCAGTTTACCCCTGTCTCTATATTTGTCCCAATAGGTCATTTCTCACACAAAAGGAGAGAATTCAATCCCAGATGCATGTGGGATAATTTTCTGACACGACACCCCCCCCCCCCCCCTGTCCACCCAGCAGTGATTGGATAAAGTAATCTGTTGGATCTAACAGAAGTACTTTGCAATAGACTAGCATCCTATCTAAATGTTAGCAGGCAATTGGTATTGTCTATTTAACTCTATAAACCTTAATATGAGACTGGAAAAACTGCATAAGAAATAATAACAAAGATGAAAACATTTGACAATCTTGAATAATCAAGGTATCATTCAGGATAAGATGTACTTCTAAAGACATACTGAAGAGACATTAGCCTAAAGCATACTGGTGTAAGTTTGTGAGTATGCCAAGATCACTATCACAGAATGATATGCACAAACAATAGTCAAAGATGGGAGAAAGTGTTCTATAACAATCTTCCTTGCATAAGATCTTAAATAATTAAGGACCTACCTCAAATCATCTTTGTTGCTTAGACAAGGAATTTGGTCACATTGAGGCAACAAGGTTATCAATTTATATTGGTAGGAAGGGGGCAACTGTGAGAAAGTCTTCTCATTCATCAAATTCTGGTTTGGAGATAATCAAAAAATGTGTTTTCACAATTGAATCTTAATACAAAGTGCACTGTCTTAAATATAATTTTCCCAGAAATATACTCTTCCTAAAGTAAAACGGTTGTGCTATTGCATTCTAACAGAACGGTGCATATTTACAATTAACTAATCATGAACATTTATCTTAACTTTTGAAATAAACAATGAAGAATAAACTAAATTATTCAAAACTAAAGTTAATCAACTAAAGTTTGCTCGAAAATAGTTTTCACCAAAACCCTTAAGATAGAATAAAATTCGTGGAAAATTTCTGAGCGACTGTTCTATTTCCTCAATGCTTTTATACACACATTTGAGATTTTTAAATGAAAAAAGTCAAGTGCGTTGGGTAAAGGAGAGCCTGTGACAAAGTTGTTTAGTGGATTACATGTAAATAGCCTGTGGAGATGACAAAAACTAATTCTGTAAAAGTGTGAGCTACTGTCCAGTATGCAAATATCTTGAAATGACAAAATGTGAAACAGAGAGGTATTTCACAGAAGAATTTCAAAATTTGTGAAATGTATATTAACCTAACCTAAAAATAATGTTTTTCATCAGAAATTGCAATAAGCAATTTAAAGTCCTTGCATGCAACCCAAGAAACACAGTTTTCAGTTTCTGTTCATTTTTATGGATTTGAATTGGAGACATGTTGAATTCCCTTGGATTCGTCTAATGTAAAATTTCAAAATATAAATTAACTTCCTTGAATTCACCATGATTGGAAATTGAACAAATTTGTTATATTTTATATTCAAGCCAAGAATAAGTACATACTTTGAGATTAGTTTTACATAAAATAGAATCTGGAGTCATGTCAATGCATCCATCTTTTGTCTGCTCTATCTGGGCTGCCACAGACTTGGCACGTCTGTTATTCCTTTTACGAGGCTGAAATAAACATTTTTTAAACAATTTTTTTTAAAAAGAAAAAAAAAAAAAAGAAAGGAAATTTATAATTAAAAAATGCTTTTCCTATATAATTTAGAGACATCATTCATTTAGTTACCAGATAATGTCATGAGGTGATGGTAAAACGATAAGGAGATTCACAATCAACAATGTCTACCTGTCAGAAATGACAATTTTAAACGGATATTCAAGAACTTTATGGTTGATCTTTTTTAAAAAAATAAAAATAACACTAAGTACGAGATATGCTCCAAAATGTCAAAATACTGAAGGCTGTGAATCGTATGTAGAAATTTTGAGAGGATTATCATAAGAACACAATTCTGATGTGGTCCTTACAAATTACAAAGTGGTCTTATACAAATTTCAAAATAAGAAACAAACCACAAAACAACGTAAAAAGTCCTCACCAAAAAAAAAAAAATATATATATATAAAATAACTTTATCCTGAGCAAGTTTATCAATTTGTAGAGTTGTGACAATTTGCATTTACAGAAATACATGGTTTCATTAAAGACTGTAACATTAGTCAGCAAAGGAATACAAATCAATGTCATGTGTTTTTAATTTTTAAGAATAAAAATCACATTACCTTCATGCTAAACTTTTTACCAGCTTTGGCCAAAATATTTGTGAAACTTTTCTTCTTGGAGGACTTATTTGAATTGCTGTCATCTTGTGGCACAGAAGAAGACAAAGTAGCACCGTTTTCAGTCTTACTAGTCTCTACTTTGTTCACCATTGATTCCTCAACATTTGGCTTTTTCTCTGAACAATCATCAGACTTTACAGGAGCAGCACTTGGACCATTTGCTTTAGTCACAGATGGTGTAGCTATAGGTGCTTTGCACTTTGGCTTGAAGTCTGATGGATCAAACTTATCTGGAAAAGACAGTGAAAATACACAAAATGATATATACGTGTTAAAAGAAAAAAGCAAACATCCTAATACTAATAAGTTACTCAAGATCTAAATTCAAAGTGTTGTTGGAAGGAGTGAACAATGACTATGTTTGATTGTATTTGTCCTATGTGTTTGCTAGATTGATAGCAGAAACAATTTCCCTTATAATGGACCTAAAAAGTTCAGCTCATCAAAGGGATTGTCTTTTTGTCATATACTCACAATTTTTTTTAAAAAGTATACACATATAAAATCGTCCTCATTTATTATTTTGATGCATAGCATAGTTATGTAGTTTGATATTATGAACTGTGTCATTATTTTTTGTTTTCAACTCAATTTTCTTTCTCCATGATATATGCACATGCTGTTTAAGTCTTTTGCATTCTACTGTTTACAAGAAACATGTAAGGCAACAAATTTACATGCATTGTCTTGCTGGCTTTTTTCAACTCAAAATTATTTTTTTTTAATTTGATCTATTATTTATTACTAATTACTAAATTAATTGACAATGCCAAGGCACTTCGAAGCATGCACATGAGTCACTAAATTAGCAAGAGATTCCAAGTTTACCAGATCGGTAGTTTATTTATTTATATCTTACTGTCTTGGTGACTCAATGACATAAGCCATCTGGTAAAATTAAATTATTTTGTTCCTTAAGTGACTGAATCAACTGCTTCAAGGTGCCCAACCACATGATCGTGTGCTTCTAAATCCGGTCTCAGCATTGTCAATTAATGAAATAAATGATTTAAGACATTTTTTGTTGGTTTGAAGGAGTCAAGAAATAGCATGTTGTATGTAATTTTTTTGCCCTATATGCTAAAGGGGTGAAAAAGGTTAAAACAGCAAACATGTATATCAAGGAGAAGGATAAACAAAAACCTTGAAAATGATAACACAGTTCATAACATCAAAAACTACATGGCCATACAGCTTTAAATGCTACGCTTCAAAATAAAATTCTAAGGACAACTGTAAAGGAGCATAATTGTTTTTAGCACCAGTATATAAACCAGAGGAAAGTCCTGTGACTGAACTGGAAGAGCATTAAACTGAACAACCCCAGTTTGATTCTGCAATGGACCTCTATTTAATTCCAAAACCTGAATAGGTAGCTAGATCTGATAAAGATGCTGCATGGAGAATACTTTGTAGTAATTTAATTTTTTAAAAATTTTTTTTCTAATAATTTATATTGTAAAGTGCCCAGAGCTTTGTTTTACACAAGAATGAGCGCTGTATAAATGTGTATTATTATTATTATTATTATTATTATTATTATTATTAGTAATAGATGAGCATCTTAAGGAACGGAATCAAGAAATTGTCAATGTGTTTTATGTTTGTATAACTTGAGAAGAAGCTAAGACGGGTTCAATGGTCTTGTGGGACTAAATATAAAAAACTACAGTGAAGTTATCAAGAAGATTTCAAGAAAGAAGATTAAAAAATTATAACAATTACAAAACAAATGAACTAGACATTTACATTTTTTGTTTCGCATCGACTGTCTAACACTCCTTCTACTTGGCACAACACCACCAGCACCAAGATTGTCCTTCATTTCTGCTGCTTCCATATTTGGACTGATTTGGATCACCTTTGCACACGTTCAAATACCATCACGTATCGTTCTGCAAAAGGATAAAAGTGCATTACCATGTTGATCAGCAATCAAGAGGATATATATGTAAAATGACATGATAATGGAAAACAAATATTATATGTCATGCTGATGTATGGGATAATAAATATGGTGTTTACATGGTTGCCCCACTGCATTTTACTAACATTTTATTCCCCTAACCAAACCCCTATTTCATCCAATAACTTTCCCATTGCTCATGGACGCCACTGCAAAATATCTCTGCCCAGACTTGCCAACCAACCACAACAATTGAAAAATTTTATCTTATTTTCCCCAATATCTATGCCGATATTCTAGCATCCAAATTTTTAAATTTAAGCTTCACTGAATTTATAGAGACATATGAAGCTAATAAGATACAAAAAATCATGTGATTCTTATGACAACAGCTGCCTGGCTCCTGCAGGTTCACATCTAGGTGACCTTCAATTCTTCCACTTTTCATTTTCCCCCTGTTTGACCATTTGCATTCAGCATAAATTTTAGTCAACATTCTCATACTCATATTAACAAACTTTGGACCTCAAAGCGTATTAAAATATTATGTGAAATCATATCAGTTGGCAAGGCTGTATGCCCCTGAAAATTATTCTGGATTCCTACCCTGGACAATTGGAGCCCAGCCTCCCTCCCCCACACCTTCTCTCTCATTTGTATACACATGTTCATATTTTAGTCACCATTCTCATACTCATATAATTAACAAACCTCAAAGTCAAAGCGTATTAAAATATTATGTGAAATCATATTGGTTGGTAAGTCTGTGTATGCCCCTGAAAATTAGACTGTCTGGATTCCTACACTGGACAATTGGAGCCCAGCCTCCCTCCCCCACCCTTTCTCTCTCTAATTTGTATACACATGTGCACTCACCCCCCCCCCCTCCCCCCTCCCCCCAACACACACATACACACCCAACTGCAAAGCGTGCAAACACATAAACACATATGCATGCAAACTCTACCTAAATTACACAGGGCAAGTAGTCAACAGTGCACACTCGTTCTAACAGTGCCAAATATTGGGGATAGCATTATAATATAATATCTCGGTCATCAATTACCCCCCCCCCCCCCCTTAACAATATTATTATTTTTATTATTATTATTATTATTATTATTATTATTATTATTATTATTATTATTATTATTATTATTTTTTATCATTTTAGTGTATATTACGTAGTGTTTTTATGCACCTCCGTTGACAGTGATTCTACCGATGTTTTATACTCCGTCACGATGTGCTTCCACCATTTATTAGCGATATGTCTTTCTGCATTTGGACATGGCGAAAGTTATATTGTGACATCTGTAGGATTTTTTTGTTAATGAATTTATATATAAATATTAATAATTTAAAAAATTGAAATATAAAACCAGAAAATAGAAGTTGCATTGAAGGTAAAAATAATGTTTTAGAAAGACCTTATTAAATGTGATGAACAGTCAGGTGGCTCCGTAGCGCAGTGGACAAGCTGTCAGACTACAACCTTGAAAGTACCGGGTTCGATTCCCAATGTTGACTTTTTTTTTTTGGATTTACTTTGTTTTTGTTTGCTTTTTTTTCTTTCTTTTTTTTTCAAAAACTTTTTATCATGTTTTAAAAAAACTTCGATTTTAATTTTCTAAATTTATTTATTTATTTGAGATGAGTATTTTTGTGCCATGTTTCTTTTTACTTTGATTTTTTAAATTATTGTTATTATTCTTTAATTTATTATCATTGTACATCGGTAATCACTAAGCAACTTGCTAAACTACAATCTAAAACTATTTAAACCTCATGGACGTACGCAGCAACAACTTTACCATCACCGCCAACGGAGGTGCATAAAAACGGTGCGTTTTTGTACACCTCCAATGGAGGTGTATAAAAACAGTGCGTTTTTGTACACCTCCAACGGAGGTGTATAAAAACGCCACCTTATTATTATTATTATTATTATTATTACAGAGTTCCTACAGTAATTCCATTTTGAAATTCAAGGAGTTTTCGATGTGATCTTTTTAAATTCAAGGATTAAAACAAATTATTCCTTCAACGCTTTTCTCTGCTAGTGGGGACAACTCAACCAACTCCTTAACTTCCATTTCCACAGCACTGCAAGGGCTTCAAGTTCACTTTTATTCAACTTAGCTGAAGACATCAATACTAAAGAACCTGGTGAACTTTATTGATGTGTGTGTGTGTGGATGTTTGTGTGTGTGTGTGTGTGTTTGTGAGAGACAGAGAATATAGTGATGCTTACAGAAAGATGAAAGTGAAAAAGTAACGAGGCTAAAGAACTGAGTGAACTTTATTGAATTTGCACTCAGCCATTCAGGGCGGTTCATCAATGCAGCTTCGAGCACAATCTATTGTCTTTTGGCCTTGCATTAATGCAAGTATCCAGGATACATGTTCAAGATGCCATGAATGTAACCGCAATGCATTCTGTTAGGCCCCTCTACAGTCCGAACCATCGCTCACACCTGCCACTCCATTCGAGTAAGTCTTTTCTGATGTCTTTGAGTTTGGATGTCTTTACTATCTGGTAACTGTGGACGGTTATCAGGTTAATCTGCACTTTTTCCACTCAATTTGGGAGCGCTTGGTAAGGAGTGCACGGTTGATCACCTGGATACATTCTTTCTTCGCTACATTTGGGGTTCCTGAGGACTTGTCAAGTGATAAAAGACCAGCATCCATTGCAAGTCTCAAGAAGGATATCCTCCAAAAAAAAATTGGGTGTTACGTACGCATTTCATCGCCATACTATTCATCAACTGCCAAGGAGTCAACTTGGAACTCTTCAGCTGCATGCGGTGATTTCAGTTGAGCCTTGGTTTGCGCAAATACGAATCTCGAATCCCATCACTTTCTTCCATTCATTCATTCTTTGTCAATCGTTGTGGAAAGAATCGAGTCAACACTCTTTGGTTTAAATTTTTATAAGTTTTTTCACGAATTCCAAGTTAAAGTCATATCAAAACAAAAATTTGATTTCGGATTCAGCGGGGGAAAAAAAAACAAAAACAGAAGGACAAAGTGGCAAATCCCTGTCAAGTCCTACATTTTTTTAAAACGTAGGATTTCCTTTATTTCAAAGGAAAATATACTGCACATTTTCATAATAAGGAACAATTAACCTAAAACATTTGTGCAACAAGATCAATCCATGGCAGTTAATAGCAAATAGTTGACGATTGACCAATTGGCAAGGCAGTAACATAAAGAGGAATTATGAGCGAGATAGAGAGAGAGAGCGAAAGAGAGAGAGAGAGAGAGAGAGAGAGAGAGAGAGAGAGAGAGAGAGAGAGAGAGCGAGAGAGAGGAGGGGGGGGGGGAGGAGGAGAAAATTAGTAAATGAAACAGAGACGGAGATAGAGAATAAAAAATGAGAGGACTAATATTATTATTAACATATCACCATCACTCCATACTCTGTTGACGATTTACCAACTGGCATGGTCCGAGGCAAAAAGAGGAAATGAGTGTGGTTAAAAGTAAAAGAGGGAATGAGGAAGAGAGAGAAAGAAGAAAATGGCAGAAAGAAAGAAAGAAAAGAGAAAACAAGAGCATTATTATTAATAACAATGAGTGTACATGTGTGTTAGAGAGAGAGAGAGAGAGAGAGAGAGAGAGAGACAGAGAGAGAGAGAAGGAGAGAGAGAGAGAGAGAAGGAGAGAGAGAGAGAGAGAGAGAGAGAGAGAGAAGAGAGAGAAGAGGAGAAATGACAGAGAAACACACACAGAGAGAAAAAGAGAAATGACAGAAGAGGAGGAGAGAAGTGAGGAAAATGACAGAGAGAGAGAAAGAGAAGAGGAGAGAGAGGAGAGAGAGAGAGAGAGGAGAGGAGAGAGAGAGAGAGAGAGAGAGAGAGAGAGGAAGAGACAATGAAAAAGAAGAGAAAATGAGAGTATTTATTCATATCAATATTAATAACATCACTCTGTGGCAATATATGACTTTGTGACAATAAAGGTACTCCGTGGCAGCTAAAAAAGTACACATGCGTAATTGATGAACTGACATGGTCCTTGACAATTGACAATTGTCAAGGTCCTTGGCAATTGACGCTACCAAACAATTCCAATAAACCACACATCAGCCATTAACAAAAGGGGCGTGTTGTTTGGGTTGCTGCAATAATAGTAGATAGGTTATATGTGGTGTATTTATAATATTATATATGTTCATGTTTATGTTTAAGCATTAATTTCATTGGTAGTTTATGTTTCTTTGTTTCTCAAATGATGTCCATCTTTTCTTTTCAATCTTGTATGTGTGGAGATGTTAAATAATATACTTATAATTATAATATAAAACACGATAAGATATTCTTCAGGTATGGTATAGGCTTTTAGTTTTAGATTGCAGCCACTAAACTATAGGTACTGATTCCACTATCTGGATGTCTCTACTGTAATACAGGCAAAATGCTGGGATTGGAGGTGTTCGAATTGTGGAGACTTCACTATTTATTTAAGCACCTTGTCCTCTTGACCAAATTTACACACTACTACTACTACTACTACTACTACTACTACTATGGTAACGAATGAAAAATGAGTATGAGGAAATCTAAAATTTAATTTTGACCATGAGAATGAGATGACAACTTATTAATTAAAGTATTGTCATTGCTAAAATAGTGACCCAAGTTTTGTTTTGTTTTGGTTTTTTAAATGTTTTAATTAAGAATTAACTGACTGAATTGCAATCAGCAAACGACACGTTACATGAATGCATGATCATGAATGAGGTACCTAATGAAGTACCTACATGAATCATGAATACAAATTACAAAGTGAGTGTGAGAGAGTGCGTGAGTGAGGCCATAGCACTGGAATCGTGGCATAAAAACTTACGTCATACAATAACGGTGTGAGTGTGAGTACTCTTAAGATTGACAATAAAAAGTCAGTGAGTCAGACAATTCGTTTGATCATGAGCAGACAGCTGTATCAATCAGACTCGGAATTATCTTTTTTTCTTTTTACTTGTTACAAATTACAAGTTCAAGTACAAGAAGACTGAAGACAAGTCAATCAAGAAGATTGCAATGAACCACAGATGGCTAGTCAAGCAGAGGACAAATATAACAATCTGTCGAGGACAAAGAAGTGCATGAATTCAATAAAACTGTTTCAAAGCTATTGACAATGTGTTTTGAATAAACCTGAGTATATAAAATGTATTTCAAATTCAAATGTCAACTTCAGTCACAACCCCAACAATGACAGTCGGCCCCCATCCCATCTCATCCATAACCGAGTTCACTTTTAAATAGGAAATTTATAGCCCATTATGAAGCAAGAACAAAGCTAATATAAAACAAACGACTTACACTTGTAACTCTTGACATATCTCGGATGTAAATAATCCACAGAATGCTTTTGGTGTTGAAATTATGAAATAAAACAGGCCTTGTTTATCGAACGCCACAATCACAATAACTGGCAGCAGCCATTTTAAAGTTTTTGTTTCAGTCGGAAGTTCTCGGCGATCGACTTCGGCGATTTCCGCAAACAACCTTCCGTAGAAACGGAGAAGCGTCAAAATGGCCGCCTAAATCCTTTTTGTTTTGCGTTTCAGTTTCAGTGCATGGAAGAAACAAAACGAGTCAATGATACATTCACGGATTTGACGGGTCAGAATTTTCTAACCTTAAACTTTCTTTTGATTCAATAAGCTTACATAGGAGAAAAAGAACATGAACTTTACCCAACACCCATTTGCGAATGTGATCTGGATCTGAGCGTTGGCATCAATCACTGCCAACTGGGCTTTTTTACTAGATACCACTATTAGTATTGAATTAGTTTAATTCATGATACGTTTTACTTTAAATTGTATTTCTATCATTAGCTACAGTACAGTATTTCAGATATCGAGAAGTTCATCTTTTGTTTTCACTCCAGTTCATATAAGTATAATAGCCATTCTATGATTGATTTACTTGTAATCAACGTGTGTAGGTACTAGTAGATAGATAGTACTATCTGCACGCAAGTTGTATGGATATTGATTCTTATCATATTTACGTATGCTAACAAATCAGCGTTGGGCCACCATCAATTTGCTCATGGAATGAGTTATCTGCATAGAAATCACTCTCTAATGATAATAACTGCACGACAATACTGTCTGTACATGGGCTCTGTACTATACTGTAATGTGTAATACTGTAACTCAGTATGGTCACCACAATTTGAGAAAGATTATATATTATATTAAGAAACTTATTGAAGGCGTGCTTCGCAGAGCAACAAAAGTAATTCCTGGGTTGAAAGATAAGCAATATGAGGATAGACTGAAACGTATTGAAATTCCAAGCATGACATACAGACGAGTACGAGGTGATATGATTGAAACATACAAGTTTACACACAGTTTGTATCAAGTCGAGAGTAAACTTTTCGTGTTTGCAAACAATGGAACCAGAGGTCATAATTACAAGCTGCATAAACCAAGGTGTAACACATCGCTTAGGCAACACTACTTTAATCAACGTGTGATCGACCGCTGGAACAGTCTCCCTGAAACGGTGACCAATGCTCCAAGTGTCAACGCCTTCAAAAATAGCTTAGATAGCCACTTAGCAGATTACATGTTTAGCATAGTTGAACCGCCATTAAGATCCCATCAAAGGGTTAGACGTATATACAGGTCAAAAGATCTGTTAGGGTTAGGGCCTTCAATTTATCAAAAAGTTTATATATTATAGATACAGGTCAAAAGATCTGTTAGGGCTTTTTATTGACTTTTATCTCGATGAACTGAATGCCAAGATCAGCAAAGGCACAAAACGCCTAATACGCTGGAAAACTAACTAACTAACTATGTGCATCGATTACACCTGCTATGAAAGACTCTTATTCACCCCGTAATGAATCCTCATTCTAATCTCGATGTCTTTTTTTATCGATTTCTCCATTTATGATAGTTTTTGTTGAGCTCCTAACATTGCATGATGAGTCATTCGGCGCGAGTGCTGTAATAATAAAAGCAGAATACAGAGTACTTACTGAAACCATGAAATAATAGTGCTTAACTTTTTTTAATAAAAGGAGCTCTTTATAAAATATTTCAAGTATAATTATAATCAACTTCTACAATATTGTTTCGAATGCTTACTTGGACAACATGGGTGATTCCTGTTGACATCAGACATCTTGTTTGATGAATTAGCTATATATTCCGTCATGGAATGCCCAGGCGATGATATCTTATGATGTCGTGGCGGAAGGCCATAATCAATTTTTAATTAATTTATATATTATATATATATATATATATATATATATATATATATATATATATATACGTGTGTGTTTTTTATATGCACATGCTATCATATATATCATTCACTAAAAAACTGAAAGGAAGCACTCTGTCTTCAAAGACAGGCTTAAAAGGAGGACAAGGAATTACAGTGTCTAGTGTCTGCTGAAAAGGCATTCCACACAGAGGGAGCGGAATGTGCAAAACCTATCTATAGGTCACCATGAATTGCCTCTTTTTCCCTTTGTAAATGACGTACTCATTTCATTATTAATGCAATAGTAAACTAAAAAGTAACGATAGTAGCAAGGGACGCAGATGTTATCTCTTATGGCCCATTTAGATATACAGATTTTTCATACACGGTCTGATGGATTTCTACAAAATGTGGATAATGGACCAAACTCATCAAAGCTGACCTTGTAAACGAGTAATATTGATCTGGTCCAACAGATGTCCGCCCAAGCTCCTGATATCAGGAGCCGCCTGACATTTTCCTGTCTTCATGTTGATGGACCATCGTGGGTGATTAGTTTTCACTGAACTCCCTCTATGGAAGGTGGTCTCTCTCTATTGAGTGAGTGAAATCCACTCATTTATTTGTGTCCACGTGTCTGTGTGGTATGTGTGTGGCGGTGGTGTGATGGTGGTGGTGTTTATGTTTGTGTGCATGTGTGTGTTGTCCCAGATCTGACACGGAGCAATTAACTGTACGTCTAAACAGAACTTCTCTCGTCGACTTATATGGATTCACTTTAACCCACATCCACCGCATCTAATCTATGTTAGTCAGACCATGTACTAAAAGTCTGTATGCCTAAAAGGGCCATTATTGTCTGTTTTTTTCTCCTACTCCTGCATTTGGCAATGCTGTACAGCTAGCTCTCTTCCATGTTGGAATCATTTGTTGAACTGACTATATTTCTCTTAAAGATGAATGACAAACATTAATAGTATATACATTAAAAATAATCAATTTTACCAGAACATATTTTATATTATTTCATTTAGATTGTTGATAAAACCTTCAGTGATGGCTTTAGCAAAGGTTGTCACACTTGACCAAGTGGAAAGTGGAAGTACAGATAATGTTGGCAACATTCTTGAAGAAAGCCAGAGAAATGGAACATTTGAATCTTTTTTATCAGATTCAAAAGAAGTCAAAGGTATAGTTTTATCCTCCGAATAGTGTTGTATGTGTGGTGATTTTGGTTACATTTTGTGTCTTGTACATCTAACGTTTTGTTTTTCTCTTTTTGTTATAGATGCCTGCTTGTGTTAAAAGTTGATTAAAGCTTTAGAAAGAATGTTCAAAGTAAAATCTCCTTTGTCTCTTTTGTGATCCAAATCTACAACAGTATGTGCAGATGATTTTTTTAGTTCTGTTTTGTTTTGGTTGACAGGTGGTTAATCTTTTTATTTTACTTTATTTTGCTTTGTTTTTTTGTTTGTTTTCTGATTGCATTATGTTTGTTTCGATTTCTTTAAAACAGGTTTTACTTTATTAATAAAAATTAGTCAGTTTCATGGATTGCATTTTGTTTGTTTCTATTTCTGTAAATCAGATTTTACTTTATTTTTTAAAATCTTTGAGTTTCATCTGTAAATTCTTCTTCAGCATTGCAACTTGCAGAGGATGAAAGCAAGGAGGGTGAAAGTGAATCTTTGGTAGAATCCGAAGAGTCAAAAGGTAGGCTTGTTTATGGGAGTATGTTATTGTAAAATAAATAGGTTAATTTTAACATTAAATGTGTACCGCTGAAACTAAAGGCTTCAGATATCAAGTTCCTTTGTATAATCTTTAGGATATTTGTTTGCTCAAATCTTATGATACCCTTTTTATGTTGTCTATTGTAAATCGACCCCCTCACATGCACACTTAAGCAACATCTGATGTTCAAATGAAAATTGTCAAATATCAATTCAGTTTAACACATATTCTGTCTTAATACTCGCATCCATCAATAATGTTATCAGTATTAATAATTTGCCTCATTTATCATCAGATGAAGTCTATCCACTTCCAAGTAACTGGCCTAGAATTTCTCGACTGAAGAACCGGTCTTACAGCTGTGAACTTTCCAATAGTAGGGCAACAAATGTACAGAAGGCTGTGTCTCACATTGAACTAATTCAAAACATCATTGATGAATGGTTTAAGCGTGTCTCAGAGGATATAAAGTCTAGAGTGAGCAGTCGCCATAGTTCTGTCAAAGGTAATTGAATGTAATAATGCAGTGTATGCCATTGTTTGACAGTTTTGCTATAAATGACGTTGATTTAACCAACAATGGTAGAAGGGAAGATGAGCTGCTTGAAGGGTTTTTTTTCTTTAAAGGTCATCTAAAACATGAGAATAATTTCCCTTCCCATCTGGGTGCTGTTATCAGTTACTACGGGTAATAACAATGAACTCAATAGCAGTATTTTTCAGTTGTAACAATCAATTTGTTGGTTGAAAACAGACGCAGTTCTAATTATTTGTAATTAATCATATAAATGAAAAATATAGGTCTGTATTTATATATTCGTCTGGTTTATTTTGTTGATTTTACCTTTCTAATGCTCAATAACGAGGGCAACTTGATGACCCCAGTAGACCTGAAACCGTAGACTTCATTCCTTAAGTTGATGGATTCGATAAGAGAAAGGAGAAAGAGCTACAATTTAAAACTTTTCAATAACTGTTGCTGTTGTTTGTTGTTGTTTTGTTTTTGGGGATTTTACAATGCTTAAACACTTTTGGGTCCTCCAGCAACAATAAAAAGAGAATCATAGGGGGGAAGATGTAGATCTGAAGTTAAAAGCATTAAAGAAAACATGAGACAAAGTGGGACTGGTTGTAAAAGGGAACGGAATATTCTACGAACAATCTATTTTGTTGCTTGTTTTGTTTTTTTTCATTGGGGGGGGGGGGGGGGGGGGGGGGGGGGGTATAGAGATTTAATTGGTGCTTGCGACACTATTACTAATAGGTCATTTCAGCACCAGTAAAAAGAAGGATAATAGAGAGAAACATAGATCTGAAGCACCAAAGGAAAAGCAAGACAAGAGGGCCTGGTTCAAATTGGGAACAGATGTTTCCACGAGTAATCCACCGATATGCCTAATTTTGGACATTACTTAAAAGTACCAGCAAACCCAAGCAAAGGTCCCCCTCTAAAATGTTCACAATTTTTAAAAAAATACAAACAAACAAAAAACTAAAACCATTGGACTTTTATATAGAGCTAAAAAAAAAAAAAGAAAGAAAATTTAAATTTAATTGTCTCGTTCCAGCTATGTAAAGTGTAATTTGTGATCTTCTCCGTTATCACCATCATCTTCATCATCATCATCATCATCATCATCATCATCATTACCATCATATGTATCATCGTCATCATCTTCATTATGATCCTTCTCCTTATCCTCACCATCATCATCGTCATCATTTTCATCGACATTATCACCATCAACACCATTGTCATCATCATCAATATTGTTGACTTTGTTATATTATCTGCCAATGATTTTAGATACTGTCATCACTGAAATAAAAAAAAAAAGAAAAAGAAAAAAGCCACGACGTTCATATAGTGTGAATGGTGACTTCCATTTGCTATCTGGTCCTCCCTCTTTTTCCATCTTGTTTCGGTATTCAAAATAGATGTTTATAGAAAAAAATGAGTTAAAATGTTGCTGAATGCTAGTTAGTCAATTTCTGCTGTATGGAAAACTACCCAAAATGATATCACAAAGATAATTTTATGAAACTGATCTAAACGAGTACTCAAAACGTACTTTTGTCAATGGCCAATTACCTACATCCATCTCGTTAAAAAAAAAAAAACATTTTGAGATGATGAAGTGAAAATTCTCTTTATATTATGATTATAGCATTCTTAAAATGAATCCCTCAGGTGTACAAAAGCAGCTTAGATTTCAAGATGTTCCAACAGAGACTCAGCTCAGTGCCCATGACTCTGTGTCTTACAAACCAAGTTCTGCATCCAGACTGTCATCTTCTACAATGTCATCTGCCTCCACACGCCTATCAATTACTGGGAAAGGGGCCATAAGTGAAGGTAAATTGCCCATGGCTAGCTCACAAATAATATTAATAGCAATAAAATATCTATAATATTGTATGACCTCCATCCATTTTATTGGTTTATGAATACATTACGTGGATTATTACTGTTACACGATGCAAGTTCAAGATACTGTATTATTTTTTTTTTATATGAAAAGATTTAATAAAGCTCATTCATCATGAGCATTAATATTATTTTGTCATACTTAAAGTGCTTCACAATACGGAATTTTATCGTCCCAGCACACTATTTGGAACCAAATTTCCATTTCATTTAACACAATTTCCATATTTCAAGTTTTTATGAAATTGGATATTATTTAGATTCCAAACCATTTGATATCGTATTTTAGCATTTCTATGGTCTTACCATGCTTTATTGTGTTTTATTGTGTAAAGAAGTTAGTTGGAAGTGACTTATTTATTTCAATTTGCCAGATTTTGTTTGATTCTTACAATTATAACTGCAAGACAATAATTGCTTTAGCAAATCAAAATATAGGCTTTGTATTGCAGTGAGGTCATTTTTTTGAAGGATAATATTCGATATGCCTACACTCTGATATTAAATTCCAAACGATCATGGTATGATATTGTTTTGCTCTTGTTTGGATTTTTAAAATATTCATAATGAAAAATATTAATGCATCGCTAAAGTAATCTGACATCTATTTATTCTTTGTCAAAAATCAAACAGCAAATGAGAACCATTGTAAAGAGAGCACATCAGTATTTTGGAAAACACTTCAATGCTCAAATGTAATGTTTACAAATTTTGGTAATTTGATTTAATTCTTTCATTTTGAACAATATATTGTAATATTAGCCAAAGAACCTTGAGTTGATATTTTTACTTCAGCCAAAGAAGAAATAGAAGAGGAAGATGTTCCGTACCTGGGTGCACAAGATGTGATTGATGAAGTGATGACTCTTCTTGCCCGACTTGATTCAGAGCGCCAAGAAGCTTATGAAAAATACATGGAGGAAATATCAAAAGCGCAGGCTCTTAAAGGCAAAATTGATGACCTAGAGTTAAGGAAACTGAGGGAGCTACCTTCATTAGTTCAAAGAGGTTTGTCATCATTTTGCTAAGAGCTTGTATTTTTATTCATCCATACTTTCTTTAAATTTGTTTACCTGTTGTTTTTGGAAAATGTTTTGAGTAGAACTTATTCTTAAAATACACTTTACGTTGATTAAATTTTTCACATGCGTCTCACAAGGAATCCATTTTTTATTTTGAACTGTACTTGTTGCCTGTTAAATTTAATTATATAATTGTGTGAGTCAACTTATGTTGCAATGATATTGCTCGAAACTTGGTGAACACAAATCTGTGTGAAGACGCTGATTTTTTTTCTTGAGCGTAGAGATTGTATTGTGGTTATTTTTATCGTTATTATTCGTTACTGATATTTCCATTGTTGTCACTATCATAATTATAACTATTATTATTATTATTATTATTATTATTATTATTATTATTATTATTATTATTATTATTATTATTATTATTATTATTATTGTTATTATTATTATTATTATTATTATTATTATTATTATTATTATTATTATTATTATTTTTATTATTATCAATATCATCATCATCATAACCACCACCATCATCATCATCATCATCATCATCATCATCATCATCATCATCATCATATTGTTGTTGTTATTATCTCTTTAACTGTCTTGACAGAGCATGAAGCTTGTATCGTGGATGTGAATGAACTACAGTGGCATGTGTCATACACCACTCGTAATGAAGCTAAGGCTCAAAATAGATTTGCTATTGCTGAGAGGCTCAATAACCAGCTGAAAGAAGAGATTGCCTTCGTGAAACAGCATGTGTAAGGATTTCTTGAAAAATATGAACCAGAATGTCCAGCACCTGTAACAGTCCATAATTATTATTTTTTAAATTTCAAAATATTTTTCCAAAGTTGATGCTTTGCGATAGCATGTTGATTTCATATTTGTCACTGCATTCCTCCTCTTCTTCAAATTTTTCAAATAAATTTACTGAATTAGTCAGAATGAATATCACTACCAATGTGCATATCAAAAGAAAAATTTTAATTGTAGTAGTTTCCTGGAAGCATGTAATGCATATTTAAAGTAGTGAACTTTACTTGCAAGCTTTATATAAACTAGCATGGAGGTTGTTCAATAGGCACAACATATTTGGGGAATAAAAATGGAAATGACAGTCAACATTAGATAGAGGAATATTAAAAGCTCGATACTTGACTGCCTGGTTTGTGTTTTTCTTGACGTGATTTGGTATTGATTTATTTGCATTTCTATAAGATTATTTCATCCATTGTACAAAAATGTTAATTCATCCCTGTTCCGTTTTCCATGAGGAAACCTAATTGCATCTGAATTGATTTGATGCAAAAAGACCTGGGGCCATGAATGCAAATCTGTGGTAATAGCAAAACGAAAGGAAACGTTGGGTGGTTAGGGGTCATCTTAAAAACCTGATGAAGGCATCTGTTTTACCACCAATGAATGACTTTAGTTATTATGGTGCGCATCCCAAAAGTCCAATAATATTGAATTTGAATTAATTGAATAATACGTATCACTCCAGATATCTATTTCTTACTACCCTTTTTCAGTTTCTTTTTTGACAAATTCATGCTGACAGACTTATAAGTTGATACTTTTAACTCCTCATATTGATACAAAAAAGAGATAAGAGTTAGTCATCTCTGTGTAAGATCCCCATTGATTCAACGTTCTTTTATAACAATATTAGCTGCCTGGTTCTGTTCCAAAGCAGCAATGTTAATATTTTTGATGTGAAAAAAACATTTTCATTTTAGAAAGTGGTATTTCTTCATGAAAATATACAACAATTTGTAAAGTTATCTCAGCATCTTTCCCTTATTTAGTTCTTTCTTCTATTTCAATAAAAAGCCCCCTTGTGCAAGAAAAGCTGGTTCTTGAAGTTGAGGCGATGGAGAAAATACGGAAAGCACAGGGAGAGGTAAGCTGACGAAGCGATAGAAATTATTAGAAACCCAACAATATAAGATTCTTGAACTCCTCCAGTGTTAGTGATTTTAAACAAGTTCCCAATGCTGCTACACAACCTGAAGAGCGAATTGGGAACATTAAAAAAAATTGAATGCAGGAGTTCATAACATAATATTTCTTATCAAAATGTTATCTTTTTTATACAATTGGCTCTTGAATTTAGACATTTGATCGAATTATCATTTTGTTGAGTATCTCTTTACGTCTCAAAATCTATTTTCAGTAAAACCGGATGCGTACCATGAAAAAAAATATTATTGAACTGCTACATTTTTCTTTACACAGGATAATAGTGATGCCAAGTAATATTTTTGATATTACATTTCAGTAAAATCAGTTTTTCCTCAAAACCAAAGGGGTATATTAATTGATGTTTAATAAGTGCGAGATGAAATACAAAAATATTCTAGGAAAAGATAATTTAAAATGATCATCTTGTCATGTTTTGGATCAAATTTAAGAATTAAAGATTTATATGCAGTGAAGGAACTCTCTCTCTCTCTCTCTCTCTCTCTCTCTCTCTCTCTCTCTCTCTCTCTCTCTCTCTCTCTCTCTCAATATCCATCTATATATTTATATATGTCTATCTATCTATCTATCTATCTATCTATCTATCTATCTATCTATCTATCTATCTATCTATCTATCTATCTATCTATCTATCTATCTATCTATCTATCTATCTATCTATCTATCTATCTAATCTATCTATCTATCTATCTATCTATCTGCGGGTGGTTGGATGGGAGCATCACCCTTGAATCATATACCTATGATGTTCGCATGGGTGTACGATCCGATAGTGATGTCGTTTCTTCTTCTCTTTACTAGCCTATCCTGCTTCTTTGGTTTGTGATTGTATTTTTGACAGGGGATATTTTTTTATCTGTAAATCTTCTGCCTGTTTGTTCTTGGTTATTTGTAATTTAGCTTATGATATTTTTAGGTTATGATTTTGATTTACATTTGTACTATTTTTGTTAGATTGCTTGTTTTTTTTGTTTCAGCGGTCTCTCATATAACCTCAATTGTGTGGGAAGAGACCTAAAGCAACAAACAAAAAAAAAAATATCTATCTATCTATCTATCTATCTATCTATCTATCTATCTATCTATCTATATCTATCTATCTAGTTTGCTCTCTTGCTGTCAATCACTCACTGATTTATACATTTTTATCTGATCTCACATTTGTACAGGTGTGTAATTTGGGGAAAACTCTATAAAGAAATTAAAGCAATTAATACACAGTGGAGCTGAACTCCGTGCCAGCTTTATTTGTACTAAATAGTTATTTCTTTCTTTTGCAAAGAGCGTTTATTATATGCACGATTCAGATTACGGCTAATTCCCCTTTTCATCTCTAGAAGACTTAAGGTACTTGTTTATATACTTATTTGCCATAAAGTGTTTTGTATTGTAAATCATATAGTAATTTGACTCTATGAATATACAATATAAATTTTAAATTTTGTTGAAAATGTTCACGAATATTTTTTTAAAAAGGAAAATGATTTTGATATCTGAACCAGACCATAAGGACTACGTTCATTATGGGGCAATGTCCGGAATCAACAACATACTATGGTAGTGTAGTCTGTTTTTTTTTTTCCATGTCGCCTTTACTTTTGCTAGATTAAAGAGATCCAGCTACTTGTTTTCTTTTTTGTGAACAGTTTGATGATGGAAAAGAAAGCTTCCTTGACTTTATTTCAGTTTGCCCATGTTAAGAAGCAATCGTACTTATTATAATACCACTTATAGTGTTCATGAATGACATCTATTTTCAGACCGACCAAGAACTTGTAACAACTAAACAAAGGCAAGCTAAGACCGAAATGAAATCTACAGAGGCCATAAACAAGGCTGAAACTGAAAGAGGACACATAAAGAAGGAATTGGATACAGTTAGAGATAATCTCTCTGTCATTAGGTAAAGAAGGAGTAATATTAATAGCAGCAATTGCAACAGTGGTAATAGTCCTTTTGAGCCATGTCTTTATTCCAGATTCTGTGGAAATTTTATTTTACTTTTATTTTCTTTCCAATACTTGAATGTAGTTGTAAGTTGTAAGTTCTCTTGTACACAGAAATAAAAAACGGGGGCGATACTGTCATACTACAGCAAGATCTAAATAAATTGCAGTGCTGGGAGGCAAGATGGAAAATGGAATTCCACCCCAAAAAGTGTCATGTCCTCAGGGCGACGATCAGAAAGAAAAACATAATCGACTCTATGAAATCCATAACGAAGTCCTACAATATGTGGAGAATGCAAAGTACCTCGGCCTGACCCTGGATAGTAATATGAAGTGGAAGAAACATATTGCCAACATAGCTACTAAGGCAAATAGAACCATGGCCTTCCTCAACAGAAAAATCCGCCACTGCCACCAATTTGTGAAAAAGAAATGCTATGAAGCATATGTCAGCATACTGGAATATAGCAGCTCAATGTGGAACCCACACACATCACAAGAAATCAATGAGCTAGAAAAAGTCCAACGTTGGACAGCCAGATTAGTCAGTGGAAACTATGTGCGGGATATGAGCGTAACTCAGCTCATGAACAATCTCCAATGGAAACCGCTACATGAAAGACGTTCCATCAACAACTCCTTGTATTCCACAAAGCACAAAAGGGAAAACTCAAAATTCCAACTTGCCACTTGAAATGGAACAACAACAAAACAAGAAACTCAGCATTTAATTTTGAAATCCCCGACTCAAGAACAAACCATCATCTTTACTCTTTCTTCCCCTCTACCATCCGACTTTGGAACTCCCTACCAACCACTTGTAAACAAAGCCTTTCGACTTCCCTCTAAAATCCCTGTTACTGAAAAGACGGCCATACAATCTTCAGCCTGAAGCTTTGGCCTTAATGGAAGAAGAGAAGAGATTTTTTTTTTTTAATCTCAATAAAGAAATTTTAAACTGCTTTGAATCTAACCAGCTTTTTATGTTACATATTGCTTTGTCCTTATTATATCCTTTTGTCAAAAATAATGTACGTCACGTCATGCTTTATTTATATGATGTTATATTACAATGAAGATCATTATTTCTTCTAGTGAGGAGTTGACAGAAGCTAAAATGACGTTCAGTGCGTTTGTCCACCAAGTGAATGACATCCATCATCAGTTGGGAAGTAATGAACAAGAATTGAAGGTCCTGAGGGTCAAAAATGAACATGCAAGGACGGCTGAGGAAATGCAAGCCACCAAGGTTTGAAAGTTTTGATAAATTTTGAACATTAAACTATTTACTGAGCATTACTGGTTGTACCAAAGGAAAGCCTAAAACATGTGGTATTCTTAATCAATTATCCTGCTAAAAAGATAAAAAATGTAAATTTATCTTTTTTAGCCCTCATCCCACATTGGGTATGGCCTACCATGAAACTTTTCCATCCTCTTTATCCTCTTCTGCCGTTGGCCAGTCTTCCCATCTCCTATGAGCGCGTCCCAGACCTCTCTAGCTCTACCAGATCGCTCCACCACATTGACCTTGATCTTCCTTTTTTTCTTCTTTCCGGATGGATTCCATTGCAGGGCTGTCCTTGTGATTTTGTCCTTAGGTTTCCTCGCCGTTTGTCCTATCCATCTCCAATGTAAATTTATACATCTTCATATTTTGCATCACGCTCATTGCATTCTGCAATGCTCCAAATATTTATCTTACCAACTGCAGAATGTCTACTTTATAAAGTACATATTTCTCTTGTTGGGCGTTCTTTTTTTTGCAAGCTCTTGCAACATCTTTCACTGTCTAATAACTTTAACCAAAAAAATGATTTTAAATCCTATTAGTTAATACCTTGTACTTTTTAAAAGATTGGCATTGTTTAATTTGTCACCTTATTAAAAGAAAAAGAAATAATATCAAGAATATCATTGTATATTGGTGCAAAAACAGATAAATGGTAACTTTCCCACATAAGGTCCATCCTCCTATAGGGCCCAGCCCCCTTTTTACCATAAAACCTCTGTAGTTACTGGAAAAGGTCAATGATAGCTGCTTCTCTTTGTACAATTGCGACAAAGCTATTGTTAAATTTTAACATTAAGTGCAATGGTTTAATGGTAAAACAGGGGTGGGCATTATCAGGACTTGAGCCATGTTTGGGTCGGGTAAATGAATAAATAATAAAATAAAATCATTCATTAACTCATTGACGACGCATAGGACAAATACTTCTGACAGGCTAAGTTACACTTGCAGACGTGTCAGACATTTATATTTCATTTATTTTGTTATCACCGGACCTAGATAATTGATATGAAGGGTAAACAAATATTGACCACTTGTTTTGTTTTTTTCATGTGTAATTTTTTCCCATCAAACAAGTCCAACTATTTTTTATCATTTCATTTACTCATTTCATGAACCTAAATTTGCTCAACTTCAGTATATAATGGCGTTCTCAAAGCAAATTTAGAATCTTATTGAAGGTAACAAAGAAGACAGGTGTGCTGTTACTCTTATGGATGAATATTGATGATAACAAAAAATGTTGCTCAAACAATAACTTTATTCTTATAGATTCTTATAGATAATTTTAGCATAATGATTATGTACTCACTAACTGATCTATTTCTACACCATTTTTATTTTCCAAACATCTGCAGTGAAATAATTGAGATTAGGATACTAAATATACTCTTAAATCAAGTATCAAATTTATTTTTATTCTATAAAGCCTACATATTATCTATATCTGTATATCTATATAATATTCACTATATTGCATGTAATAGATGCATTCTTATTTAATTTCTTTTGAGGTATTTATAGGTCATTCAATGCTGATTTCTGTGTATTTTTAATGTCAATCCTTTAATCCATCTCTTTTCTTTGCCACGTCTGTTGTACAATTTTCGAAAAGGATGAATAAAGTTTATTATTATTATTATTATTATTATTATTATTATTATTATTATTATTATCATTATTATTATTATTATTATTATTATTATTATTATTATTATTATTATTATTATTATTATTATTAATATGAATAATGTTATGTTTATAATTTACACCATAAAAAACTACTATTATAGAGCAAAGCTGAGACTTGCATCTTCTAAATGCACAAACAAAAACAAAAATAAAAAAAAATAAAAAAATAGCTTTAATTTATCTAAAGAGATTTTTTAAAATCACAGCTCTATGAAAGATGCCTATCACTGAGGTTTACACGGGTCCAAACTCTGCGTCTTCAATTTGATGTGCATTTGAAATAATTCAAATACAATCACTATATTTTGGTCTAGTCATAATTGTGTCAGCTGTTAAGCATTTTAAAACGTCTTTGATTTTATGTCAAAACTAAGAGTAAGTCAATGAGAAAATTTGACCAAACCATACCAAAAAACTGGATTTCCTTTTTTTTTTTTTTCAGGTTCGTGATTTGCAAGCCAAAATAACTGAGGCAGAATTCAACTTCAGACAACTTGAAAACCAAAATGATGAACTGGAACAAAAACTGAATATAAATGTAAGTGAAAACTGAAAATTATATTTTTATTAAAAAGGAAGAGAGGCGATTTTTTAAAATGTTTTCATTATAAAATGATTATCAGTCTTTTCTTGCACTACCGTTGCATTTGGCTTTTCGACATGTTCCTTTTTAATGATTCTATAACTTTAATGACATTGATGATGATGGTGATGAGGATGATGATGATGATGATTATGATGAGGTTGATGTCTTAATTAATTATAATATGGGAATAGCTTATGTTGCGATTTATGGCGACAGCGTTTTTACTTAAACTAGAAAAAAAATAACGCCACCTTCCATAGAATAAATATTTTTAAAACTAATTATATATCTTGATTTGAATTCGAGGTGTATTTTAAGATCCAAGTGTCAGAAAAACTATTTGACCCGAATTATGAAAAAGAATAAGTCATAAGCATTTTATTTTGGTTCATTGAGATGGCGATTTGTAACTTCTTTTGTGGTGCAGAAAAAACGCCACAGCCAGAAACTTCAAGACTTATCCAAACAATTCAAAGCTCTGGAGGGTAAACTGAGAGTCGTCAGTAGGAAGAACCAAGAACTAAGCGTGGAAATTGAGGATTGTGAGGAAAAAATAAAGACATGGTGAGAATTATCCAATACTTTTTCCCTTCATCAAAAAGCTAATTTTTTTTTTTAAGTGGTCACAAATCTAAATGCTTTGATCGTTGAAGTGAAGTGAATCATTTTGAATAGAGACATTAAAATTATATAAATAATTTGGTTATACGGTTTTTAAACCCAGAATTGAAGTGGAAAACTAGGATTGTGATTGTGAAAAAATAAACCATGAAATGATTAGATTTGATGAGCACCTCATTTCAGTTTACACCTCTTTCTTTAGAAATTACAGTCTGTCAACCATTTTAATATCTAAGTTGGTAAATAGTAAGAAATGTTTTCAAACGCAGAGGAAAAGCAAGAGGTCATTTTTTAATACTGATTTGCTTGCTTTTTTTTATCATTATTGTGTCTTATAAAAAGATGATTCATTTATGCATTTTTCTATTGTTTTTCAGCGAACGACAAAAGATTGCAGATGAAAAGAATATAAACAGGATAAACAGAGAGATAGAGAGGACAGCCTCGATGTTACACCACACAATGGAAGAACACCACCGAATTTCCACAATCAATCACCACATCCGTGATCAGCTACAGTCTGAAGAGGATAAGGCTTATAGGACAGAAGAAACACTCAAAGTTAGTCTTTTAATTAAATGGCATGCTATTTCAAATAGACATTGTTATATTACTTACTTTAGATGCCTTTCGCGTCTCGACCGAAAGATCGGGTCGCCTTGGCTGTTTCCAGTATTTCCTGTGTGAGGTGTCTCCAATATTGCCGGTCCTCTGCTAGGGTTCTCAGATTTTCAAGGTCCCCTGCCGTTATGAGACTAATGCTTTGTCCAAGTGTTGTGAGGTTTTTGTTTAGGATCACGGGGAGTGTTGTGATCGGTCTTCCTCTGAAAAGGTTCCCGTGTTTTTGGAAGTATCCCGACATGGCTTGGTTTGCTGGTATGTTTTTGTCCCTGCGTAGTATGTGACCGAAAAGTTGCCATCGTTGTTGTAAAATGTCAAGGGAGATTGGTCTTTCTTTTGTGATCTTATAGAGTGATTCATTTGAGATCTTTTTGGGGTATTTGATGTCCAGTACCCTTCTTAGCTGTGTGCGATGGAAGGCATCCAGATGTTCTTCTTCGGATTTTGTCAACGCCCAAGTGCCGCAGTTATACAGAAGTACCGGTTTTACAAGAGCATGGTACAGTTTCAGTTTGGTTTTTCTCTTTATTTTGTCACCTCTAATCCATACATTGGTGAGTTTACTGAGTGCGGCGTTTGATAGCTGTTTTCTTCTTTGTACATCCTCGGTGTCTCCAATTAGTGAGCCGACTTTCTTTGTTCTTTTCCATTCCTCTTTGTTCCTCGATATTGTTGTAAATTCGGTTTTATTGGCATTGACTTGGAGGTTATATTTCATGAGGGTATTTTGTATGATGTCTATATTTGCTGGTGTTGATCCAATAAAATCGACATCATCTGCATAGGTGATTTCTCTAGGGATTGCATTCTCAATATGAGTCGTTGGTTTTGGAATGACTTTTCGAACTTCTTTCAGAGCGTGTTCTAAGTATATTGTGAACAGAATCGGGCTCAGACTATCTCCTTGGGGGGTCCCGATGTTACTTTCGAACTGCGTCTGTTTTGTGGCCCCGTATATCCTTGGTTGTATCTTTGTGTTGCTGAGGAGAAATCGGATTATTCGGAGCTCGTCTTCGTCTACTATTTCTGTTAATATCTCCAAAAGTTTTCCTCTGTCGATCGTATCAAAGGCTGCGGACATATCGATTCCGGTTATTGTTATGGATATGTTTTCTTTGAGTGCCTTTGCTGCCAATCATTTATGTGTTCATACAACGTCCGATGTGCTTCGGTCTTGGCAAAACCCGCTTTGGCTATGTGATAGATAATTTTCTATTTTCGGTCTAATTCTGTTGAGGACAATAGTTGACAGTGTTTTTCTTATGGTATTCAGTAATGTTATTGGGCGCAGGTTGTTTACGGGTCCTTTCGTTTTTCCTGGTTTTTGTATTGTAATTAGGACACCGCTGTTTATGTCCCAGTCTTTGTGTGTTGAGAATGTTTTGTTCATTATGTTTGCAATGCTCAGATCCAGGGAGAGGGTACCGCATTTCAGCAATTCAGCGGGAATTTCATCTTCGCCTGGGGATCTGTTATTGTTTAGGCACTTTATGCTATTTCTAACTTCAGTTGTTGTGATGCGGTTGTTTAGGTCTCTAGGGTTTCCTGAGAAGGGCGATATTTGTGAGACTTGTTTGTGAAATTTCTGCTGGAAGTGGTCGGTTACAATGTCAAGGATATCGTTGGGATTTGTTGTCTGTTTGCCAAATTTATCCTGTAGCTTTGGGTTCTCGAATGGTTTTCGGTTCAGAGATTTCGTCGCTTTGAACATAGACGATGCGTTATTTTTGGACTTTTCTATGTCTTCCACTTTTTTGTCTAATTCCTCGTTTCTGTGTTTTATTGTAAGTGATCGAATTGAATGCAGTATTTTGTTTCGTTCCGTTTTCAGGTTTATTATTTCTTCCGAGTCTTTCGTGTTTTGTATCCTGATCCTAAGTTCTTTTTGTTGCCGCGATAGATCGTTAATAGCGATGTTAGGCGTTCGATTTGGTTTGTTCTTAGTTGTATTAATAGAGCCTGCACTTTCTTCCCCCGCATATTTCATTGCCGCTTGCGTCTCTTTCCATTCATTGTTTGGATTACTGTTTTGCTTTATTTTCCATAGACTTGAGTTAAGTTCATATTGGTAATGAATGCGACATTCTCGCTCATTTACTATTTTTGCCGTGTATATTTTGACTGCCGTTTTACCTTTCTGTCTTCGTTGTCTGTACACATTTATGTTGAAATTCGTTTTTACAAGTTTGTGATCGGATGTTAGCAGTGTACCACCGTATGATCGCGAGTTGGTTGAGTAGTGTTTATGGCAGTGTCGACATATGATATAGTCTATTTGGTTGTGTATTGTTATCATTTTGTCTTGGGTTTGGTCTTTCCTTTGTCCTACCCATGTTGTCTGGTGTCTTGATGGGTGATTGAAAGCACTGTTTGTTATGAAAAGTTTGCTCTGTTCACAGAACTGGACTAATTTTTCTCCGTTATCGTTACGTTTTCCTTTTGAGTATGATCCTAAACATAGTGTGTCACTGTTGTTATATTGAGTGTAGTATTAATGAGTTTACATCACATATATTTGGAACGATGACGTGAGATGTTTTTTGTTTGTTTATAAGCAAAATTTAAGGTCCTGAAGCTGTAAGAACAATTCCTAACACTCTTTCATTTCTAATATCAAGAATTATTGAACCGACGTATTAGGTAAAATTGTATTTAGTAGTTTTATTCCCACTGATAATAAAAATGTATTTGTTACTTCATAAAGGTCTTTTAACAACAACAACAAAAAAGGAAAGGCTGTTTGTGGCCCACTAGCGGTCTGATGTTATGTTGCAATGAATCAATGTAAATAATTGAGCTAACAAGTTAAAGTAATCCAAATCAATAATTAATTCAAATTCTTTTAGATTAAAGACACTCTATCCACTCTTTTCATTAAAATTATATAAGTTTATCTCAAATTGTATAATTCTAGATTTGAATTCATTTTTCAGCGTCAGTTTTGCCGACATAGTAGCGGATTGAGAGAATATGTCACATTTCAGATAATGGTTTCCTGATTTTGCAAAGATGATATGATTATATTGGCCAATTTCTAAGAAAAAAAACAACTATGTTATTCAATATGACTCAGACGGATCAAACTTCCATCAGTGAAAAAAATGCTTGCAGTTTAGAGATATAAAGACTCGGCGACAGACCAGTGGCCTAATCAAGCGACGTCGATACCATCTATTCTATTCTATAAGAAGTTTAAACTATTTTGTTCTATTAATAGCAAACAGCTGAAACTCTTCGAAGACAAGTAAAAGATGAGATCCATACCAGGACAGTATTACAAGCTCGTATTAACTCTGATGCTGCTGAAATTGAAAAGGTCAAGAGTGAGTCTGCAAAGAAGAAAGGAAAGGTAGAGTATTCACCACGGTTACGTAATGATAGTCCTTTAATAGCTGGCTTAAGATGGAACTCATTTCCAGTTTTTATATTTCAAATATAATTACCTAGTTTTTAAATAAATTTATGCCACAAGTTGTGAAATGGAATAATAAATCTTTAAGTTTAAACAATTGTTTATCAATACCTTTTGTGAGCTTTATGCTGCTATGTTCATGACTTGAATTGACCTCAAGACTAAGTGTGAACGCCTGCCACACAGTGACACTTTTACAAACATTTTCCCCAATCTGAGACAGATGTAAAATACTCTTTGTGTTAAACAACACTGTCTATGTTCATGAAATCATTTAACTCGCTTTATCTTATTGATTATATGCATTCAAAGAGGAGAAATGAATATTTTAATGATCTTAGAGCCTAATGATGATTTATGGAGATAAACTTCATATGAATTTGAATGTAATATTTGTTTAGAGAATGGGTTAAATGAGATATCTTTGATAGCGCATTGGAGACAGTTAGATTTGCAAAACTTAATCATATTATATTATAGTCACTTGAATATGATTTTCTTATAATCTTGGCAAGCGTTATTTTATTTTTGATTAATTGGTAATTTTCTATCATTTACCAGGCTAAGAGTGTTGCTGATGATGTTGAAGCTGCTGTGATTACTGTTACAGAAAAAGTGGAAAAACTAAGAGTACTTAAGGAGAAGAATGAAAAGGTATTTGTGTGCTTAAGAAATAAAGAAATATTAAAACAACTATCGCTGATTTAATGTTCTATGAATTTTATTATCAGGTTTAAATCTTGCAGTTCCATCTGTACTTACTCTTAAACTTAAATAATGAACATTATTTATAGTTCACGAATGTTTATCATGAGTTGGGGTTTATATTTTTTATTTTTTGTTATTTTTTCCTTTAAAAATATTTTTTCAAGCTTATGAGGGAATTTTTTCTATGAATACTAAGAACCACTGTCATCATCATCATCATTGTCTTTTTCACCCTGGGTCAGGGTATAGGCCACAGACAAACAGTTTCCATACTTCTCTATCCTGAGCTAACTTTTTTTTTATCTCATTTCATGTCTTATCACTTCTCTGTATATCACAATTCAAAGCTGCTTGTTTGATGTCATCGGGTCAGCAGATTCCTTTCGGCTTTGTCTGTTGTCCTTCATAAATTCTATCATCGCAGAAACTCTTCAGTCAATCAAGCTAAAAAAAGGATTTGATTTGTCTGCCTGTGTTTCTGTAACAATTTGAGTTTTACTGAAGGGCGTTAACCCTTCCACAACCCCCAACCTGTTGGACCAGGTGACTCAAAAAGCGGGAAGTGTCATGCGAACCAGCCATATACTGAGAGCAAACTGAAGACAATATTTTTTTCTGTGAGCTCCTTTATGTCTAATGAAAAAAATGATGTCTTTTATGAGTTAACGCAACTTTCTGACTGACGTCTGTAAGTTCACAAGACTGAAAGAGATGATGATGATGATCATCTAATCATTTTTAATGTTTTCAATGGAACTGACCCATCATTTATAAAAGAATTCATTACCCATACAAGGTAACACGAGTGCTTAGATTGCAGGCTCTTGAATTGCTAACAACAC